>NW_026711591.1:0-300000 GCF_026419965.1 Kogia breviceps
CCAACACACGCAGATGCAGAAGGAAACCATACACGCTGGTATAAAGGAATATTCCGCAGAAGTTGAGTACATTTTGTTTAAGGTCAGTAAGAGTTGAAACATTATTTTTTTCAGAAAACTCTATTCAGAAGATGAAAGAATTTCATCCTAAAGAATCTCTTTAGATAAATTTGACATTAGCAACGGACAAGGTTACATTCAGGTCTAGGGCTAGTGTCAGGTAATGACCTAGGTTTGGAATCAAGCCCTTAGGTACTTAGAGAATCAGGGCCTAATTTAAGACCTGTGCCAGGGCTTCGGGTAGGGACAGCGTCAGAGCCTGATATAGGGAGAAGGTGAGGGCCTGAGTGAGGCCCCTAGATGCAGACACTGTCAGGGCATGACTTAGGAGCAGCATTCAGGGCGTTTGTGGAGTCAGCATTCGGGTCATAGTGAAAGACATGAGCAGGGCCTGAGTGAGTCAGAGAATCGAGGCCTCAGTTAGGGAAATCTTGAGGTCCTGAGTTAGGCACAGCCTCTCGTCTTCAGTTAAGGACAGCGACAGGCCTTTCTTTGGGACTGTGTCTGGTGGGTGGATAGAAATGTGTCAGGATATTAGCTCAGGATAGTGTCCGGATTTTCATTATTGACTGCAGAAGGTCCCATGTTAGGGACAGATTCTGGGCCTTAGTGAGAGATAGGGTGAAAGTCTTAGTTAGGATCAGTGAGCGACTTAGTTAGGGAGAGTATTAGGGTTTCAATTAGGATAAGATGCAGGACATTAGCTTGGGACAGAGTCACGATCCGAGCCAGGGATAGTGTCAGCCAATGACCTGGGTTGGTGTCAAGACCTTAGTTACTTAGAGAATCAGGGCCTAATTTAGGACCTGTGTCAGGGTTTCGGGTAGGGACAGCGTCAGAGCCTGACTTAGGGAGAACATCTAGGCCTGAGTGCGGCCTAGTGTCAGCCCACTAGCTGGAGACACAGGGCATGACGTAGGAATAGCATCAGGGCCTTTGTTGGGTCAGCATTCGGGTCATAGTGAAAGAAATGAGCAGGGCCTGTGTTAGTCACAGAATCAAGGCCTCAGTTAGGGAAAGTTTCAGGGCCTGAGTTAGGCACAGCCTCAGGTCTTCACCTAAGGACGGCAACAGGCTTTCTTTTGGAAAGTATCAGGACAGTGGATAGAAAGGAGTCAGGGTAATAGCTCAGGACAGTGTCCGGATTTTAGTTATTGATTGCAGCAGGGACCATTAGGGATATATTCTGGGTGTTGGTGAGAGATAGTGTGAAGGCCCTTGTTAGGTTTAATCAGGGCTTAGTTAGGGATACTATTAGGGTTTCATTTAGGATAAGATGCAGGACATGAGCTTGGGACAGAGTCAGGTTCCGGGCCAGGGATAGCGTCGCGAAATGACCCAGGAAATGCGTGAAGACCTTCGTTATTGAGAGCATCAGGGCCTTACTTAGGACCAGCGTCAGGGCCTAAATCAGGACCACTGCCAGGTCTTCCTATACAGACAGCGTCAGAGCATAAGGAAGGTATAGCCCAAGTGCCTAAGTGAGGCCTATCTTTAGGATCTGAGTTAGGGAAAGAGTCAGGGCATGACTTAGGAGCAGCAGAAGGGCCTCTGTGGGATCAGCCTGAGGGTCTTCATTAAAGACATTATCAGGGCCTCTGTTAGGGATAGCCTCAGGACCTCATTTTCGGACAGCATCAAGGCTTACTTTGGGTCAGTTTCAGGACCTTGGTAAGACCTGGGTCAGGATATTAACTCAGGATAGTATCAGGACTTTAGATATTGGCGGCAGTAGGGCCTTAGTTAGAGTCAGTGTCAGGGTCTGAGTTAGGAATATCATTATGGCCTTTGTTAGGTATAGTGTCAGGGAGTGAGCTAGGAGTAGTGTCAGGGTCCGAGTTACGTGTAATGTCAGGGTCTTGGTTAGGGACAGTGTCAGCGCCTGGGTTAGCACGAGTCTCCAGGCCGTAGTTAGGGAGCGGTTCACAGCATCGGGAGTAATTTCAGCGCCTTATTTATGTTCAGCATCAGGGATGATTTAGTTAGCATAAGAGGAGCCATTCCTGCAAGAACCCTGAAGGCCAACACACAAGAATGTAAAAGTGAACCATGCACGCTGCTATGAAGGAATATTCCACAGCAGTTGAGTACACTTTGTTTAAGGTTAACAAGAGTTTAAAAATTATTGTTTTAAGAAACCAATATTCATATGATGAAAGAATTTCATCGTAAAGAATCTCTTTCCCTAAACTTGACATTAGCTAAAGTCAAGATTAGATTAAGGTCTAGGGGTAGTGTCAGTTAATGACCTAGATTTGGTGTCAAGACCTTAGTTACTTAGAGAATCAAGGCCTAAAATTTAGGACCTGCGTCAAGATTTTCGGTAGGGACAGCGTCAGACTTGACTTATGGAGAACGTCAGGGCCTGAGTGAGGCCTATCGTCAGCCCCGTAGCTGTAGACACAGTCAGGGCATGACTTAGGAGCAGCATAAACACCTTGGTTGGGTCAGCGAAAGGTCATAGTGAAAGACATGAGCAGGCCTTGAGTGAGTCACAGAATCAAGGCCTCACTTAGGGAAAGCTTCAGGGCCTGAGTTAGGCACAGTGTCTGGTCTTCACTTAAAGACACCGACAGGTTTGGGACAGTGTCAGGATCGTGCATAGAAATGTGTCAGGAAATTATCTCAGGACAGTGTCCGGATTTTAGTTATTGATTGCAACAGGTGCCATGTTAGGGACAGATTCCGGGCTTTAGTGAGAGATAGTGTCAAGGCCTTTGTTCGGATTGGTCAGGGCTTAGTTAGGGATACTATTAGGGTTTCATTTAGGATAAGATGCAGGACATGAGCTTGGGACAGAGTCAGGTTCCGGGCCAGGGATAGCGTCACGAAATGACCCAGGAAAAGCGTGAAGACCTTCGTTATTGAGAGCCTCAGGGCCTTACTTAGGACCAGCGTGAGGGCCTTACTTAGGACCAGCGTGAGGGCCTAAATCAGGACCACTGCCAGGGCTTCCTATACAGACAGCGTCAGAGCATAAGGAAGGTACAGCCAAAGGGCCTAAGTGAGGCTTATCTTTAGGGCCTGAGTTCGGGACACTGTCAGGGCATGACTTAGGAGCAGCAGAAGGGCCTCTGTGGGATCAGCGTCAGGTTCTTCACTAAAGACATTATCAGGGCCTCTGTTAGGGAGAGCCTCAGGGCCTTATTTATGGACAGCATCAAGGCTTACTTTGGGTCAGTTTCAGGACCTTGGTAAGACCTGGGTCAGGATATTAACTCAGGATAGTATCAGGATTTTAGATATTGGCGGCAGCTGGGCTGTAGTTAGAAACAGTGTCAGGGCCTGAGTTAGGACTAGCATTATAGCCTTTGTTAGGTATAGTGTCAGGGACTGAGCTAGGAGTTGTGTGAGGGCCTTTGCTAGGGACAGTGTCAGGGCCTGAGCTAGGATGAGCCTCCAGGCCTCAGTTTGGGACAGGTTCACAGCCTTGAGACTAATTTCAGGACGTTATTTAGGGACAGCATCAGGGATTTAGTTAGCATAACAGTAGGCATTCCTACAAGCACCCTTTAAGCCAACACACGCAGATGCAGAAGGAAACCATACACGCTGGTATAAAGGAATATTCCGCAGAAGTTGAGTACATTTTGTTTAAGGTCAGTAAGAGTTGAAACATTATTTTTTTCAGAAAACTCTATTCAGAAGATGAAAGAATTTCATCCTAAAGAATCTCTTTAGATAAATTTGACATTAGCAACGGACAAGGTTACATTCAGGTCTAGGGCTAGTGTCAGGTAATGACCTAGGTTTGGAATCAAGCCCTTAGGTACTTAGAGAATCAGGGCCTAATTTAAGACCTGTGCCAGGGCTTCGGGTAGGGACAGCGTCAGAGCCTGATATAGGGAGAAGGTGAGGGCCTGAGTGAGGCCCCTAGATGCAGACACTGTCAGGGCATGACTTAGGAGCAGCATTCAGGGCGTTTGTGGAGTCAGCATTCGGGTCATAGTGAAAGACATGAGCAGGGCCTGAGTGAGTCAGAGAATCGAGGCCTCAGTTAGGGAAATCTTGAGGTCCTGAGTTAGGCACAGCCTCTCGTCTTCAGTTAAGGACAGCGACAGGCCTTTCTTTGGGACTGTGTCTGGTGGGTGGATAGAAATGTGTCAGGATATTAGCTCAGGATAGTGTCCGGATTTTCATTATTGACTGCAGAAGGTCCCATGTTAGGGACAGATTCTGGGCCTTAGTGAGAGATAGGGTGAAAGTCTTAGTTAGGATCAGTGAGCGACTTAGTTAGGGAGAGTATTAGGGTTTCAATTAGGATAAGATGCAGGACATTAGCTTGGGACAGAGTCACGATCCGAGCCAGGGATAGTGTCAGCCAATGACCTGGGTTGGTGTCAAGACCTTAGTTACTTAGAGAATCAGGGCCTAATTTAGGACCTGTGTCAGGGTTTCGGGTAGGGACAGCGTCAGAGCCTGACTTAGGGAGAACATCTAGGCCTGAGTGCGGCCTAGTGTCAGCCCACTAGCTGGAGACACAGGGCATGACGTAGGAATAGCATCAGGGCCTTTGTTGGGTCAGCATTCGGGTCATAGTGAAAGAAATGAGCAGGGCCTGTGTTAGTCACAGAATCAAGGCCTCAGTTAGGGAAAGTTTCAGGGCCTGAGTTAGGCACAGCCTCAGGTCTTCACCTAAGGACGGCAACAGGCTTTCTTTTGGAAAGTATCAGGACAGTGGATAGAAAGGAGTCAGGGTAATAGCTCAGGACAGTGTCCGGATTTTAGTTATTGATTGCAGCAGGGACCATTAGGGATATATTCTGGGTGTTGGTGAGAGATAGTGTGAAGGCCCTTGTTAGGTTTAATCAGGGCTTAGTTAGGGATACTATTAGGGTTTCATTTAGGATAAGATGCAGGACATGAGCTTGGGACAGAGTCAGGTTCCGGGCCAGGGATAGCGTCGCGAAATGACCCAGGAAATGCGTGAAGACCTTCGTTATTGAGAGCATCAGGGCCTTACTTAGGACCAGCGTCAGGGCCTAAATCAGGACCACTGCCAGGTCTTCCTATACAGACAGCGTCAGAGCATAAGGAAGGTATAGCCCAAGTGCCTAAGTGAGGCCTATCTTTAGGATCTGAGTTAGGGAAAGAGTCAGGGCATGACTTAGGAGCAGCAGAAGGGCCTCTGTGGGATCAGCCTGAGGGTCTTCATTAAAGACATTATCAGGGCCTCTGTTAGGGATAGCCTCAGGACCTCATTTTCGGACAGCATCAAGGCTTACTTTGGGTCAGTTTCAGGACCTTGGTAAGACCTGGGTCAGGATATTAACTCAGGATAGTATCAGGACTTTAGATATTGGCGGCAGTAGGGCCTTAGTTAGAGTCAGTGTCAGGGTCTGAGTTAGGAATATCATTATGGCCTTTGTTAGGTATAGTGTCAGGGAGTGAGCTAGGAGTAGTGTCAGGGTCCGAGTTACGTGTAATGTCAGGGTCTTGGTTAGGGACAGTGTCAGCGCCTGGGTTAGCACGAGTCTCCAGGCCGTAGTTAGGGAGCGGTTCACAGCATCGGGAGTAATTTCAGCGCCTTATTTATGTTCAGCATCAGGGATGATTTAGTTAGCATAAGAGGAGCCATTCCTGCAAGAACCCTGAAGGCCAACACACAAGAATGTAAAAGTGAACCATGCACGCTGCTATGAAGGAATATTCCACAGCAGTTGAGTACACTTTGTTTAAGGTTAACAAGAGTTTAAAAATTATTGTTTTAAGAAACCAATATTCATATGATGAAAGAATTTCATCGTAAAGAATCTCTTTCCCTAAACTTGACATTAGCTAAAGTCAAGATTAGATTAAGGTCTAGGGGTAGTGTCAGTTAATGACCTGGATTTGGTGTCAAGACCTTAGTTACTTAGAGAATCAAGGCCTAAAATTTAGGACCTGCGTCAAGATTTTCGGTAGGGACAGATTCAGACCTGACTTATGGAGAACGTCAAGGCCTGAGTGAGGCCTAGCGTCAGCCCCCTAGCTGCAGACACAGTCAGGGTACGACTTAGGAGCAGCAGAAACACCTTGGTTGGGTCAGCGAAAGGTCATAGTGAAAGACATGAGCAGGCCTTGAGTGAGTCACAGAATCAAGGCCTCACTTAGGGAAAGCTTCAGGGCCTGAGTTAGGCACAGCGTCAGGTCTTCATTTAATTACACCGACAGGTTTGGGACAGTGTCAGGATCGTGCATAGAAATGTGTCAGGAAATTACCTCAGGACAGTTTCCGGATTTTAGTTATTGATTGCAACAGGTCCCATGTTAGGGACAGATTCCGGGCTTTAGTGAGAGATAGTATCAAGGCCTTTGTTCGGATTAGTCAGGGCTTAGTTAGGGATACTATTAGGGTTTCATTTAGGATAAGATGCAGGACATGAGCTTGGGACAGACTCATGGTCCGAGCCAGGGATAGTGTCAGAAAATGACCTGGGTTGGTGTCATGACCTTAGTTATTTAGAGAATCAGGGCCTAATTTAGGACCTGTGTCAGGGCTTCGGGTAGGGACAGCGTCAGAGCCTGACTTAGGGAGAACGTCTAGGCCTGAGTGAGGCCTAGTGCCAGCCCACCTGCTGGAGACACAGTCAGGGCATGACGTAGGAACAGCATCAGGGCCTTTGTGGGGTCAGCATGCAGGTCATAGTGAAAGACATGAACAGGGCCTGTGTTAGTCACAGAATCAAGGCCTCAGTTAGGGAAAGCTTCAGGGCCTGAGTTAGGCACAGCCTCAGGTCTTCACTTAAGGACGGCAACAGGCTTTCTTTTGGAAAGTATCAGAACAGTGGATAGAAATGAGTCAGGATATTAGCTCAGGACAGTGTCCGGGTTTTAGTTATTGATTGCAACAGGTCCCATGTTAGGGACAGATTCCAGGCTTTAGTGAGAGATAGTGTCAAGGCCTTTGTTCGGATTAGTCAGGGCTTAGTTAGGGATACTATTAGGGTTTCATTTAGGATAAGATGCAGGACATGAGCTTGGGACAGAGTCAGGTTCCGGGCCAGGGATAGCGTCACGAAATGACCCAGGAAAAGCGTGAAGACCTTCGTTATTGAGAGCCTCAGGGCCTTACTTAGGACCAGCGTGAGGGCCTAAATCAGGACCACTGCCAGGGCTTCCTATACAGACAGCGTCAGAGCATAAGGAAGGTACAGCCAAAGGGCCTAAGTGAGGCTTATGTTTAGGGCCTGAGTTCGGGACACTGTCAGGGCATGACTTAGGAGCAGCAGAAGGGCCTCTGTGGGATCAGCGTGAGGGTCTTCACTAAAGACATTATCAGGGCCTCTGTTAGGGAGAGCCTCAGGGCCTCATTTTCAGACAGCATCAAGGCTTACTTTGGGTCAGTTTCAGGACCTTGGTAAGACCTGGGTCAGGATATTAACTCAGGATAGCATCAGGACTTTAGATATTGGCGGCAGTAGGGCCTTAGTTAGAGTCAGTGTCAGGGTCTGAGTTAGGAATATCATTATGGGCTTTGTTAGGTAATAGTGTCAGGGACTGAGCTAGGAGTAGTGTCAGGGTCCGAGTTACGTGTAATGTCAGGGTCTTGGTTTGGGACAGTGTCAGGGCCTGGTTTAGCACGAGTCTCCAGGCCGTAGTTAGGGACAGGTTCAGAGCATCGGGAGTAATTTCAGCGCCTTATTTATGTTCAGCATCAGGGATGATTTAGTTAGCATAAGAGGAGCCATTCCTGCAAGAACCCTGAAGGCCAACACACAAGAATGTAAAAGTGAACCATGCACGCTGCTATGAAGGAATATTCCACAGCAGTTGAGTACACTTTGTTTAAGGTTAACAAGAGTTTAAAAATTATTGTTTTAAGAAACCAATATTCATATAATGAAAGAATTTCATCGTAAAGAATCTCTTTCCCTAAACTTGACATTAGCTAAAGTCAAGATTAGATTAAGGTCTAGGGGTAGTGTCAGTTAATGACCTAGATTTAGTGTCAAGACCTTAGTTACTTAGAGAATCAAGGCCTAAAATTTAGGACCTGCGTCAAGATTTTCGGTAGGGACAGCGTCAGACTTGACTTATGGAGAATGTCAGGGCCTGAGTGAGGCCTATCGTCAGCCCCGTAGCTGTAGACACAGTCAGGGCATGACTTAGGAGCAGCATAAACACCTTGGTTGGGTCAGCGAAAGGTCATAGTGAAAGACATGAGCAGGCCTTGAGTGAGTCACAGAATCAAGGCCTCACTTAGGGAAAGCTTCAGGGCCTGAGTTAGGCACAGTGTCTGGTCTTCACTTAAAGACACCGACCGGTTTGGGACAGTGTCAGGATCGTGCATAGAAATGTGTCAGGAAATTATCTCAGGACAGTGTCCGGATTTTAGTTATTGATTGCAACAGGTGCCATGTTAGGGACAGATTCCGGGCTTTAGTGAGAGATAGTGTCAAGGCCTTTGTTCGGATTGGTCAGGGCTTAGTTAGGCATACTATTAGGGTTTCATTTAGGATAAGATGCAGGACATGAGCTTGGGACAGAGTCAGGTTCCGGGCCAGGGATAGCGTCACGAAATGACCCAGGAAAAGCGTGAAGACCTTCGTTATTGAGAGCCTCAGGGCCTTACTTAGGACCAGCGTGAGGGCCTTACTTAGGACCAGCGTGAGTGCCTAAATCAGGACCACTGCTGCCAGGGCTTCCTATACAGACAGCGTCAGAGCATAAGGAAGGTACAGCCAAAGGGCCTAAGTGAGGCTTATCTTTAGGGCCTGAGTTCGGGACACTGTCAGGGCATGACTTAGGAGCAGCAGAAGGGCCTCTGTGGGATCAGCGTCAGGTTCTTCATTAAAGACATTATCAGGGCCTCTGTTAGGGAGAGCCTCAGGGCCTTATTTATGGACAGCATCAAGGCTTAGTTTTAGTCAGTTTCAGGACCTTGGTAAGACCTGGGTCAGGATATTAACTCAGGATAATATCAGGATTTTAGATATTGGCGGCAGCTGGGCTTTAGTTAGAAACAGTGTCAGGGCCTGAGTTAGGACTAGCATTATAGCCTTTGTTAGGTATAGTGTCAGGGACTGAGCTAGGAGTTGTGTGAGGGCCTTTGCTAGGGACAGTGTCAGGGCCTGAGCTAGGATGAGCCTCCAGGCCTCAGTTTGGGACAGGTTCACAGCCTTGAGACTAATTTCAGGACGTTATTTAGGGACAGCATCGGGGATTTAGTTAGCATAACAGTAGGCATTCCTACAAGCACCCTTTAAGCCAACACACGCAGATGCAGAAGGAAACCATACACGCTGGTATAAAGGAATATTCCGCAGAAGTTGAGTACATTTTGTTTAAGGTCAGTAAGAGTTGAAACATTATTTTTTTCAGAAAACTCTATTCAGAAGATGAAAGAATTTCATCCTAAAGAATCTCTTTAGATAAATTTGACATTAGCAACGGACAAGGTTACATTCAGGTCTAGGGCTAGT
The DNA here is from genome assembly GCF_026419965.1 of Kogia breviceps. Classification (NCBI taxonomy): domain Eukaryota; kingdom Metazoa; phylum Chordata; class Mammalia; order Artiodactyla; family Physeteridae; genus Kogia; species Kogia breviceps. The sequence goes on from NW_026711591.1 coordinate 9,465, forward strand.
GTCAGGTAATGACCTAGGTTTGGAATCAAGCCCTTAGGTACTTAGAGAATCAGGGCCTAATTTAAGACCTGTGCCAGGGCTTCGGGTAGGGACAGCGTCAGAGCCTGATATAGGGAGAAGGTGAGGGCCTGAGTGAGGCCCCTAGATGCAGACACTGTCAGGGCATGACTTAGGAGCAGCATTCAGGGCGTTTGTGGAGTCAGCATTCGGGTCATAGTGAAAGACATGAGCAGGGCCTGAGTGAGTCAGAGAATCGAGGCCTCAGTTAGGGAAATCTTGAGGTCCTGAGTTAGGCACAGCCTCTCGTCTTCAGTTAAGGACAGCGACAGGCCTTTCTTTGGGACTGTGTCTGGTGGGTGGATAGAAATGTGTCAGGATATTAGCTCAGGATAGTGTCCGGATTTTCATTATTGACTGCAGAAGGTCCCATGTTAGGGACAGATTCTGGGCCTTAGTGAGAGATAGGGTGAAAGTCTTAGTTAGGATCAGTGAGCGACTTAGTTAGGGAGAGTATTAGGGTTTCAATTAGGATAAGATGCAGGACATTAGCTTGGGACAGAGTCACGATCCGAGCCAGGGATAGTGTCAGCCAATGACCTGGGTTGGTGTCAAGACCTTAGTTACTTAGAGAATCAGGGCCTAATTTAGGACCTGTGTCAGGGTTTCGGGTAGGGACAGCGTCAGAGCCTGACTTAGGGAGAACATCTAGGCCTGAGTGCGGCCTAGTGTCAGCCCACTAGCTGGAGACACAGGGCATGACGTAGGAATAGCATCAGGGCCTTTGTTGGGTCAGCATTCGGGTCATAGTGAAAGAAATGAGCAGGGCCTGTGTTAGTCACAGAATCAAGGCCTCAGTTAGGGAAAGTTTCAGGGCCTGAGTTAGGCACAGCCTCAGGTCTTCACCTAAGGACGGCAACAGGCTTTCTTTTGGAAAGTATCAGGACAGTGGATAGAAAGGAGTCAGGGTAATAGCTCAGGACAGTGTCCGGATTTTAGTTATTGATTGCAGCAGGGACCATTAGGGATATATTCTGGGTGTTGGTGAGAGATAGTGTGAAGGCCCTTGTTAGGTTTAATCAGGGCTTAGTTAGGGATACTATTAGGGTTTCATTTAGGATAAGATGCAGGACATGAGCTTGGGACAGAGTCAGGTTCCGGGCCAGGGATAGCGTCGCGAAATGACCCAGGAAATGCGTGAAGACCTTCGTTATTGAGAGCATCAGGGCCTTACTTAGGACCAGCGTCAGGGCCTAAATCAGGACCACTGCCAGGTCTTCCTATACAGACAGCGTCAGAGCATAAGGAAGGTATAGCCCAAGTGCCTAAGTGAGGCCTATCTTTAGGATCTGAGTTAGGGAAAGAGTCAGGGCATGACTTAGGAGCAGCAGAAGGGCCTCTGTGGGATCAGCCTGAGGGTCTTCATTAAAGACATTATCAGGGCCTCTGTTAGGGATAGCCTCAGGACCTCATTTTCGGACAGCATCAAGGCTTACTTTGGGTCAGTTTCAGGACCTTGGTAAGACCTGGGTCAGGATATTAACTCAGGATAGTATCAGGACTTTAGATATTGGCGGCAGTAGGGCCTTAGTTAGAGTCAGTGTCAGGGTCTGAGTTAGGAATATCATTATGGCCTTTGTTAGGTATAGTGTCAGGGAGTGAGCTAGGAGTAGTGTCAGGGTCCGAGTTACGTGTAATGTCAGGGTCTTGGTTAGGGACAGTGTCAGCGCCTGGGTTAGCACGAGTCTCCAGGCCGTAGTTAGGGAGCGGTTCACAGCATCGGGAGTAATTTCAGCGCCTTATTTATGTTCAGCATCAGGGATGATTTAGTTAGCATAAGAGGAGCCATTCCTGCAAGAACCCTGAAGGCCAACACACAAGAATGTAAAAGTGAACCATGCACGCTGCTATGAAGGAATATTCCACAGCAGTTGAGTACACTTTGTTTAAGGTTAACAAGAGTTTAAAAATTATTGTTTTAAGAAACCAATATTCATATGATGAAAGAATTTCATCGTAAAGAATCTCTTTCCCTAAACTTGACATTAGCTAAAGTCAAGATTAGATTAAGGTCTAGGGGTAGTGTCAGTTAATGACCTGGATTTGGTGTCAAGACCTTAGTTACTTAGAGAATCAAGGCCTAAAATTTAGGACCTGCGTCAAGATTTTCGGTAGGGACAGATTCAGACCTGACTTATGGAGAACGTCAAGGCCTGAGTGAGGCCTAGCGTCAGCCCCCTAGCTGCAGACACAGTCAGGGTACGACTTAGGAGCAGCAGAAACACCTTGGTTGGGTCAGCGAAAGGTCATAGTGAAAGACATGAGCAGGCCTTGAGTGAGTCACAGAATCAAGGCCTCACTTAGGGAAAGCTTCAGGGCCTGAGTTAGGCACAGCGTCAGGTCTTCATTTAATTACACCGACAGGTTTGGGACAGTGTCAGGATCGTGCATAGAAATGTGTCAGGAAATTACCTCAGGACAGTTTCCGGATTTTAGTTATTGATTGCAACAGGTCCCATGTTAGGGACAGATTCCGGGCTTTAGTGAGAGATAGTATCAAGGCCTTTGTTCGGATTAGTCAGGGCTTAGTTAGGGATACTATTAGGGTTTCATTTAGGATAAGATGCAGGACATGAGCTTGGGACAGACTCATGGTCCGAGCCAGGGATAGTGTCAGAAAATGACCTGGGTTGGTGTCATGACCTTAGTTATTTAGAGAATCAGGGCCTAATTTAGGACCTGTGTCAGGGCTTCGGGTAGGGACAGCGTCAGAGCCTGACTTAGGGAGAACGTCTAGGCCTGAGTGAGGCCTAGTGCCAGCCCACCTGCTGGAGACACAGTCAGGGCATGACGTAGGAACAGCATCAGGGCCTTTGTGGGGTCAGCATGCAGGTCATAGTGAAAGACATGAACAGGGCCTGTGTTAGTCACAGAATCAAGGCCTCAGTTAGGGAAAGCTTCAGGGCCTGAGTTAGGCACAGCCTCAGGTCTTCACTTAAGGACGGCAACAGGCTTTCTTTTGGAAAGTATCAGAACAGTGGATAGAAATGAGTCAGGATATTAGCTCAGGACAGTGTCCGGGTTTTAGTTATTGATTGCAACAGGTCCCATGTTAGGGACAGATTCCAGGCTTTAGTGAGAGATAGTGTCAAGGCCTTTGTTCGGATTAGTCAGGGCTTAGTTAGGGATACTATTAGGGTTTCATTTAGGATAAGATGCAGGACATGAGCTTGGGACAGAGTCAGGTTCCGGGCCAGGGATAGCGTCACGAAATGACCCAGGAAAAGCGTGAAGACCTTCGTTATTGAGAGCCTCAGGGCCTTACTTAGGACCAGCGTGAGGGCCTAAATCAGGACCACTGCCAGGGCTTCCTATACAGACAGCGTCAGAGCATAAGGAAGGTACAGCCAAAGGGCCTAAGTGAGGCTTATGTTTAGGGCCTGAGTTCGGGACACTGTCAGGGCATGACTTAGGAGCAGCAGAAGGGCCTCTGTGGGATCAGCGTGAGGGTCTTCACTAAAGACATTATCAGGGCCTCTGTTAGGGAGAGCCTCAGGGCCTCATTTTCAGACAGCATCAAGGCTTACTTTGGGTCAGTTTCAGGACCTTGGTAAGACCTGGGTCAGGATATTAACTCAGGATAGCATCAGGACTTTAGATATTGGCGGCAGTAGGGCCTTAGTTAGAGTCAGTGTCAGGGTCTGAGTTAGGAATATCATTATGGGCTTTGTTAGGTAATAGTGTCAGGGACTGAGCTAGGAGTAGTGTCAGGGTCCGAGTTACGTGTAATGTCAGGGTCTTGGTTTGGGACAGTGTCAGGGCCTGGTTTAGCACGAGTCTCCAGGCCGTAGTTAGGGACAGGTTCAGAGCATCGGGAGTAATTTCAGCGCCTTATTTATGTTCAGCATCAGGGATGATTTAGTTAGCATAAGAGGAGCCATTCCTGCAAGAACCCTGAAGGCCAACACACAAGAATGTAAAAGTGAACCATGCACGCTGCTATGAAGGAATATTCCACAGCAGTTGAGTACACTTTGTTTAAGGTTAACAAGAGTTTAAAAATTATTGTTTTAAGAAACCAATATTCATATAATGAAAGAATTTCATCGTAAAGAATCTCTTTCCCTAAACTTGACATTAGCTAAAGTCAAGATTAGATTAAGGTCTAGGGGTAGTGTCAGTTAATGACCTAGATTTAGTGTCAAGACCTTAGTTACTTAGAGAATCAAGGCCTAAAATTTAGGACCTGCGTCAAGATTTTCGGTAGGGACAGCGTCAGACTTGACTTATGGAGAACGTCAGGGCCTGAGTGAGGCCTATCGTCAGCCCCGTAGCTGTAGACACAGTCAGGGCATGACTTAGGAGCAGCATAAACACCTTGGTTGGGTCAGCGAAAGGTCATAGTGAAAGACATGAGCAGGCCTTGAGTGAGTCACAGAATCAAGGCCTCACTTAGGGAAAGCTTCAGGGCCTGAGTTAGGCACAGTGTCTGGTCTTCACTTAAAGACACCGACCGGTTTGGGACAGTGTCAGGATCGTGCATAGAAATGTGTCAGGAAATTATCTCAGGACAGTGTCCGGATTTTAGTTATTGATTGCAACAGGTGCCATGTTAGGGACAGATTCCGGGCTTTAGTGAGAGATAGTGTCAAGGCCTTTGTTCGGATTGGTCAGGGCTTAGTTAGGCATACTATTAGGGTTTCATTTAGGATAAGATGCAGGACATGAGCTTGGGACAGAGTCAGGTTCCGGGCCAGGGATAGCGTCACGAAATGACCCAGGAAAAGCGTGAAGACCTTCGTTATTGAGAGCCTCAGGGCCTTACTTAGGACCAGCGTGAGGGCCTTACTTAGGACCAGCGTGAGTGCCTAAATCAGGACCACTGCCAGGGCTTCCTATACAGACAGCGTCAGAGCATAAGGAAGGTACAGCCAAAGGGCCTAAGTGAGGCTTATCTTTAGGGCCTGAGTTCGGGACACTGTCAGGGCATGACTTAGGAGCAGCAGAAGGGCCTCTGTGGGATCAGCGTCAGGTTCTTCATTAAAGACATTATCAGGGCCTCTGTTAGGGAGAGCCTCAGGGCCTTATTTATGGACAGCATCAAGGCTTAGTTTTAGTCAGTTTCAGGACCTTGGTAAGACCTGGGTCAGGATATTAACTCAGGATAATATCAGGATTTTAGATATTGGCGGCAGCTGGGCTTTAGTTAGAAACAGTGTCAGGGCCTGAGTTAGGACTAGCATTATAGCCTTTGTTAGGTATAGTGTCAGGGACTGAGCTAGGAGTTGTGTGAGGGCCTTTGCTAGGGACAGTGTCAGGGCCTGAGCTAGGATGAGCCTCCAGGCCTCAGTTTGGGACAGGTTCACAGCCTTGAGACTAATTTCAGGACGTTATTTAGGGACAGCATCGGGGATTTAGTTAGCATAACAGTAGGCATTCCTACAAGCACCCTTTAAGCCAACACACGCAGATGCAGAAGGAAACCATACACGCTGGTATAAAGGAATATTCCGCAGAAGTTGAGTACATTTTGTTTAAGGTCAGTAAGAGTTGAAACATTATTTTTTTCAGAAAACTCTATTCAGAAGATGAAAGAATTTCATCCTAAAGAATCTCTTTAGATAAATTTGACATTAGCAACGGACAAGGTTACATTCAGGTCTAGGGCTAGTGTCAGGTAATGACCTAGGTTTGGAATCAAGCCCTTAGGTACTTAGAGAATCAGGGCCTAATTTAAGACCTGTGCCAGGGCTTCGGGTAGGGACAGCGTCAGAGCCTGATATAGGGAGAAGGTGAGGGCCTGAGTGAGGCCCCTAGATGCAGACACTGTCAGGGCATGACTTAGGAGCAGCATTCAGGGCGTTTGTGGAGTCAGCATTCGGGTCATAGTGAAAGACATGAGCAGGGCCTGAGTGAGTCAGAGAATCGAGGCCTCAGTTAGGGAAATCTTGAGGTCCTGAGTTAGGCACAGCCTCTCGTCTTCAGTTAAGGACAGCGACAGGCCTTTCTTTGGGACTGTGTCTGGTGGGTGGATAGAAATGTGTCAGGATATTAGCTCAGGATAGTGTCCGGATTTTCATTATTGACTGCAGAAGGTCCCATGTTAGGGACAGATTCTGGGCCTTAGTGAGAGATAGGGTGAAAGTCTTAGTTAGGATCAGTGAGCGACTTAGTTAGGGAGAGTATTAGGGTTTCAATTAGGATAAGATGCAGGACATTAGCTTGGGACAGAGTCACGATCCGAGCCAGGGATAGTGTCAGCCAATGACCTGGGTTGGTGTCAAGACCTTAGTTACTTAGAGAATCAGGGCCTAATTTAGGACCTGTGTCAGGGTTTCGGGTAGGGACAGCGTCAGAGCCTGACTTAGGGAGAACATCTAGGCCTGAGTGCGGCCTAGTGTCAGCCCACTAGCTGGAGACACAGGGCATGACGTAGGAATAGCATCAGGGCCTTTGTTGGGTCAGCATTCGGGTCATAGTGAAAGAAATGAGCAGGGCCTGTGTTAGTCACAGAATCAAGGCCTCAGTTAGGGAAAGTTTCAGGGCCTGAGTTAGGCACAGCCTCAGGTCTTCACCTAAGGACGGCAACAGGCTTTCTTTTGGAAAGTATCAGGACAGTGGATAGAAAGGAGTCAGGGTAATAGCTCAGGACAGTGTCCGGATTTTAGTTATTGATTGCAGCAGGGACCATTAGGGATATATTCTGGGTGTTGGTGAGAGATAGTGTGAAGGCCCTTGTTAGGTTTAATCAGGGCTTAGTTAGGGATACTATTAGGGTTTCATTTAGGATAAGATGCAGGACATGAGCTTGGGACAGAGTCAGGTTCCGGGCCAGGGATAGCGTCGCGAAATGACCCAGGAAATGCGTGAAGACCTTCGTTATTGAGAGCATCAGGGCCTTACTTAGGACCAGCGTCAGGGCCTAAATCAGGACCACTGCCAGGTCTTCCTATACAGACAGCGTCAGAGCATAAGGAAGGTATAGCCCAAGTGCCTAAGTGAGGCCTATCTTTAGGATCTGAGTTAGGGAAAGAGTCAGGGCATGACTTAGGAGCAGCAGAAGGGCCTCTGTGGGATCAGCCTGAGGGTCTTCATTAAAGACATTATCAGGGCCTCTGTTAGGGATAGCCTCAGGACCTCATTTTCGGACAGCATCAAGGCTTACTTTGGGTCAGTTTCAGGACCTTGGTAAGACCTGGGTCAGGATATTAACTCAGGATAGTATCAGGACTTTAGATATTGGCGGCAGTAGGGCCTTAGTTAGAGTCAGTGTCAGGGTCTGAGTTAGGAATATCATTATGGCCTTTGTTAGGTATAGTGTCAGGGAGTGAGCTAGGAGTAGTGTCAGGGTCCGAGTTACGTGTAATGTCAGGGTCTTGGTTAGGGACAGTGTCAGCGCCTGGGTTAGCACGAGTCTCCAGGCCGTAGTTAGGGAGCGGTTCACAGCATCGGGAGTAATTTCAGCGCCTTATTTATGTTCAGCATCAGGGATGATTTAGTTAGCATAAGAGGAGCCATTCCTGCAAGAACCCTGAAGGCCAACACACAAGAATGTAAAAGTGAACCATGCACGCTGCTATGAAGGAATATTCCACAGCAGTTGAGTACACTTTGTTTAAGGTTAACAAGAGTTTAAAAATTATTGTTTTAAGAAACCAATATTCATATGATGAAAGAATTTCATCGTAAAGAATCTCTTTCCCTAAACTTGACATTAGCTAAAGTCAAGATTAGATTAAGGTCTAGGGGTAGTGTCAGTTAATGACCTGGATTTGGTGTCAAGACCTTAGTTACTTAGAGAATCAAGGCCTAAAATTTAGGACCTGCGTCAAGATTTTCGGTAGGGACAGATTCAGACCTGACTTATGGAGAACGTCAAGGCCTGAGTGAGGCCTAGCGTCAGCCCCCTAGCTGCAGACACAGTCAGGGTACGACTTAGGAGCAGCAGAAACACCTTGGTTGGGTCAGCGAAAGGTCATAGTGAAAGACATGAGCAGGCCTTGAGTGAGTCACAGAATCAAGGCCTCACTTAGGGAAAGCTTCAGGGCCTGAGTTAGGCACAGCGTCAGGTCTTCATTTAATTACACCGACAGGTTTGGGACAGTGTCAGGATCGTGCATAGAAATGTGTCAGGAAATTACCTCAGGACAGTTTCCGGATTTTAGTTATTGATTGCAACAGGTCCCATGTTAGGGACAGATTCCGGGCTTTAGTGAGAGATAGTATCAAGGCCTTTGTTCGGATTAGTCAGGGCTTAGTTAGGGATACTATTAGGGTTTCATTTAGGATAAGATGCAGGACATGAGCTTGGGACAGACTCATGGTCCGAGCCAGGGATAGTGTCAGAAAATGACCTGGGTTGGTGTCATGACCTTAGTTATTTAGAGAATCAGGGCCTAATTTAGGACCTGTGTCAGGGCTTCGGGTAGGGACAGCGTCAGAGCCTGACTTAGGGAGAACGTCTAGGCCTGAGTGAGGCCTAGTGCCAGCCCACCTGCTGGAGACACAGTCAGGGCATGACGTAGGAACAGCATCAGGGCCTTTGTGGGGTCAGCATGCAGGTCATAGTGAAAGACATGAACAGGGCCTGTGTTAGTCACAGAATCAAGGCCTCAGTTAGGGAAAGCTTCAGGGCCTGAGTTAGGCACAGCCTCAGGTCTTCACTTAAGGACGGCAACAGGCTTTCTTTTGGAAAGTATCAGAACAGTGGATAGAAATGAGTCAGGATATTAGCTCAGGACAGTGTCCGGGTTTTAGTTATTGATTGCAACAGGTCCCATGTTAGGGACAGATTCCAGGCTTTAGTGAGAGATAGTGTCAAGGCCTTTGTTCGGATTAGTCAGGGCTTAGTTAGGGATACTATTAGGGTTTCATTTAGGATAAGATGCAGGACATGAGCTTGGGACAGAGTCAGGTTCCGGGCCAGGGATAGCGTCACGAAATGACCCAGGAAAAGCGTGAAGACCTTCGTTATTGAGAGCCTCAGGGCCTTACTTAGGACCAGCGTGAGGGCCTAAATCAGGACCACTGCCAGGGCTTCCTATACAGACAGCGTCAGAGCATAAGGAAGGTACAGCCAAAGGGCCTAAGTGAGGCTTATGTTTAGGGCCTGAGTTCGGGACACTGTCAGGGCATGACTTAGGAGCAGCAGAAGGGCCTCTGTGGGATCAGCGTGAGGGTCTTCACTAAAGACATTATCAGGGCCTCTGTTAGGGAGAGCCTCAGGGCCTCATTTTCAGACAGCATCAAGGCTTACTTTGGGTCAGTTTCAGGACCTTGGTAAGACCTGGGTCAGGATATTAACTCAGGATAGCATCAGGACTTTAGATATTGGCGGCAGTAGGGCCTTAGTTAGAGTCAGTGTCAGGGTCTGAGTTAGGAATATCATTATGGGCTTTGTTAGGTAATAGTGTCAGGGACTGAGCTAGGAGTAGTGTCAGGGTCCGAGTTACGTGTAATGTCAGGGTCTTGGTTTGGGACAGTGTCAGGGCCTGGTTTAGCACGAGTCTCCAGGCCGTAGTTAGGGACAGGTTCAGAGCATCGGGAGTAATTTCAGCGCCTTATTTATGTTCAGCATCAGGGATGATTTAGTTAGCATAAGAGGAGCCATTCCTGCAAGAACCCTGAAGGCCAACACACAAGAATGTAAAAGTGAACCATGCACGCTGCTATGAAGGAATATTCCACAGCAGTTGAGTACACTTTGTTTAAGGTTAACAAGAGTTTAAAAATTATTGTTTTAAGAAACCAATATTCATATAATGAAAGAATTTCATCGTAAAGAATCTCTTTCCCTAAACTTGACATTAGCTAAAGTCAAGATTAGATTAAGGTCTAGGGGTAGTGTCAGTTAATGACCTAGATTTAGTGTCAAGACCTTAGTTACTTAGAGAATCAAGGCCTAAAATTTAGGACCTGCGTCAAGATTTTCGGTAGGGACAGCGTCAGACTTGACTTATGGAGAATGTCAGGGCCTGAGTGAGGCCTATCGTCAGCCCCGTAGCTGTAGACACAGTCAGGGCATGACTTAGGAGCAGCATAAACACCTTGGTTGGGTCAGCGAAAGGTCATAGTGAAAGACATGAGCAGGCCTTGAGTGAGTCACAGAATCAAGGCCTCACTTAGGGAAAGCTTCAGGGCCTGAGTTAGGCACAGTGTCTGGTCTTCACTTAAAGACACCGACCGGTTTGGGACAGTGTCAGGATCGTGCATAGAAATGTGTCAGGAAATTATCTCAGGACAGTGTCCGGATTTTAGTTATTGATTGCAACAGGTGCCATGTTAGGGACAGATTCCGGGCTTTAGTGAGAGATAGTGTCAAGGCCTTTGTTCGGATTGGTCAGGGCTTAGTTAGGCATACTATTAGGGTTTCATTTAGGATAAGATGCAGGACATGAGCTTGGGACAGAGTCAGGTTCCGGGCCAGGGATAGCGTCACGAAATGACCCAGGAAAAGCGTGAAGACCTTCGTTATTGAGAGCCTCAGGGCCTTACTTAGGACCAGCGTGAGGGCCTTACTTAGGACCAGCGTGAGTGCCTAAATCAGGACCACTGCCAGGGCTTCCTATACAGACAGCGTCAGAGCATAAGGAAGGTACAGCCAAAGGGCCTAAGTGAGGCTTATCTTTAGGGCCTGAGTTCGGGACACTGTCAGGGCATGACTTAGGAGCAGCAGAAGGGCCTCTGTGGGATCAGCGTCAGGTTCTTCATTAAAGACATTATCAGGGCCTCTGTTAGGGAGAGCCTCAGGGCCTTATTTATGGACAGCATCAAGGCTTAGTTTTAGTCAGTTTCAGGACCTTGGTAAGACCTGGGTCAGGATATTAACTCAGGATAATATCAGGATTTTAGATATTGGCGGCAGCTGGGCTTTAGTTAGAAACAGTGTCAGGGCCTGAGTTAGGACTAGCATTATAGCCTTTGTTAGGTATAGTGTCAGGGACTGAGCTAGGAGTTGTGTGAGGGCCTTTGCTAGGGACAGTGTCAGGGCCTGAGCTAGGATGAGCCTCCAGGCCTCAGTTTGGGACAGGTTCACAGCCTTGAGACTAATTTCAGGACGTTATTTAGGGACAGCATCGGGGATTTAGTTAGCATAACAGTAGGCATTCCTACAAGCACCCTTTAAGCCAACACACGCAGATGCAGAAGGAAACCATACACGCTGGTATAAAGGAATATTCCGCAGAAGTTGAGTACATTTTGTTTAAGGTCAGTAAGAGTTGAAACATTATTTTTTTCAGAAAACTCTATTCAGAAGATGAAAGAATTTCATCCTAAAGAATCTCTTTAGATAAATTTGACATTAGCAACGGACAAGGTTACATTCAGGTCTAGGGCTAGTGTCAGGTAATGACCTAGGTTTGGAATCAAGCCCTTAGGTACTTAGAGAATCAGGGCCTAATTTAAGACCTGTGCCAGGGCTTCGGGTAGGGACAGCGTCAGAGCCTGATATAGGGAGAAGGTGAGGGCCTGAGTGAGGCCCCTAGATGCAGACACTGTCAGGGCATGACTTAGGAGCAGCATTCAGGGCGTTTGTGGAGTCAGCATTCGGGTCATAGTGAAAGACATGAGCAGGGCCTGAGTGAGTCAGAGAATCGAGGCCTCAGTTAGGGAAATCTTGAGGTCCTGAGTTAGGCACAGCCTCTCGTCTTCAGTTAAGGACAGCGACAGGCCTTTCTTTGGGACTGTGTCTGGTGGGTGGATAGAAATGTGTCAGGATATTAGCTCAGGATAGTGTCCGGATTTTCATTATTGACTGCAGAAGGTCCCATGTTAGGGACAGATTCTGGGCCTTAGTGAGAGATAGGGTGAAAGTCTTAGTTAGGATCAGTGAGCGACTTAGTTAGGGAGAGTATTAGGGTTTCAATTAGGATAAGATGCAGGACATTAGCTTGGGACAGAGTCACGATCCGAGCCAGGGATAGTGTCAGCCAATGACCTGGGTTGGTGTCAAGACCTTAGTTACTTAGAGAATCAGGGCCTAATTTAGGACCTGTGTCAGGGTTTCGGGTAGGGACAGCGTCAGAGCCTGACTTAGGGAGAACATCTAGGCCTGAGTGCGGCCTAGTGTCAGCCCACTAGCTGGAGACACAGGGCATGACGTAGGAATAGCATCAGGGCCTTTGTTGGGTCAGCATTCGGGTCATAGTGAAAGAAATGAGCAGGGCCTGTGTTAGTCACAGAATCAAGGCCTCAGTTAGGGAAAGTTTCAGGGCCTGAGTTAGGCACAGCCTCAGGTCTTCACCTAAGGACGGCAACAGGCTTTCTTTTGGAAAGTATCAGGACAGTGGATAGAAAGGAGTCAGGGTAATAGCTCAGGACAGTGTCCGGATTTTAGTTATTGATTGCAGCAGGGACCATTAGGGATATATTCTGGGTGTTGGTGAGAGATAGTGTGAAGGCCCTTGTTAGGTTTAATCAGGGCTTAGTTAGGGATACTATTAGGGTTTCATTTAGGATAAGATGCAGGACATGAGCTTGGGACAGAGTCAGGTTCCGGGCCAGGGATAGCGTCGCGAAATGACCCAGGAAATGCGTGAAGACCTTCGTTATTGAGAGCATCAGGGCCTTACTTAGGACCAGCGTCAGGGCCTAAATCAGGACCACTGCCAGGTCTTCCTATACAGACAGCGTCAGAGCATAAGGAAGGTATAGCCCAAGTGCCTAAGTGAGGCCTATCTTTAGGATCTGAGTTAGGGAAAGAGTCAGGGCATGACTTAGGAGCAGCAGAAGGGCCTCTGTGGGATCAGCCTGAGGGTCTTCATTAAAGACATTATCAGGGCCTCTGTTAGGGATAGCCTCAGGACCTCATTTTCGGACAGCATCAAGGCTTACTTTGGGTCAGTTTCAGGACCTTGGTAAGACCTGGGTCAGGATATTAACTCAGGATAGTATCAGGACTTTAGATATTGGCGGCAGTAGGGCCTTAGTTAGAGTCAGTGTCAGGGTCTGAGTTAGGAATATCATTATGGCCTTTGTTAGGTATAGTGTCAGGGAGTGAGCTAGGAGTAGTGTCAGGGTCCGAGTTACGTGTAATGTCAGGGTCTTGGTTAGGGACAGTGTCAGCGCCTGGGTTAGCACGAGTCTCCAGGCCGTAGTTAGGGAGCGGTTCACAGCATCGGGAGTAATTTCAGCGCCTTATTTATGTTCAGCATCAGGGATGATTTAGTTAGCATAAGAGGAGCCATTCCTGCAAGAACCCTGAAGGCCAACACACAAGAATGTAAAAGTGAACCATGCACGCTGCTATGAAGGAATATTCCACAGCAGTTGAGTACACTTTGTTTAAGGTTAACAAGAGTTTAAAAATTATTGTTTTAAGAAACCAATATTCATATGATGAAAGAATTTCATCGTAAAGAATCTCTTTCCCTAAACTTGACATTAGCTAAAGTCAAGATTAGATTAAGGTCTAGGGGTAGTGTCAGTTAATGACCTGGATTTGGTGTCAAGACCTTAGTTACTTAGAGAATCAAGGCCTAAAATTTAGGACCTGCGTCAAGATTTTCGGTAGGGACAGATTCAGACCTGACTTATGGAGAACGTCAAGGCCTGAGTGAGGCCTAGCGTCAGCCCCCTAGCTGCAGACACAGTCAGGGTACGACTTAGGAGCAGCAGAAACACCTTGGTTGGGTCAGCGAAAGGTCATAGTGAAAGACATGAGCAGGCCTTGAGTGAGTCACAGAATCAAGGCCTCACTTAGGGAAAGCTTCAGGGCCTGAGTTAGGCACAGCGTCAGGTCTTCATTTAATTACACCGACAGGTTTGGGACAGTGTCAGGATCGTGCATAGAAATGTGTCAGGAAATTACCTCAGGACAGTTTCCGGATTTTAGTTATTGATTGCAACAGGTCCCATGTTAGGGACAGATTCCGGGCTTTAGTGAGAGATAGTATCAAGGCCTTTGTTCGGATTAGTCAGGGCTTAGTTAGGGATACTATTAGGGTTTCATTTAGGATAAGATGCAGGACATGAGCTTGGGACAGACTCATGGTCCGAGCCAGGGATAGTGTCAGAAAATGACCTGGGTTGGTGTCATGACCTTAGTTATTTAGAGAATCAGGGCCTAATTTAGGACCTGTGTCAGGGCTTCGGGTAGGGACAGCGTCAGAGCCTGACTTAGGGAGAACGTCTAGGCCTGAGTGAGGCCTAGTGCCAGCCCACCTGCTGGAGACACAGTCAGGGCATGACGTAGGAACAGCATCAGGGCCTTTGTGGGGTCAGCATGCAGGTCATAGTGAAAGACATGAACAGGGCCTGTGTTAGTCACAGAATCAAGGCCTCAGTTAGGGAAAGCTTCAGGGCCTGAGTTAGGCACAGCCTCAGGTCTTCACTTAAGGACGGCAACAGGCTTTCTTTTGGAAAGTATCAGAACAGTGGATAGAAATGAGTCAGGATATTAGCTCAGGACAGTGTCCGGGTTTTAGTTATTGATTGCAACAGGTCCCATGTTAGGGACAGATTCCAGGCTTTAGTGAGAGATAGTGTCAAGGCCTTTGTTCGGATTAGTCAGGGCTTAGTTAGGGATACTATTAGGGTTTCATTTAGGATAAGATGCAGGACATGAGCTTGGGACAGAGTCAGGTTCCGGGCCAGGGATAGCGTCACGAAATGACCCAGGAAAAGCGTGAAGACCTTCGTTATTGAGAGCCTCAGGGCCTTACTTAGGACCAGCGTGAGGGCCTAAATCAGGACCACTGCCAGGGCTTCCTATACAGACAGCGTCAGAGCATAAGGAAGGTACAGCCAAAGGGCCTAAGTGAGGCTTATGTTTAGGGCCTGAGTTCGGGACACTGTCAGGGCATGACTTAGGAGCAGCAGAAGGGCCTCTGTGGGATCAGCGTGAGGGTCTTCACTAAAGACATTATCAGGGCCTCTGTTAGGGAGAGCCTCAGGGCCTCATTTTCAGACAGCATCAAGGCTTACTTTGGGTCAGTTTCAGGACCTTGGTAAGACCTGGGTCAGGATATTAACTCAGGATAGCATCAGGACTTTAGATATTGGCGGCAGTAGGGCCTTAGGTTAGAGTCAGTGTCAGGGTCTGAGTTAGGAATATCATTATGGGCTTTGTTAGGTAATAGTGTCAGGGACTGAGCTAGGAGTAGTGTCAGGGTCCGAGTTACGTGTAATGTCAGGGTCTTGGTTTGGGACAGTGTCAGGGCCTGGTTTAGCACGAGTCTCCAGGCCGTAGTTAGGGACAGGTTCAGAGCATCGGGAGTAATTTCAGCGCCTTATTTATGTTCAGCATCAGGGATGATTTAGTTAGCATAAGAGGAGCCATTCCTGCAAGAACCCTGAAGGCCAACACACAAGAATGTAAAAGTGAACCATGCACGCTGCTATGAAGGAATATTCCACAGCAGTTGAGTACACTTTGTTTAAGGTTAACAAGAGTTTAAAAATTATTGTTTTAAGAAACCAATATTCATATAATGAAAGAATTTCATCGTAAAGAATCTCTTTCCCTAAACTTGACATTAGCTAAAGTCAAGATTAGATTAAGGTCTAGGGGTAGTGTCAGTTAATGACCTAGATTTAGTGTCAAGACCTTAGTTACTTAGAGAATCAAGGCCTAAAATTTAGGACCTGCGTCAAGATTTTCGGTAGGGACAGCGTCAGACTTGACTTATGGAGAACGTCAGGGCCTGAGTGAGGCCTATCGTCAGCCCCGTAGCTGTAGACACAGTCAGGGCATGACTTAGGAGCAGCATAAACACCTTGGTTGGGTCAGCGAAAGGTCATAGTGAAAGACATGAGCAGGCCTTGAGTGAGTCACAGAATCAAGGCCTCACTTAGGGAAAGCTTCAGGGCCTGAGTTAGGCACAGTGTCTGGTCTTCACTTAAAGACACCGTCCGGTTTGGGACAGTGTCAGGATCGTGCATAGAAATGTGTCAGGAAATTATCTCAGGACAGTGTCCGGATTTTAGTTATTGATTGCAACAGGTGCCATGTTAGGGACAGATTCCGGGCTTTAGTGAGAGATAGTGTCAAGGCCTTTGTTCGGATTGGTCAGGGCTTAGTTAGGCATACTATTAGGGTTTCATTTAGGATAAGATGCAGGACATGAGCTTGGGACAGAGTCAGGTTCCGGGCCAGGGATAGCGTCACGAAATGACCCAGGAAAAGCGTGAAGACCTTCGTTATTGAGAGCCTCAGGGCCTTACTTAGGACCAGCGTGAGGGCCTTACTTAGGACCAGCGTGAGTGCCTAAATCAGGACCACTGCCAGGGCTTCCTATACAGACAGCGTCAGAGCATAAGGAAGGTACAGCCAAAGGGCCTAAGTGAGGCTTATCTTTAGGGCCTGAGTTCGGGACACTGTCAGGGCATGACTTAGGAGCAGCAGAAGGGCCTCTGTGGGATCAGCGTCAGGTTCTTCATTAAAGACATTATCAGGGCCTCTGTTAGGGAGAGCCTCAGGGCCTTATTTATGGACAGCATCAAGGCTTAGTTTTAGTCAGTTTCAGGACCTTGGTAAGACCTGGGTCAGGATATTAACTCAGGATAATATCAGGATTTTAGATATTGGCGGCAGCTGGGCTTTAGTTAGAAACAGTGTCAGGGCCTGAGTTAGGACTAGCATTATAGCCTTTGTTAGGTATAGTGTCAGGGACTGAGCTAGGAGTTGTGTGAGGGCCTTTGCTAGGGACAGTGTCAGGGCCTGAGCTAGGATGAGCCTCCAGGCCTCAGTTTGGGACAGGTTCACAGCCTTGAGACTAATTTCAGGACGTTATTTAGGGACAGCATCAGGGATTTAGTTAGCATAACAGTAGGCATTCCTACAAGCACCCTTTAAGCCAACACACGCAGATGCAGAAGGAAACCATACACGCTGGTATAAAGGAATATTCCGCAGAAGTTGAGTACATTTTGTTTAAGGTCAGTAAGAGTTGAAACATTATTTTTTTCAGAAAACTCTATTCAGAAGATGAAAGAATTTCATCCTAAAGAATCTCTTTAGATAAATTTGACATTAGCAACGGACAAGGTTACATTCAGGTCTAGGGCTAGTGTCAGGTAATGACCTAGGTTTGGAATCAAGCCCTTAGGTACTTAGAGAATCAGGGCCTAATTTAAGACCTGTGCCAGGGCTTCGGGTAGGGACAGCGTCAGAGCCTGATATAGGGAGAAGGTGAGGGCCTGAGTGAGGCCCCTAGATGCAGACACTGTCAGGGCATGACTTAGGAGCAGCATTCAGGGCGTTTGTGGAGTCAGCATTCGGGTCATAGTGAAAGACATGAGCAGGGCCTGAGTGAGTCAGAGAATCGAGGCCTCAGTTAGGGAAATCTTGAGGTCCTGAGTTAGGCACAGCCTCTCGTCTTCAGTTAAGGACAGCGACAGGCCTTTCTTTGGGACTGTGTCTGGTGGGTGGATAGAAATGTGTCAGGATATTAGCTCAGGATAGTGTCCGGATTTTCATTATTGACTGCAGAAGGTCCCATGTTAGGGACAGATTCTGGGCCTTAGTGAGAGATAGGGTGAAAGTCTTAGTTAGGATCAGTGAGCGACTTAGTTAGGGAGAGTATTAGGGTTTCAATTAGGATAAGATGCAGGACATTAGCTTGGGACAGAGTCACGATCCGAGCCAGGGATAGTGTCAGCCAATGACCTGGGTTGGTGTCAAGACCTTAGTTACTTAGAGAATCAGGGCCTAATTTAGGACCTGTGTCAGGGTTTCGGGTAGGGACAGCGTCAGAGCCTGACTTAGGGAGAACATCTAGGCCTGAGTGCGGCCTAGTGTCAGCCCACTAGCTGGAGACACAGGGCATGACGTAGGAATAGCATCAGGGCCTTTGTTGGGTCAGCATTCGGGTCATAGTGAAAGAAATGAGCAGGGCCTGTGTTAGTCACAGAATCAAGGCCTCAGTTAGGGAAAGTTTCAGGGCCTGAGTTAGGCACAGCCTCAGGTCTTCACCTAAGGACGGCAACAGGCTTTCTTTTGGAAAGTATCAGGACAGTGGATAGAAAGGAGTCAGGGTAATAGCTCAGGACAGTGTCCGGATTTTAGTTATTGATTGCAGCAGGGACCATTAGGGATATATTCTGGGTGTTGGTGAGAGATAGTGTGAAGGCCCTTGTTAGGTTTAATCAGGGCTTAGTTAGGGATACTATTAGGGTTTCATTTAGGATAAGATGCAGGACATGAGCTTGGGACAGAGTCAGGTTCCGGGCCAGGGATAGCGTCGCGAAATGACCCAGGAAATGCGTGAAGACCTTCGTTATTGAGAGCATCAGGGCCTTACTTAGGACCAGCGTCAGGGCCTAAATCAGGACCACTGCCAGGTCTTCCTATACAGACAGCGTCAGAGCATAAGGAAGGTATAGCCCAAGTGCCTAAGTGAGGCCTATCTTTAGGATCTGAGTTAGGGAAAGAGTCAGGGCATGACTTAGGAGCAGCAGAAGGGCCTCTGTGGGATCAGCCTGAGGGTCTTCATTAAAGACATTATCAGGGCCTCTGTTAGGGATAGCCTCAGGACCTCATTTTCGGACAGCATCAAGGCTTACTTTGGGTCAGTTTCAGGACCTTGGTAAGACCTGGGTCAGGATATTAACTCAGGATAGTATCAGGACTTTAGATATTGGCGGCAGTAGGGCCTTAGTTAGAGTCAGTGTCAGGGTCTGAGTTAGGAATATCATTATGGCCTTTGTTAGGTATAGTGTCAGGGAGTGAGCTAGGAGTAGTGTCAGGGTCCGAGTTACGTGTAATGTCAGGGTCTTGGTTAGGGACAGTGTCAGCGCCTGGGTTAGCACGAGTCTCCAGGCCGTAGTTAGGGAGCGGTTCACAGCATCGGGAGTAATTTCAGCGCCTTATTTATGTTCAGCATCAGGGATGATTTAGTTAGCATAAGAGGAGCCATTCCTGCAAGAACCCTGAAGGCCAACACACAAGAATGTAAAAGTGAACCATGCACGCTGCTATGAAGGAATATTCCACAGCAGTTGAGTACACTTTGTTTAAGGTTAACAAGAGTTTAAAAATTATTGTTTTAAGAAACCAATATTCATATGATGAAAGAATTTCATCGTAAAGAATCTCTTTCCCTAAACTTGACATTAGCTAAAGTCAAGATTAGATTAAGGTCTAGGGGTAGTGTCAGTTAATGACCTGGATTTGGTGTCAAGACCTTAGTTACTTAGAGAATCAAGGCCTAAAATTTAGGACCTGCGTCAAGATTTTCGGTAGGGACAGATTCAGACCTGACTTATGGAGAACGTCAAGGCCTGAGTGAGGCCTAGCGTCAGCCCCCTAGCTGCAGACACAGTCAGGGTACGACTTAGGAGCAGCAGAAACACCTTGGTTGGGTCAGCGAAAGGTCATAGTGAAAGACATGAGCAGGCCTTGAGTGAGTCACAGAATCAAGGCCTCACTTAGGGAAAGCTTCAGGGCCTGAGTTAGGCACAGCGTCAGGTCTTCATTTAATTACACCGACAGGTTTGGGACAGTGTCAGGATCGTGCATAGAAATGTGTCAGGAAATTACCTCAGGACAGTTTCCGGATTTTAGTTATTGATTGCAACAGGTCCCATGTTAGGGACAGATTCCGGGCTTTAGTGAGAGATAGTATCAAGGCCTTTGTTCGGATTAGTCAGGGCTTAGTTAGGGATACTATTAGGGTTTCATTTAGGATAAGATGCAGGACATGAGCTTGGGACAGACTCATGGTCCGAGCCAGGGATAGTGTCAGAAAATGACCTGGGTTGGTGTCATGACCTTAGTTATTTAGAGAATCAGGGCCTAATTTAGGACCTGTGTCAGGGCTTCGGGTAGGGACAGCGTCAGAGCCTGACTTAGGGAGAACGTCTAGGCCTGAGTGAGGCCTAGTGCCAGCCCACCTGCTGGAGACACAGTCAGGGCATGACGTAGGAACAGCATCAGGGCCTTTGTGGGGTCAGCATGCAGGTCATAGTGAAAGACATGAACAGGGCCTGTGTTAGTCACAGAATCAAGGCCTCAGTTAGGGAAAGCTTCAGGGCCTGAGTTAGGCACAGCCTCAGGTCTTCACTTAAGGACGGCAACAGGCTTTCTTTTGGAAAGTATCAGAACAGTGGATAGAAATGAGTCAGGATATTAGCTCAGGACAGTGTCCGGGTTTTAGTTATTGATTGCAACAGGTCCCATGTTAGGGACAGATTCCAGGCTTTAGTGAGAGATAGTGTCAAGGCCTTTGTTCGGATTAGTCAGGGCTTAGTTAGGGATACTATTAGGGTTTCATTTAGGATAAGATGCAGGACATGAGCTTGGGACAGAGTCAGGTTCCGGGCCAGGGATAGCGTCACGAAATGACCCAGGAAAAGCGTGAAGACCTTCGTTATTGAGAGCCTCAGGGCCTTACTTAGGACCAGCGTGAGGGCCTAAATCAGGACCACTGCCAGGGCTTCCTATACAGACAGCGTCAGAGCATAAGGAAGGTACAGCCAAAGGGCCTAAGTGAGGCTTATGTTTAGGGCCTGAGTTCGGGACACTGTCAGGGCATGACTTAGGAGCAGCAGAAGGGCCTCTGTGGGATCAGCGTGAGGGTCTTCACTAAAGACATTATCAGGGCCTCTGTTAGGGAGAGCCTCAGGGCCTCATTTTCAGACAGCATCAAGGCTTACTTTGGGTCAGTTTCAGGACCTTGGTAAGACCTGGGTCAGGATATTAACTCAGGATAGCATCAGGACTTTAGATATTGGCGGCAGTAGGGCCTTAGTTAGAGTCAGTGTCAGGGTCTGAGTTAGGAATATCATTATGGGCTTTGTTAGGTAATAGTGTCAGGGACTGAGCTAGGAGTAGTGTCAGGGTCCGAGTTACGTGTAATGTCAGGGTCTTGGTTTGGGACAGTGTCAGGGCCTGGTTTAGCACGAGTCTCCAGGCCGTAGTTAGGGACAGGTTCAGAGCATCGGGAGTAATTTCAGCGCCTTATTTATGTTCAGCATCAGGGATGATTTAGTTAGCATAAGAGGAGCCATTCCTGCAAGAACCCTGAAGGCCAACACACAAGAATGTAAAAGTGAACCATGCACGCTGCTATGAAGGAATATTCCACAGCAGTTGAGTACACTTTGTTTAAGGTTAACAAGAGTTTAAAAATTATTGTTTTAAGAAACCAATATTCATATAATGAAAGAATTTCATCGTAAAGAATCTCTTTCCCTAAACTTGACATTAGCTAAAGTCAAGATTAGATTAAGGTCTAGGGGTAGTGTCAGTTAATGACCTAGATTTAGTGTCAAGACCTTAGTTACTTAGAGAATCAAGGCCTAAAATTTAGGACCTGCGTCAAGATTTTCGGTAGGGACAGCGTCAGACTTGACTTATGGAGAACGTCAGGGCCTGAGTGAGGCCTATCGTCAGCCCCGTAGCTGTAGACACAGTCAGGGCATGACTTAGGAGCAGCATAAACACCTTGGTTGGGTCAGCGAAAGGTCATAGTGAAAGACATGAGCAGGCCTTGAGTGAGTCACAGAATCAAGGCCTCACTTAGGGAAAGCTTCAGGGCCTGAGTTAGGCACAGTGTCTGGTCTTCACTTAAAGACACCGACCGGTTTGGGACAGTGTCAGGATCGTGCATAGAAATGTGTCAGGAAATTATCTCAGGACAGTGTCCGGATTTTAGTTATTGATTGCAACAGGTGCCATGTTAGGGACAGATTCCGGGCTTTAGTGAGAGATAGTGTCAAGGCCTTTGTTCGGATTGGTCAGGGCTTAGTTAGGCATACTATTAGGGTTTCATTTAGGATAAGATGCAGGACATGAGCTTGGGACAGAGTCAGGTTCCGGGCCAGGGATAGCGTCACGAAATGACCCAGGAAAAGCGTGAAGACCTTCGTTATTGAGAGCCTCAGGGCCTTACTTAGGACCAGCGTGAGGGCCTTACTTAGGACCAGCGTGAGTGCCTAAATCAGGACCACTGCCAGGGCTTCCTATACAGACAGCGTCAGAGCATAAGGAAGGTACAGCCAAAGGGCCTAAGTGAGGCTTATCTTTAGGGCCTGAGTTCGGGACACTGTCAGGGCATGACTTAGGAGCAGCAGAAGGGCCTCTGTGGGATCAGCGTCAGGTTCTTCATTAAAGACATTATCAGGGCCTCTGTTAGGGAGAGCCTCAGGGCCTTATTTATGGACAGCATCAAGGCTTAGTTTTAGTCAGTTTCAGGACCTTGGTAAGACCTGGGTCAGGATATTAACTCAGGATAATATCAGGATTTTAGATATTGGCGGCAGCTGGGCTTTAGTTAGAAACAGTGTCAGGGCCTGAGTTAGGACTAGCATTATAGCCTTTGTTAGGTATAGTGTCAGGGACTGAGCTAGGAGTTGTGTGAGGGCCTTTGCTAGGGACAGTGTCAGGGCCTGAGCTAGGATGAGCCTCCAGGCCTCAGTTTGGGACAGGTTCACAGCCTTGAGACTAATTTCAGGACGTTATTTAGGGACAGCATCGGGGATTTAGTTAGCATAACAGTAGGCATTCCTACAAGCACCCTTTAAGCCAACACACGCAGATGCAGAAGGAAACCATACACGCTGGTATAAAGGAATATTCCGCAGAAGTTGAGTACATTTTGTTTAAGGTCAGTAAGAGTTGAAACATTATTTTTTTCAGAAAACTCTATTCAGAAGATGAAAGAATTTCATCCTAAAGAATCTCTTTAGATAAATTTGACATTAGCAACGGACAAGGTTACATTCAGGTCTAGGGCTAGTGTCAGGTAATGACCTAGGTTTGGAATCAAGCCCTTAGGTACTTAGAGAATCAGGGCCTAATTTAAGACCTGTGCCAGGGCTTCGGGTAGGGACAGCGTCAGAGCCTGATATAGGGAGAAGGTGAGGGCCTGAGTGAGGCCCCTAGATGCAGACACTGTCAGGGCATGACTTAGGAGCAGCATTCAGGGCGTTTGTGGAGTCAGCATTCGGGTCATAGTGAAAGACATGAGCAGGGCCTGAGTGAGTCAGAGAATCGAGGCCTCAGTTAGGGAAATCTTGAGGTCCTGAGTTAGGCACAGCCTCTCGTCTTCAGTTAAGGACAGCGACAGGCCTTTCTTTGGGACTGTGTCTGGTGGGTGGATAGAAATGTGTCAGGATATTAGCTCAGGATAGTGTCCGGATTTTCATTATTGACTGCAGAAGGTCCCATGTTAGGGACAGATTCTGGGCCTTAGTGAGAGATAGGGTGAAAGTCTTAGTTAGGATCAGTGAGCGACTTAGTTAGGGAGAGTATTAGGGTTTCAATTAGGATAAGATGCAGGACATTAGCTTGGGACAGAGTCACGATCCGAGCCAGGGATAGTGTCAGCCAATGACCTGGGTTGGTGTCAAGACCTTAGTTACTTAGAGAATCAGGGCCTAATTTAGGACCTGTGTCAGGGTTTCGGGTAGGGACAGCGTCAGAGCCTGACTTAGGGAGAACATCTAGGCCTGAGTGCGGCCTAGTGTCAGCCCACTAGCTGGAGACACAGGGCATGACGTAGGAATAGCATCAGGGCCTTTGTTGGGTCAGCATTCGGGTCATAGTGAAAGAAATGAGCAGGGCCTGTGTTAGTCACAGAATCAAGGCCTCAGTTAGGGAAAGTTTCAGGGCCTGAGTTAGGCACAGCCTCAGGTCTTCACCTAAGGACGGCAACAGGCTTTCTTTTGGAAAGTATCAGGACAGTGGATAGAAAGGAGTCAGGGTAATAGCTCAGGACAGTGTCCGGATTTTAGTTATTGATTGCAGCAGGGACCATTAGGGATATATTCTGGGTGTTGGTGAGAGATAGTGTGAAGGCCCTTGTTAGGTTTAATCAGGGCTTAGTTAGGGATACTATTAGGGTTTCATTTAGGATAAGATGCAGGACATGAGCTTGGGACAGAGTCAGGTTCCGGGCCAGGGATAGCGTCGCGAAATGACCCAGGAAATGCGTGAAGACCTTCGTTATTGAGAGCATCAGGGCCTTACTTAGGACCAGCGTCAGGGCCTAAATCAGGACCACTGCCAGGTCTTCCTATACAGACAGCGTCAGAGCATAAGGAAGGTATAGCCCAAGTGCCTAAGTGAGGCCTATCTTTAGGATCTGAGTTAGGGAAAGAGTCAGGGCATGACTTAGGAGCAGCAGAAGGGCCTCTGTGGGATCAGCCTGAGGGTCTTCATTAAAGACATTATCAGGGCCTCTGTTAGGGATAGCCTCAGGACCTCATTTTCGGACAGCATCAAGGCTTACTTTGGGTCAGTTTCAGGACCTTGGTAAGACCTGGGTCAGGATATTAACTCAGGATAGTATCAGGACTTTAGATATTGGCGGCAGTAGGGCCTTAGTTAGAGTCAGTGTCAGGGTCTGAGTTAGGAATATCATTATGGCCTTTGTTAGGTATAGTGTCAGGGAGTGAGCTAGGAGTAGTGTCAGGGTCCGAGTTACGTGTAATGTCAGGGTCTTGGTTAGGGACAGTGTCAGCGCCTGGGTTAGCACGAGTCTCCAGGCCGTAGTTAGGGAGCGGTTCACAGCATCGGGAGTAATTTCAGCGCCTTATTTATGTTCAGCATCAGGGATGATTTAGTTAGCATAAGAGGAGCCATTCCTGCAAGAACCCTGAAGGCCAACACACAAGAATGTAAAAGTGAACCATGCACGCTGCTATGAAGGAATATTCCACAGCAGTTGAGTACACTTTGTTTAAGGTTAACAAGAGTTTAAAAATTATTGTTTTAAGAAACCAATATTCATATGATGAAAGAATTTCATCGTAAAGAATCTCTTTCCCTAAACTTGACATTAGCTAAAGTCAAGATTAGATTAAGGTCTAGGGGTAGTGTCAGTTAATGACCTGGATTTGGTGTCAAGACCTTAGTTACTTAGAGAATCAAGGCCTAAAATTTAGGACCTGCGTCAAGATTTTCGGTAGGGACAGATTCAGACCTGACTTATGGAGAACGTCAAGGCCTGAGTGAGGCCTAGCGTCAGCCCCCTAGCTGCAGACACAGTCAGGGTACGACTTAGGAGCAGCAGAAACACCTTGGTTGGGTCAGCGAAAGGTCATAGTGAAAGACATGAGCAGGCCTTGAGTGAGTCACAGAATCAAGGCCTCACTTAGGGAAAGCTTCAGGGCCTGAGTTAGGCACAGCGTCAGGTCTTCATTTAATTACACCGACAGGTTTGGGACAGTGTCAGGATCGTGCATAGAAATGTGTCAGGAAATTACCTCAGGACAGTTTCCGGATTTTAGTTATTGATTGCAACAGGTCCCATGTTAGGGACAGATTCCGGGCTTTAGTGAGAGATAGTATCAAGGCCTTTGTTCGGATTAGTCAGGGCTTAGTTAGGGATACTATTAGGGTTTCATTTAGGATAAGATGCAGGACATGAGCTTGGGACAGACTCATGGTCCGAGCCAGGGATAGTGTCAGAAAATGACCTGGGTTGGTGTCATGACCTTAGTTATTTAGAGAATCAGGGCCTAATTTAGGACCTGTGTCAGGGCTTCGGGTAGGGACAGCGTCAGAGCCTGACTTAGGGAGAACGTCTAGGCCTGAGTGAGGCCTAGTGCCAGCCCACCTGCTGGAGACACAGTCAGGGCATGACGTAGGAACAGCATCAGGGCCTTTGTGGGGTCAGCATGCAGGTCATAGTGAAAGACATGAACAGGGCCTGTGTTAGTCACAGAATCAAGGCCTCAGTTAGGGAAAGCTTCAGGGCCTGAGTTAGGCACAGCCTCAGGTCTTCACTTAAGGACGGCAACAGGCTTTCTTTTGGAAAGTATCAGAACAGTGGATAGAAATGAGTCAGGATATTAGCTCAGGACAGTGTCCGGGTTTTAGTTATTGATTGCAACAGGTCCCATGTTAGGGACAGATTCCAGGCTTTAGTGAGAGATAGTGTCAAGGCCTTTGTTCGGATTAGTCAGGGCTTAGTTAGGGATACTATTAGGGTTTCATTTAGGATAAGATGCAGGACATGAGCTTGGGACAGAGTCAGGTTCCGGGCCAGGGATAGCGTCACGAAATGACCCAGGAAAAGCGTGAAGACCTTCGTTATTGAGAGCCTCAGGGCCTTACTTAGGACCAGCGTGAGGGCCTAAATCAGGACCACTGCCAGGGCTTCCTATACAGACAGCGTCAGAGCATAAGGAAGGTACAGCCAAAGGGCCTAAGTGAGGCTTATGTTTAGGGCCTGAGTTCGGGACACTGTCAGGGCATGACTTAGGAGCAGCAGAAGGGCCTCTGTGGGATCAGCGTGAGGGTCTTCACTAAAGACATTATCAGGGCCTCTGTTAGGGAGAGCCTCAGGGCCTCATTTTCAGACAGCATCAAGGCTTACTTTGGGTCAGTTTCAGGACCTTGGTAAGACCTGGGTCAGGATATTAACTCAGGATAGCATCAGGACTTTAGATATTGGCGGCAGTAGGGCCTTAGTTAGAGTCAGTGTCAGGGTCTGAGTTAGGAATATCATTATGGGCTTTGTTAGGTAATAGTGTCAGGGACTGAGCTAGGAGTAGTGTCAGGGTCCGAGTTACGTGTAATGTCAGGGTCTTGGTTTGGGACAGTGTCAGGGCCTGGTTTAGCACGAGTCTCCAGGCCGTAGTTAGGGACAGGTTCAGAGCATCGGGAGTAATTTCAGCGCCTTATTTATGTTCAGCATCAGGGATGATTTAGTTAGCATAAGAGGAGCCATTCCTGCAAGAACCCTGAAGGCCAACACACAAGAATGTAAAAGTGAACCATGCACGCTGCTATGAAGGAATATTCCACAGCAGTTGAGTACACTTTGTTTAAGGTTAACAAGAGTTTAAAAATTATTGTTTTAAGAAACCAATATTCATATAATGAAAGAATTTCATCGTAAAGAATCTCTTTCCCTAAACTTGACATTAGCTAAAGTCAAGATTAGATTAAGGTCTAGGGGTAGTGTCAGTTAATGACCTAGATTTAGTGTCAAGACCTTAGTTACTTAGAGAATCAAGGCCTAAAATTTAGGACCTGCGTCAAGATTTTCGGTAGGGACAGCGTCAGACTTGACTTATGGAGAATGTCAGGGCCTGAGTGAGGCCTATCGTCAGCCCCGTAGCTGTAGACACAGTCAGGGCATGACTTAGGAGCAGCATAAACACCTTGGTTGGGTCAGCGAAAGGTCATAGTGAAAGACATGAGCAGGCCTTGAGTGAGTCACAGAATCAAGGCCTCACTTAGGGAAAGCTTCAGGGCCTGAGTTAGGCACAGTGTCTGGTCTTCACTTAAAGACACCGACCGGTTTGGGACAGTGTCAGGATCGTGCATAGAAATGTGTCAGGAAATTATCTCAGGACAGTGTCCGGATTTTAGTTATTGATTGCAACAGGTGCCATGTTAGGGACAGATTCCGGGCTTTAGTGAGAGATAGTGTCAAGGCCTTTGTTCGGATTGGTCAGGGCTTAGTTAGGCATACTATTAGGGTTTCATTTAGGATAAGATGCAGGACATGAGCTTGGGACAGAGTCAGGTTCCGGGCCAGGGATAGCGTCACGAAATGACCCAGGAAAAGCGTGAAGACCTTCGTTATTGAGAGCCTCAGGGCCTTACTTAGGACCAGCGTGAGGGCCTTACTTAGGACCAGCGTGAGTGCCTAAATCAGGACCACTGCCAGGGCTTCCTATACAGACAGCGTCAGAGCATAAGGAAGGTACAGCCAAAGGGCCTAAGTGAGGCTTATCTTTAGGGCCTGAGTTCGGGACACTGTCAGGGCATGACTTAGGAGCAGCAGAAGGGCCTCTGTGGGATCAGCGTCAGGTTCTTCATTAAAGACATTATCAGGGCCTCTGTTAGGGAGAGCCTCAGGGCCTTATTTATGGACAGCATCAAGGCTTAGTTTTAGTCAGTTTCAGGACCTTGGTAAGACCTGGGTCAGGATATTAACTCAGGATAATATCAGGATTTTAGATATTGGCGGCAGCTGGGCTTTAGTTAGAAACAGTGTCAGGGCCTGAGTTAGGACTAGCATTATAGCCTTTGTTAGGTATAGTGTCAGGGACTGAGCTAGGAGTTGTGTGAGGGCCTTTGCTAGGGACAGTGTCAGGGCCTGAGCTAGGATGAGCCTCCAGGCCTCAGTTTGGGACAGGTTCACAGCCTTGAGACTAATTTCAGGACGTTATTTAGGGACAGCATCGGGGATTTAGTTAGCATAACAGTAGGCATTCCTACAAGCACCCTTTAAGCCAACACACGCAGATGCAGAAGGAAACCATACACGCTGGTATAAAGGAATATTCCGCAGAAGTTGAGTACATTTTGTTTAAGGTCAGTAAGAGTTGAAACATTATTTTTTTCAGAAAACTCTATTCAGAAGATGAAAGAATTTCATCCTAAAGAATCTCTTTAGATAAATTTGACATTAGCAACGGACAAGGTTACATTCAGGTCTAGGGCTAGTGTCAGGTAATGACCTAGGTTTGGAATCAAGCCCTTAGGTACTTAGAGAATCAGGGCCTAATTTAAGACCTGTGCCAGGGCTTCGGGTAGGGACAGCGTCAGAGCCTGATATAGGGAGAAGGTGAGGGCCTGAGTGAGGCCCCTAGATGCAGACACTGTCAGGGCATGACTTAGGAGCAGCATTCAGGGCGTTTGTGGAGTCAGCATTCGGGTCATAGTGAAAGACATGAGCAGGGCCTGAGTGAGTCAGAGAATCGAGGCCTCAGTTAGGGAAATCTTGAGGTCCTGAGTTAGGCACAGCCTCTCGTCTTCAGTTAAGGACAGCGACAGGCCTTTCTTTGGGACTGTGTCTGGTGGGTGGATAGAAATGTGTCAGGATATTAGCTCAGGATAGTGTCCGGATTTTCATTATTGACTGCAGAAGGTCCCATGTTAGGGACAGATTCTGGGCCTTAGTGAGAGATAGGGTGAAAGTCTTAGTTAGGATCAGTGAGCGACTTAGTTAGGGAGAGTATTAGGGTTTCAATTAGGATAAGATGCAGGACATTAGCTTGGGACAGAGTCACGATCCGAGCCAGGGATAGTGTCAGCCAATGACCTGGGTTGGTGTCAAGACCTTAGTTACTTAGAGAATCAGGGCCTAATTTAGGACCTGTGTCAGGGTTTCGGGTAGGGACAGCGTCAGAGCCTGACTTAGGGAGAACATCTAGGCCTGAGTGCGGCCTAGTGTCAGCCCACTAGCTGGAGACACAGGGCATGACGTAGGAATAGCATCAGGGCCTTTGTTGGGTCAGCATTCGGGTCATAGTGAAAGAAATGAGCAGGGCCTGTGTTAGTCACAGAATCAAGGCCTCAGTTAGGGAAAGTTTCAGGGCCTGAGTTAGGCACAGCCTCAGGTCTTCACCTAAGGACGGCAACAGGCTTTCTTTTGGAAAGTATCAGGACAGTGGATAGAAAGGAGTCAGGGTAATAGCTCAGGACAGTGTCCGGATTTTAGTTATTGATTGCAGCAGGGACCATTAGGGATATATTCTGGGTGTTGGTGAGAGATAGTGTGAAGGCCCTTGTTAGGTTTAATCAGGGCTTAGTTAGGGATACTATTAGGGTTTCATTTAGGATAAGATGCAGGACATGAGCTTGGGACAGAGTCAGGTTCCGGGCCAGGGATAGCGTCGCGAAATGACCCAGGAAATGCGTGAAGACCTTCGTTATTGAGAGCATCAGGGCCTTACTTAGGACCAGCGTCAGGGCCTAAATCAGGACCACTGCCAGGTCTTCCTATACAGACAGCGTCAGAGCATAAGGAAGGTATAGCCCAAGTGCCTAAGTGAGGCCTATCTTTAGGATCTGAGTTAGGGAAAGAGTCAGGGCATGACTTAGGAGCAGCAGAAGGGCCTCTGTGGGATCAGCCTGAGGGTCTTCATTAAAGACATTATCAGGGCCTCTGTTAGGGATAGCCTCAGGACCTCATTTTCGGACAGCATCAAGGCTTACTTTGGGTCAGTTTCAGGACCTTGGTAAGACCTGGGTCAGGATATTAACTCAGGATAGTATCAGGACTTTAGATATTGGCGGCAGTAGGGCCTTAGTTAGAGTCAGTGTCAGGGTCTGAGTTAGGAATATCATTATGGCCTTTGTTAGGTATAGTGTCAGGGAGTGAGCTAGGAGTAGTGTCAGGGTCCGAGTTACGTGTAATGTCAGGGTCTTGGTTAGGGACAGTGTCAGCGCCTGGGTTAGCACGAGTCTCCAGGCCGTAGTTAGGGAGCGGTTCACAGCATCGGGAGTAATTTCAGCGCCTTATTTATGTTCAGCATCAGGGATGATTTAGTTAGCATAAGAGGAGCCATTCCTGCAAGAACCCTGAAGGCCAACACACAAGAATGTAAAAGTGAACCATGCACGCTGCTATGAAGGAATATTCCACAGCAGTTGAGTACACTTTGTTTAAGGTTAACAAGAGTTTAAAAATTATTGTTTTAAGAAACCAATATTCATATGATGAAAGAATTTCATCGTAAAGAATCTCTTTCCCTAAACTTGACATTAGCTAAAGTCAAGATTAGATTAAGGTCTAGGGGTAGTGTCAGTTAATGACCTGGATTTGGTGTCAAGACCTTAGTTACTTAGAGAATCAAGGCCTAAAATTTAGGACCTGCGTCAAGATTTTCGGTAGGGACAGATTCAGACCTGACTTATGGAGAACGTCAAGGCCTGAGTGAGGCCTAGCGTCAGCCCCCTAGCTGCAGACACAGTCAGGGTACGACTTAGGAGCAGCAGAAACACCTTGGTTGGGTCAGCGAAAGGTCATAGTGAAAGACATGAGCAGGCCTTGAGTGAGTCACAGAATCAAGGCCTCACTTAGGGAAAGCTTCAGGGCCTGAGTTAGGCACAGCGTCAGGTCTTCATTTAATTACACCGACAGGTTTGGGACAGTGTCAGGATCGTGCATAGAAATGTGTCAGGAAATTACCTCAGGACAGTTTCCGGATTTTAGTTATTGATTGCAACAGGTCCCATGTTAGGGACAGATTCCGGGCTTTAGTGAGAGATAGTATCAAGGCCTTTGTTCGGATTAGTCAGGGCTTAGTTAGGGATACTATTAGGGTTTCATTTAGGATAAGATGCAGGACATGAGCTTGGGACAGACTCATGGTCCGAGCCAGGGATAGTGTCAGAAAATGACCTGGGTTGGTGTCATGACCTTAGTTATTTAGAGAATCAGGGCCTAATTTAGGACCTGTGTCAGGGCTTCGGGTAGGGACAGCGTCAGAGCCTGACTTAGGGAGAACGTCTAGGCCTGAGTGAGGCCTAGTGCCAGCCCACCTGCTGGAGACACAGTCAGGGCATGACGTAGGAACAGCATCAGGGCCTTTGTGGGGTCAGCATGCAGGTCATAGTGAAAGACATGAACAGGGCCTGTGTTAGTCACAGAATCAAGGCCTCAGTTAGGGAAAGCTTCAGGGCCTGAGTTAGGCACAGCCTCAGGTCTTCACTTAAGGACGGCAACAGGCTTTCTTTTGGAAAGTATCAGAACAGTGGATAGAAATGAGTCAGGATATTAGCTCAGGACAGTGTCCGGGTTTTAGTTATTGATTGCAACAGGTCCCATGTTAGGGACAGATTCCAGGCTTTAGTGAGAGATAGTGTCAAGGCCTTTGTTCGGATTAGTCAGGGCTTAGTTAGGGATACTATTAGGGTTTCATTTAGGATAAGATGCAGGACATGAGCTTGGGACAGAGTCAGGTTCCGGGCCAGGGATAGCGTCACGAAATGACCCAGGAAAAGCGTGAAGACCTTCGTTATTGAGAGCCTCAGGGCCTTACTTAGGACCAGCGTGAGGGCCTAAATCAGGACCACTGCCAGGGCTTCCTATACAGACAGCGTCAGAGCATAAGGAAGGTACAGCCAAAGGGCCTAAGTGAGGCTTATGTTTAGGGCCTGAGTTCGGGACACTGTCAGGGCATGACTTAGGAGCAGCAGAAGGGCCTCTGTGGGATCAGCGTGAGGGTCTTCACTAAAGACATTATCAGGGCCTCTGTTAGGGAGAGCCTCAGGGCCTCATTTTCAGACAGCATCAAGGCTTACTTTGGGTCAGTTTCAGGACCTTGGTAAGACCTGGGTCAGGATATTAACTCAGGATAGCATCAGGACTTTAGATATTGGCGGCAGTAGGGCCTTAGGTTAGAGTCAGTGTCAGGGTCTGAGTTAGGAATATCATTATGGGCTTTGTTAGGTAATAGTGTCAGGGACTGAGCTAGGAGTAGTGTCAGGGTCCGAGTTACGTGTAATGTCAGGGTCTTGGTTTGGGACAGTGTCAGGGCCTGGTTTAGCACGAGTCTCCAGGCCGTAGTTAGGGACAGGTTCAGAGCATCGGGAGTAATTTCAGCGCCTTATTTATGTTCAGCATCAGGGATGATTTAGTTAGCATAAGAGGAGCCATTCCTGCAAGAACCCTGAAGGCCAACACACAAGAATGTAAAAGTGAACCATGCACGCTGCTATGAAGGAATATTCCACAGCAGTTGAGTACACTTTGTTTAAGGTTAACAAGAGTTTAAAAATTATTGTTTTAAGAAACCAATATTCATATAATGAAAGAATTTCATCGTAAAGAATCTCTTTCCCTAAACTTGACATTAGCTAAAGTCAAGATTAGATTAAGGTCTAGGGGTAGTGTCAGTTAATGACCTAGATTTAGTGTCAAGACCTTAGTTACTTAGAGAATCAAGGCCTAAAATTTAGGACCTGCGTCAAGATTTTCGGTAGGGACAGCGTCAGACTTGACTTATGGAGAACGTCAGGGCCTGAGTGAGGCCTATCGTCAGCCCCGTAGCTGTAGACACAGTCAGGGCATGACTTAGGAGCAGCATAAACACCTTGGTTGGGTCAGCGAAAGGTCATAGTGAAAGACATGAGCAGGCCTTGAGTGAGTCACAGAATCAAGGCCTCACTTAGGGAAAGCTTCAGGGCCTGAGTTAGGCACAGTGTCTGGTCTTCACTTAAAGACACCGTCCGGTTTGGGACAGTGTCAGGATCGTGCATAGAAATGTGTCAGGAAATTATCTCAGGACAGTGTCCGGATTTTAGTTATTGATTGCAACAGGTGCCATGTTAGGGACAGATTCCGGGCTTTAGTGAGAGATAGTGTCAAGGCCTTTGTTCGGATTGGTCAGGGCTTAGTTAGGCATACTATTAGGGTTTCATTTAGGATAAGATGCAGGACATGAGCTTGGGACAGAGTCAGGTTCCGGGCCAGGGATAGCGTCACGAAATGACCCAGGAAAAGCGTGAAGACCTTCGTTATTGAGAGCCTCAGGGCCTTACTTAGGACCAGCGTGAGGGCCTTACTTAGGACCAGCGTGAGTGCCTAAATCAGGACCACTGCCAGGGCTTCCTATACAGACAGCGTCAGAGCATAAGGAAGGTACAGCCAAAGGGCCTAAGTGAGGCTTATCTTTAGGGCCTGAGTTCGGGACACTGTCAGGGCATGACTTAGGAGCAGCAGAAGGGCCTCTGTGGGATCAGCGTCAGGTTCTTCATTAAAGACATTATCAGGGCCTCTGTTAGGGAGAGCCTCAGGGCCTTATTTATGGACAGCATCAAGGCTTAGTTTTAGTCAGTTTCAGGACCTTGGTAAGACCTGGGTCAGGATATTAACTCAGGATAATATCAGGATTTTAGATATTGGCGGCAGCTGGGCTTTAGTTAGAAACAGTGTCAGGGCCTGAGTTAGGACTAGCATTATAGCCTTTGTTAGGTATAGTGTCAGGGACTGAGCTAGGAGTTGTGTGAGGGCCTTTGCTAGGGACAGTGTCAGGGCCTGAGCTAGGATGAGCCTCCAGGCCTCAGTTTGGGACAGGTTCACAGCCTTGAGACTAATTTCAGGACGTTATTTAGGGACAGCATCAGGGATTTAGTTAGCATAACAGTAGGCATTCCTACAAGCACCCTTTAAGCCAACACACGCAGATGCAGAAGGAAACCATACACGCTGGTATAAAGGAATATTCCGCAGAAGTTGAGTACATTTTGTTTAAGGTCAGTAAGAGTTGAAACATTATTTTTTTCAGAAAACTCTATTCAGAAGATGAAAGAATTTCATCCTAAAGAATCTCTTTAGATAAATTTGACATTAGCAACGGACAAGGTTACATTCAGGTCTAGGGCTAGTGTCAGGTAATGACCTAGGTTTGGAATCAAGCCCTTAGGTACTTAGAGAATCAGGGCCTAATTTAAGACCTGTGCCAGGGCTTCGGGTAGGGACAGCGTCAGAGCCTGATATAGGGAGAAGGTGAGGGCCTGAGTGAGGCCCCTAGATGCAGACACTGTCAGGGCATGACTTAGGAGCAGCATTCAGGGCGTTTGTGGAGTCAGCATTCGGGTCATAGTGAAAGACATGAGCAGGGCCTGAGTGAGTCAGAGAATCGAGGCCTCAGTTAGGGAAATCTTGAGGTCCTGAGTTAGGCACAGCCTCTCGTCTTCAGTTAAGGACAGCGACAGGCCTTTCTTTGGGACTGTGTCTGGTGGGTGGATAGAAATGTGTCAGGATATTAGCTCAGGATAGTGTCCGGATTTTCATTATTGACTGCAGAAGGTCCCATGTTAGGGACAGATTCTGGGCCTTAGTGAGAGATAGGGTGAAAGTCTTAGTTAGGATCAGTGAGCGACTTAGTTAGGGAGAGTATTAGGGTTTCAATTAGGATAAGATGCAGGACATTAGCTTGGGACAGAGTCACGATCCGAGCCAGGGATAGTGTCAGCCAATGACCTGGGTTGGTGTCAAGACCTTAGTTACTTAGAGAATCAGGGCCTAATTTAGGACCTGTGTCAGGGTTTCGGGTAGGGACAGCGTCAGAGCCTGACTTAGGGAGAACATCTAGGCCTGAGTGCGGCCTAGTGTCAGCCCACTAGCTGGAGACACAGGGCATGACGTAGGAATAGCATCAGGGCCTTTGTTGGGTCAGCATTCGGGTCATAGTGAAAGAAATGAGCAGGGCCTGTGTTAGTCACAGAATCAAGGCCTCAGTTAGGGAAAGTTTCAGGGCCTGAGTTAGGCACAGCCTCAGGTCTTCACCTAAGGACGGCAACAGGCTTTCTTTTGGAAAGTATCAGGACAGTGGATAGAAAGGAGTCAGGGTAATAGCTCAGGACAGTGTCCGGATTTTAGTTATTGATTGCAGCAGGGACCATTAGGGATATATTCTGGGTGTTGGTGAGAGATAGTGTGAAGGCCCTTGTTAGGTTTAATCAGGGCTTAGTTAGGGATACTATTAGGGTTTCATTTAGGATAAGATGCAGGACATGAGCTTGGGACAGAGTCAGGTTCCGGGCCAGGGATAGCGTCGCGAAATGACCCAGGAAATGCGTGAAGACCTTCGTTATTGAGAGCATCAGGGCCTTACTTAGGACCAGCGTCAGGGCCTAAATCAGGACCACTGCCAGGTCTTCCTATACAGACAGCGTCAGAGCATAAGGAAGGTATAGCCCAAGTGCCTAAGTGAGGCCTATCTTTAGGATCTGAGTTAGGGAAAGAGTCAGGGCATGACTTAGGAGCAGCAGAAGGGCCTCTGTGGGATCAGCCTGAGGGTCTTCATTAAAGACATTATCAGGGCCTCTGTTAGGGATAGCCTCAGGACCTCATTTTCGGACAGCATCAAGGCTTACTTTGGGTCAGTTTCAGGACCTTGGTAAGACCTGGGTCAGGATATTAACTCAGGATAGTATCAGGACTTTAGATATTGGCGGCAGTAGGGCCTTAGTTAGAGTCAGTGTCAGGGTCTGAGTTAGGAATATCATTATGGCCTTTGTTAGGTATAGTGTCAGGGAGTGAGCTAGGAGTAGTGTCAGGGTCCGAGTTACGTGTAATGTCAGGGTCTTGGTTAGGGACAGTGTCAGCGCCTGGGTTAGCACGAGTCTCCAGGCCGTAGTTAGGGAGCGGTTCACAGCATCGGGAGTAATTTCAGCGCCTTATTTATGTTCAGCATCAGGGATGATTTAGTTAGCATAAGAGGAGCCATTCCTGCAAGAACCCTGAAGGCCAACACACAAGAATGTAAAAGTGAACCATGCACGCTGCTATGAAGGAATATTCCACAGCAGTTGAGTACACTTTGTTTAAGGTTAACAAGAGTTTAAAAATTATTGTTTTAAGAAACCAATATTCATATGATGAAAGAATTTCATCGTAAAGAATCTCTTTCCCTAAACTTGACATTAGCTAAAGTCAAGATTAGATTAAGGTCTAGGGGTAGTGTCAGTTAATGACCTGGATTTGGTGTCAAGACCTTAGTTACTTAGAGAATCAAGGCCTAAAATTTAGGACCTGCGTCAAGATTTTCGGTAGGGACAGATTCAGACCTGACTTATGGAGAACGTCAAGGCCTGAGTGAGGCCTAGCGTCAGCCCCCTAGCTGCAGACACAGTCAGGGTACGACTTAGGAGCAGCAGAAACACCTTGGTTGGGTCAGCGAAAGGTCATAGTGAAAGACATGAGCAGGCCTTGAGTGAGTCACAGAATCAAGGCCTCACTTAGGGAAAGCTTCAGGGCCTGAGTTAGGCACAGCGTCAGGTCTTCATTTAATTACACCGACAGGTTTGGGACAGTGTCAGGATCGTGCATAGAAATGTGTCAGGAAATTACCTCAGGACAGTTTCCGGATTTTAGTTATTGATTGCAACAGGTCCCATGTTAGGGACAGATTCCGGGCTTTAGTGAGAGATAGTATCAAGGCCTTTGTTCGGATTAGTCAGGGCTTAGTTAGGGATACTATTAGGGTTTCATTTAGGATAAGATGCAGGACATGAGCTTGGGACAGACTCATGGTCCGAGCCAGGGATAGTGTCAGAAAATGACCTGGGTTGGTGTCATGACCTTAGTTATTTAGAGAATCAGGGCCTAATTTAGGACCTGTGTCAGGGCTTCGGGTAGGGACAGCGTCAGAGCCTGACTTAGGGAGAACGTCTAGGCCTGAGTGAGGCCTAGTGCCAGCCCACCTGCTGGAGACACAGTCAGGGCATGACGTAGGAACAGCATCAGGGCCTTTGTGGGGTCAGCATGCAGGTCATAGTGAAAGACATGAACAGGGCCTGTGTTAGTCACAGAATCAAGGCCTCAGTTAGGGAAAGCTTCAGGGCCTGAGTTAGGCACAGCCTCAGGTCTTCACTTAAGGACGGCAACAGGCTTTCTTTTGGAAAGTATCAGAACAGTGGATAGAAATGAGTCAGGATATTAGCTCAGGACAGTGTCCGGGTTTTAGTTATTGATTGCAACAGGTCCCATGTTAGGGACAGATTCCAGGCTTTAGTGAGAGATAGTGTCAAGGCCTTTGTTCGGATTAGTCAGGGCTTAGTTAGGGATACTATTAGGGTTTCATTTAGGATAAGATGCAGGACATGAGCTTGGGACAGAGTCAGGTTCCGGGCCAGGGATAGCGTCACGAAATGACCCAGGAAAAGCGTGAAGACCTTCGTTATTGAGAGCCTCAGGGCCTTACTTAGGACCAGCGTGAGGGCCTAAATCAGGACCACTGCCAGGGCTTCCTATACAGACAGCGTCAGAGCATAAGGAAGGTACAGCCAAAGGGCCTAAGTGAGGCTTATGTTTAGGGCCTGAGTTCGGGACACTGTCAGGGCATGACTTAGGAGCAGCAGAAGGGCCTCTGTGGGATCAGCGTGAGGGTCTTCACTAAAGACATTATCAGGGCCTCTGTTAGGGAGAGCCTCAGGGCCTCATTTTCAGACAGCATCAAGGCTTACTTTGGGTCAGTTTCAGGACCTTGGTAAGACCTGGGTCAGGATATTAACTCAGGATAGCATCAGGACTTTAGATATTGGCGGCAGTAGGGCCTTAGTTAGAGTCAGTGTCAGGGTCTGAGTTAGGAATATCATTATGGGCTTTGTTAGGTAATAGTGTCAGGGACTGAGCTAGGAGTAGTGTCAGGGTCCGAGTTACGTGTAATGTCAGGGTCTTGGTTTGGGACAGTGTCAGGGCCTGGTTTAGCACGAGTCTCCAGGCCGTAGTTAGGGACAGGTTCAGAGCATCGGGAGTAATTTCAGCGCCTTATTTATGTTCAGCATCAGGGATGATTTAGTTAGCATAAGAGGAGCCATTCCTGCAAGAACCCTGAAGGCCAACACACAAGAATGTAAAAGTGAACCATGCACGCTGCTATGAAGGAATATTCCACAGCAGTTGAGTACACTTTGTTTAAGGTTAACAAGAGTTTAAAAATTATTGTTTTAAGAAACCAATATTCATATAATGAAAGAATTTCATCGTAAAGAATCTCTTTCCCTAAACTTGACATTAGCTAAAGTCAAGATTAGATTAAGGTCTAGGGGTAGTGTCAGTTAATGACCTAGATTTAGTGTCAAGACCTTAGTTACTTAGAGAATCAAGGCCTAAAATTTAGGACCTGCGTCAAGATTTTCGGTAGGGACAGCGTCAGACTTGACTTATGGAGAATGTCAGGGCCTGAGTGAGGCCTATCGTCAGCCCCGTAGCTGTAGACACAGTCAGGGCATGACTTAGGAGCAGCATAAACACCTTGGTTGGGTCAGCGAAAGGTCATAGTGAAAGACATGAGCAGGCCTTGAGTGAGTCACAGAATCAAGGCCTCACTTAGGGAAAGCTTCAGGGCCTGAGTTAGGCACAGTGTCTGGTCTTCACTTAAAGACACCGACCGGTTTGGGACAGTGTCAGGATCGTGCATAGAAATGTGTCAGGAAATTATCTCAGGACAGTGTCCGGATTTTAGTTATTGATTGCAACAGGTGCCATGTTAGGGACAGATTCCAGGCTTTAGTGAGAGATAGTGTCAAGGCCTTTGTTCGGATTGGTCAGGGCTTAGTTAGGCATACTATTAGGGTTTCATTTAGGATAAGATGCAGGACATGAGCTTGGGACAGAGTCAGGTTCCGGGCCAGGGATAGCGTCACGAAATGACCCAGGAAAAGCGTGAAGACCTTCGTTATTGAGAGCCTCAGGGCCTTACTTAGGACCAGCGTGAGGGCCTTACTTAGGACCAGCGTGAGTGCCTAAATCAGGACCACTGCCAGGGCTTCCTATACAGACAGCGTCAGAGCATAAGGAAGGTACAGCCAAAGGGCCTAAGTGAGGCTTATCTTTAGGGCCTGAGTTCGGGACACTGTCAGGGCATGACTTAGGAGCAGCAGAAGGGCCTCTGTGGGATCAGCGTCAGGTTCTTCATTAAAGACATTATCAGGGCCTCTGTTAGGGAGAGCCTCAGGGCCTTATTTATGGACAGCATCAAGGCTTAGTTTTAGTCAGTTTCAGGACCTTGGTAAGACCTGGGTCAGGATATTAACTCAGGATAGTATCAGGATTTTAGATATTGGCGGCAGCTGGGCTTTAGTTAGAAACAGTGTCAGGGCCTGAGTTAGGACTAGCATTATAGCCTTTGTTAGGTATAGTGTCAGGGACTGAGCTAGGAGTTGTGTGAGGGCCTTTGCTAGGGACAGTGTCAGGGCCTGAGCTAGGATGAGCCTCCAGGCCTCAGTTTGGGACAGGTTCACAGCCTTGAGACTAATTTCAGGACGTTATTTAGGGACAGCATCGGGGATTTAGTTAGCATAACAGTAGGCATTCCTACAAGCACCCTTTAAGCCAACACACGCAGATGCAGAAGGAAACCATACACGCTGGTATAAAGGAATATTCCGCAGAAGTTGAGTACATTTTGTTTAAGGTCAGTAAGAGTTGAAACATTATTTTTTTCAGAAAACTCTATTCAGAAGATGAAAGAATTTCATCCTAAAGAATCTCTTTAGATAAATTTGACATTAGCAACGGACAAGGTTACATTCAGGTCTAGGGCTAGTGTCAGGTAATGACCTAGGTTTGGAATCAAGCCCTTAGGTACTTAGAGAATCAGGGCCTAATTTAAGACCTGTGCCAGGGCTTCGGGTAGGGACAGCGTCAGAGCCTGATATAGGGAGAAGGTGAGGGCCTGAGTGAGGCCCCTAGATGCAGACACTGTCAGGGCATGACTTAGGAGCAGCATTCAGGGCGTTTGTGGAGTCAGCATTCGGGTCATAGTGAAAGACATGAGCAGGGCCTGAGTGAGTCAGAGAATCGAGGCCTCAGTTAGGGAAATCTTGAGGTCCTGAGTTAGGCACAGCCTCTCGTCTTCAGTTAAGGACAGCGACAGGCCTTTCTTTGGGACTGTGTCTGGTGGGTGGATAGAAATGTGTCAGGATATTAGCTCAGGATAGTGTCCGGATTTTCATTATTGACTGCAGAAGGTCCCATGTTAGGGACAGATTCTGGGCCTTAGTGAGAGATAGGGTGAAAGTCTTAGTTAGGATCAGTGAGCGACTTAGTTAGGGAGAGTATTAGGGTTTCAATTAGGATAAGATGCAGGACATTAGCTTGGGACAGAGTCACGATCCGAGCCAGGGATAGTGTCAGCCAATGACCTGGGTTGGTGTCAAGACCTTAGTTACTTAGAGAATCAGGGCCTAATTTAGGACCTGTGTCAGGGTTTCGGGTAGGGACAGCGTCAGAGCCTGACTTAGGGAGAACATCTAGGCCTGAGTGCGGCCTAGTGTCAGCCCACTAGCTGGAGACACAGGGCATGACGTAGGAATAGCATCAGGGCCTTTGTTGGGTCAGCATTCGGGTCATAGTGAAAGAAATGAGCAGGGCCTGTGTTAGTCACAGAATCAAGGCCTCAGTTAGGGAAAGTTTCAGGGCCTGAGTTAGGCACAGCCTCAGGTCTTCACCTAAGGACGGCAACAGGCTTTCTTTTGGAAAGTATCAGGACAGTGGATAGAAAGGAGTCAGGGTAATAGCTCAGGACAGTGTCCGGATTTTAGTTATTGATTGCAGCAGGGACCATTAGGGATATATTCTGGGTGTTGGTGAGAGATAGTGTGAAGGCCCTTGTTAGGTTTAATCAGGGCTTAGTTAGGGATACTATTAGGGTTTCATTTAGGATAAGATGCAGGACATGAGCTTGGGACAGAGTCAGGTTCCGGGCCAGGGATAGCGTCGCGAAATGACCCAGGAAATGCGTGAAGACCTTCGTTATTGAGAGCATCAGGGCCTTACTTAGGACCAGCGTCAGGGCCTAAATCAGGACCACTGCCAGGTCTTCCTATACAGACAGCGTCAGAGCATAAGGAAGGTATAGCCCAAGTGCCTAAGTGAGGCCTATCTTTAGGATCTGAGTTAGGGAAAGAGTCAGGGCATGACTTAGGAGCAGCAGAAGGGCCTCTGTGGGATCAGCCTGAGGGTCTTCATTAAAGACATTATCAGGGCCTCTGTTAGGGATAGCCTCAGGACCTCATTTTCGGACAGCATCAAGGCTTACTTTGGGTCAGTTTCAGGACCTTGGTAAGACCTGGGTCAGGATATTAACTCAGGATAGTATCAGGACTTTAGATATTGGCGGCAGTAGGGCCTTAGTTAGAGTCAGTGTCAGGGTCTGAGTTAGGAATATCATTATGGCCTTTGTTAGGTATAGTGTCAGGGAGTGAGCTAGGAGTAGTGTCAGGGTCCGAGTTACGTGTAATGTCAGGGTCTTGGTTAGGGACAGTGTCAGCGCCTGGGTTAGCACGAGTCTCCAGGCCGTAGTTAGGGAGCGGTTCACAGCATCGGGAGTAATTTCAGCGCCTTATTTATGTTCAGCATCAGGGATGATTTAGTTAGCATAAGAGGAGCCATTCCTGCAAGAACCCTGAAGGCCAACACACAAGAATGTAAAAGTGAACCATGCACGCTGCTATGAAGGAATATTCCACAGCAGTTGAGTACACTTTGTTTAAGGTTAACAAGAGTTTAAAAATTATTGTTTTAAGAAACCAATATTCATATGATGAAAGAATTTCATCGTAAAGAATCTCTTTCCCTAAACTTGACATTAGCTAAAGTCAAGATTAGATTAAGGTCTAGGGGTAGTGTCAGTTAATGACCTAGATTTGGTGTCAAGACCTTAGTTACTTAGAGAATCAAGGCCTAAAATTTAGGACCTGCGTCAAGATTTTCGGTAGGGACAGCGTCAGACTTGACTTATGGAGAACGTCAGGGCCTGAGTGAGGCCTATCGTCAGCCCCGTAGCTGTAGACACAGTCAGGGCATGACTTAGGAGCAGCATAAACACCTTGGTTGGGTCAGCGAAAGGTCATAGTGAAAGACATGAGCAGGCCTTGAGTGAGTCACAGAATCAAGGCCTCACTTAGGGAAAGCTTCAGGGCCTGAGTTAGGCACAGTGTCTGGTCTTCACTTAAAGACACCGACAGGTTTGGGACAGTGTCAGGATCGTGCATAGAAATGTGTCAGGAAATTATCTCAGGACAGTGTCCGGATTTTAGTTATTGATTGCAACAGGTGCCATGTTAGGGACAGATTCCGGGCTTTAGTGAGAGATAGTGTCAAGGCCTTTGTTCGGATTGGTCAGGGCTTAGTTAGGGATACTATTAGGGTTTCATTTAGGATAAGATGCAGGACATGAGCTTGGGACAGAGTCAGGTTCCGGGCCAGGGATAGCGTCACGAAATGACCCAGGAAAAGCGTGAAGACCTTCGTTATTGAGAGCCTCAGGGCCTTACTTAGGACCAGCGTGAGGGCCTTACTTAGGACCAGCGTGAGGGCCTAAATCAGGACCACTGCCAGGGCTTCCTATACAGACAGCGTCAGAGCATAAGGAAGGTACAGCCAAAGGGCCTAAGTGAGGCTTATCTTTAGGGCCTGAGTTCGGGACACTGTCAGGGCATGACTTAGGAGCAGCAGAAGGGCCTCTGTGGGATCAGCGTCAGGTTCTTCACTAAAGACATTATCAGGGCCTCTGTTAGGGAGAGCCTCAGGGCCTTATTTATGGACAGCATCAAGGCTTACTTT
The DNA here is from genome assembly GCF_026419965.1 of Kogia breviceps. Lineage (NCBI taxonomy): Eukaryota > Metazoa > Chordata > Mammalia > Artiodactyla > Physeteridae > Kogia > Kogia breviceps. Next base: position 52,169 of record NW_026711591.1, read on the forward strand.
GGGTCAGTTTCAGGACCTTGGTAAGACCTGGGTCAGGATATTAACTCAGGATAGTATCAGGATTTTAGATATTGGCGGCAGCTGGGCTGTAGTTAGAAACAGTGTCAGGGCCTGAGTTAGGACTAGCATTATAGCCTTTGTTAGGTATAGTGTCAGGGACTGAGCTAGGAGTTGTGTGAGGGCCTTTGCTAGGGACAGTGTCAGGGCCTGAGCTAGGATGAGCCTCCAGGCCTCAGTTTGGGACAGGTTCACAGCCTTGAGACTAATTTCAGGACGTTATTTAGGGACAGCATCGGGGATTTAGTTAGCATAACAGTAGGCATTCCTACAAGCACCCTTTAAGCCAACACACGCAGATGCAGAAGGAAACCATACACGCTGGTATAAAGGAATATTCCGCAGAAGTTGAGTACATTTTGTTTAAGGTCAGTAAGAGTTGAAACATTATTTTTTTCAGAAAACTCTATTCAGAAGATGAAAGAATTTCATCCTAAAGAATCTCTTTAGATAAATTTGACATTAGCAACGGACAAGGTTACATTCAGGTCTAGGGCTAGTGTCAGGTAATGACCTAGGTTTGGAATCAAGCCCTTAGGTACTTAGAGAATCAGGGCCTAATTTAAGACCTGTGCCAGGGCTTCGGGTAGGGACAGCGTCAGAGCCTGATATAGGGAGAAGGTGAGGGCCTGAGTGAGGCCCCTAGATGCAGACACTGTCAGGGCATGACTTAGGAGCAGCATTCAGGGCGTTTGTGGAGTCAGCATTCGGGTCATAGTGAAAGACATGAGCAGGGCCTGAGTGAGTCAGAGAATCGAGGCCTCAGTTAGGGAAATCTTGAGGTCCTGAGTTAGGCACAGCCTCTCGTCTTCAGTTAAGGACAGCGACAGGCCTTTCTTTGGGACTGTGTCTGGTGGGTGGATAGAAATGTGTCAGGATATTAGCTCAGGATAGTGTCCGGATTTTCATTATTGACTGCAGAAGGTCCCATGTTAGGGACAGATTCTGGGCCTTAGTGAGAGATAGGGTGAAAGTCTTAGTTAGGATCAGTGAGCGACTTAGTTAGGGAGAGTATTAGGGTTTCAATTAGGATAAGATGCAGGACATTAGCTTGGGACAGAGTCACGATCCGAGCCAGGGATAGTGTCAGCCAATGACCTGGGTTGGTGTCAAGACCTTAGTTACTTAGAGAATCAGGGCCTAATTTAGGACCTGTGTCAGGGTTTCGGGTAGGGACAGCGTCAGAGCCTGACTTAGGGAGAACATCTAGGCCTGAGTGCGGCCTAGTGTCAGCCCACTAGCTGGAGACACAGGGCATGACGTAGGAATAGCATCAGGGCCTTTGTTGGGTCAGCATTCGGGTCATAGTGAAAGAAATGAGCAGGGCCTGTGTTAGTCACAGAATCAAGGCCTCAGTTAGGGAAAGTTTCAGGGCCTGAGTTAGGCACAGCCTCAGGTCTTCACCTAAGGACGGCAACAGGCTTTCTTTTGGAAAGTATCAGGACAGTGGATAGAAAGGAGTCAGGGTAATAGCTCAGGACAGTGTCCGGATTTTAGTTATTGATTGCAGCAGGGACCATTAGGGATATATTCTGGGTGTTGGTGAGAGATAGTGTGAAGGCCCTTGTTAGGTTTAATCAGGGCTTAGTTAGGGATACTATTAGGGTTTCATTTAGGATAAGATGCAGGACATGAGCTTGGGACAGAGTCAGGTTCCGGGCCAGGGATAGCGTCGCGAAATGACCCAGGAAATGCGTGAAGACCTTCGTTATTGAGAGCATCAGGGCCTTACTTAGGACCAGCGTCAGGGCCTAAATCAGGACCACTGCCAGGTCTTCCTATACAGACAGCGTCAGAGCATAAGGAAGGTATAGCCCAAGTGCCTAAGTGAGGCCTATCTTTAGGATCTGAGTTAGGGAAAGAGTCAGGGCATGACTTAGGAGCAGCAGAAGGGCCTCTGTGGGATCAGCCTGAGGGTCTTCATTAAAGACATTATCAGGGCCTCTGTTAGGGATAGCCTCAGGACCTCATTTTCGGACAGCATCAAGGCTTACTTTGGGTCAGTTTCAGGACCTTGGTAAGACCTGGGTCAGGATATTAACTCAGGATAGTATCAGGACTTTAGATATTGGCGGCAGTAGGGCCTTAGTTAGAGTCAGTGTCAGGGTCTGAGTTAGGAATATCATTATGGCCTTTGTTAGGTATAGTGTCAGGGAGTGAGCTAGGAGTAGTGTCAGGGTCCGAGTTACGTGTAATGTCAGGGTCTTGGTTAGGGACAGTGTCAGCGCCTGGGTTAGCACGAGTCTCCAGGCCGTAGTTAGGGAGTGGTTCACAGCATCGGGAGTAATTTCAGCGCCTTATTTATGTTCAGCATCAGGGATGATTTAGTTAGCATAAGAGGAGCCATTCCTGCAAGAACCCTGAAGGCCAACACACAAGAATGTAAAAGTGAACCATGCACGCTGCTATGAAGGAATATTCCACAGCAGTTGAGTACACTTTGTTTAAGGTTAACAAGAGTTTAAAAATTATTGTTTTAAGAAACCAATATTCATATGATGAAAGAATTTCATCGTAAAGAATCTCTTTCCCTAAACTTGACATTAGCTAAAGTCAAGATTAGATTAAGGTCTAGGGGTAGTGTCAGTTAATGACCTAGATTTGGTGTCAAGACCTTAGTTACTTAGAGAATCAAGGCCTAAAATTTAGGACCTGCGTCAAGATTTTCGGTAGGGACAGCGTCAGACTTGACTTATGGAGAACGTCAGGGCCTGAGTGAGGCCTATCGTCAGCCCCGTAGCTGTAGACACAGTCAGGGCATGACTTAGGAGCAGCATAAACACCTTGGTTGGGTCAGCGAAAGGTCATAGTGAAAGACATGAGCAGGCCTTGAGTGAGTCACAGAATCAAGGCCTCACTTAGGGAAAGCTTCAGGGCCTGAGTTAGGCACAGTGTCTGGTCTTCACTTAAAGACACCGACAGGTTTGGGACAGTGTCAGGATCGTGCATAGAAATGTGTCAGGAAATTATCTCAGGACAGTGTCCGGATTTTAGTTATTGATTGCAACAGGTGCCATGTTAGGGACAGATTCCGGGCTTTAGTGAGAGATAGTGTCAAGGCCTTTGTTCGGATTGGTCAGGGCTTAGTTAGGGATACTATTAGGGTTTCATTTAGGATAAGATGCAGGACATGAGCTTGGGACAGAGTCAGGTTCCGGGCCAGGGATAGCGTCACGAAATGACCCAGGAAAAGCGTGAAGACCTTCGTTATTGAGAGCCTCAGGGCCTTACTTAGGACCAGCGTGAGGGCCTTACTTAGGACCAGCGTGAGGGCCTAAATCAGGACCACTGCCAGGGCTTCCTATACAGACAGCGTCAGAGCATAAGGAAGGTACAGCCAAAGGGCCTAAGTGAGGCTTATCTTTAGGGCCTGAGTTCGGGACACTGTCAGGGCATGACTTAGGAGCAGCAGAAGGGCCTCTGTGGGATCAGCGTCAGGTTCTTCACTAAAGACATTATCAGGGCCTCTGTTAGGGAGAGCCTCAGGGCCTTATTTATGGACAGCATCAAGGCTTACTTTGGGTCAGTTTCAGGACCTTGGTAAGACCTGGGTCAGGATATTAACTCAGGATAGTATCAGGATTTTAGATATTGGCGGCAGCTGGGCTGTAGTTAGAAACAGTGTCAGGGCCTGAGTTAGGACTAGCATTATAGCCTTTGTTAGGTATAGTGTCAGGGACTGAGCTAGGAGTTGTGTGAGGGCCTTTGCTAGGGACAGTGTCAGGGCCTGAGCTAGGATGAGCCTCCAGGCCTCAGTTTGGGACAGGTTCACAGCCTTGAGACTAATTTCAGGACGTTATTTAGGGACAGCATCGGGGATTTAGTTAGCATAACAGTAGGCATTCCTACAAGCACCCTTTAAGCCAACACACGCAGATGCAGAAGGAAACCATACACGCTGGTATAAAGGAATATTCCGCAGAAGTTGAGTACATTTTGTTTAAGGTCAGTAAGAGTTGAAACATTATTTTTTTCAGAAAACTCTATTCAGAAGATGAAAGAATTTCATCCTAAAGAATCTCTTTAGATAAATTTGACATTAGCAACGGACAAGGTTACATTCAGGTCTAGGGCTAGTGTCAGGTAATGACCTAGGTTTGGAATCAAGCCCTTAGGTACTTAGAGAATCAGGGCCTAATTTAAGACCTGTGCCAGGGCTTCGGGTAGGGACAGCGTCAGAGCCTGATATAGGGAGAAGGTGAGGGCCTGAGTGAGGCCCCTAGATGCAGACACTGTCAGGGCATGACTTAGGAGCAGCATTCAGGGCGTTTGTGGAGTCAGCATTCGGGTCATAGTGAAAGACATGAGCAGGGCCTGAGTGAGTCAGAGAATCGAGGCCTCAGTTAGGGAAATCTTGAGGTCCTGAGTTAGGCACAGCCTCTCGTCTTCAGTTAAGGACAGCGACAGGCCTTTCTTTGGGACTGTGTCTGGTGGGTGGATAGAAATGTGTCAGGATATTAGCTCAGGATAGTGTCCGGATTTTCATTATTGACTGCAGAAGGTCCCATGTTAGGGACAGATTCTGGGCCTTAGTGAGAGATAGGGTGAAAGTCTTAGTTAGGATCAGTGAGCGACTTAGTTAGGGAGAGTATTAGGGTTTCAATTAGGATAAGATGCAGGACATTAGCTTGGGACAGAGTCACGATCCGAGCCAGGGATAGTGTCAGCCAATGACCTGGGTTGGTGTCAAGACCTTAGTTACTTAGAGAATCAGGGCCTAATTTAGGACCTGTGTCAGGGTTTCGGGTAGGGACAGCGTCAGAGCCTGACTTAGGGAGAACATCTAGGCCTGAGTGCGGCCTAGTGTCAGCCCACTAGCTGGAGACACAGGGCATGACGTAGGAATAGCATCAGGGCCTTTGTTGGGTCAGCATTCGGGTCATAGTGAAAGAAATGAGCAGGGCCTGTGTTAGTCACAGAATCAAGGCCTCAGTTAGGGAAAGTTTCAGGGCCTGAGTTAGGCACAGCCTCAGGTCTTCACCTAAGGACGGCAACAGGCTTTCTTTTGGAAAGTATCAGGACAGTGGATAGAAAGGAGTCAGGGTAATAGCTCAGGACAGTGTCCGGATTTTAGTTATTGATTGCAGCAGGGACCATTAGGGATATATTCTGGGTGTTGGTGAGAGATAGTGTGAAGGCCCTTGTTAGGTTTAATCAGGGCTTAGTTAGGGATACTATTAGGGTTTCATTTAGGATAAGATGCAGGACATGAGCTTGGGACAGAGTCAGGTTCCGGGCCAGGGATAGCGTCGCGAAATGACCCAGGAAATGCGTGAAGACCTTCGTTATTGAGAGCATCAGGGCCTTACTTAGGACCAGCGTCAGGGCCTAAATCAGGACCACTGCCAGGTCTTCCTATACAGACAGCGTCAGAGCATAAGGAAGGTATAGCCCAAGTGCCTAAGTGAGGCCTATCTTTAGGATCTGAGTTAGGGAAAGAGTCAGGGCATGACTTAGGAGCAGCAGAAGGGCCTCTGTGGGATCAGCCTGAGGGTCTTCATTAAAGACATTATCAGGGCCTCTGTTAGGGATAGCCTCAGGACCTCATTTTCGGACAGCATCAAGGCTTACTTTGGGTCAGTTTCAGGACCTTGGTAAGACCTGGGTCAGGATATTAACTCAGGATAGTATCAGGACTTTAGATATTGGCGGCAGTAGGGCCTTAGTTAGAGTCAGTGTCAGGGTCTGAGTTAGGAATATCATTATGGCCTTTGTTAGGTATAGTGTCAGGGAGTGAGCTAGGAGTAGTGTCAGGGTCCGAGTTACGTGTAATGTCAGGGTCTTGGTTAGGGACAGTGTCAGCGCCTGGGTTAGCACGAGTCTCCAGGCCGTAGTTAGGGAGCGGTTCACAGCATCGGGAGTAATTTCAGCGCCTTATTTATGTTCAGCATCAGGGATGATTTAGTTAGCATAAGAGGAGCCATTCCTGCAAGAACCCTGAAGGCCAACACACAAGAATGTAAAAGTGAACCATGCACGCTGCTATGAAGGAATATTCCACAGCAGTTGAGTACACTTTGTTTAAGGTTAACAAGAGTTTAAAAATTATTGTTTTAAGAAACCAATATTCATATGATGAAAGAATTTCATCGTAAAGAATCTCTTTCCCTAAACTTGACATTAGCTAAAGTCAAGATTAGATTAAGGTCTAGGGGTAGTGTCAGTTAATGACCTGGATTTGGTGTCAAGACCTTAGTTACTTAGAGAATCAAGGCCTAAAATTTAGGACCTGCGTCAAGATTTTCGGTAGGGACAGCGTCAGACTTGACTTATGGAGAACGTCAGGGCCTGAGTGAGGCCTATCGTCAGCCCCCTAGCTGTAGACACAGTCAGGGCATGACTTAGGAGCAGCATAAACACCTTGGTTGGGTCAGCGAAAGGTCATAGTGAAAGACATGAGCAGGCCTTGAGTGAGTCACAGAATCAAGGCCTCACTTAGGGAAAGCTTCAGGGCCTGAGTTAGGCACAGTGTCTGGTCTTCACTTAAAGACACCGACAGGTTTGGGACAGTGTCAGGATCGTGCATAGAAATGTGTCAGGAAATTATCTCAGGACAGTGTCCGGATTTTAGTTATTGATTGCAACAGGTGCCATGTTAGGGACAGATTCCGGGCTTTAGTGAGAGATAGTGTCAAGGCCTTTGTTCGGATTGGTCAGGGCTTAGTTAGGGATACTATTAGGGTTTCATTTAGGATAAGATGCAGGACATGAGCTTGGGACAGAGTCAGGTTCCGGGCCAGGGATAGCGTCACGAAATGACCCAGGAAAAGCGTGAAGACCTTCGTTATTGAGAGCCTCAGGGCCTTACTTAGGACCAGCGTGAGGGCCTTACTTAGGACCAGCGTGAGGGCCTAAATCAGGACCACTGCCAGGGCTTCCTATACAGACAGCGTCAGAGCATAAGGAAGGTACAGCCAAAGGGCCTAAGTGAGGCTTATCTTTAGGGCCTGAGTTCGGGACACTGTCAGGGCATGACTTAGGAGCAGCAGAAGGGCCTCTGTGGGATCAGCGTCAGGTTCTTCACTAAAGACATTATCAGGGCCTCTGTTAGGGAGAGCCTCAGGGCCTTATTTATGGACAGCATCAAGGCTTACTTTGGGTCAGTTTCAGGACCTTGGTAAGACCTGGGTCAGGATATTAACTCAGGATAGTATCAGGATTTTAGATATTGGCGGCAGCTGGGCTGTAGTTAGAAACAGTGTCAGGGCCTGAGTTAGGACTAGCATTATAGCCTTTGTTAGGTATAGTGTCAGGGACTGAGCTAGGAGTTGTGTGAGGGCCTTTGCTAGGGACAGTGTCAGGGCCTGAGCTAGGATGAGCCTCCAGGCCTCAGTTTGGGACAGGTTCACAGCCTTGAGACTAATTTCAGGACGTTATTTAGGGACAGCATCGGGGATTTAGTTAGCATAACAGTAGGCATTCCTACAAGCACCCTTTAAGCCAACACACGCAGATGCAGAAGGAAACCATACACGCTGGTATAAAGGAATATTCCGCAGAAGTTGAGTACATTTTGTTTAAGGTCAGTAAGAGTTGAAACATTATTTTTTTCAGAAAACTCTATTCAGAAGATGAAAGAATTTCATCCTAAAGAATCTCTTTAGATAAATTTGACATTAGCAACGGACAAGGTTACATTCAGGTCTAGGGCTAGTGTCAGGTAATGACCTAGGTTTGGAATCAAGCCCTTAGGTACTTAGAGAATCAGGGCCTAATTTAAGACCTGTGCCAGGGCTTCGGGTAGGGACAGCGTCAGAGCCTGATATAGGGAGAAGGTGAGGGCCTGAGTGAGGCCCCTAGATGCAGACACTGTCAGGGCATGACTTAGGAGCAGCATTCAGGGCGTTTGTGGAGTCAGCATTCGGGTCATAGTGAAAGACATGAGCAGGGCCTGAGTGAGTCAGAGAATCGAGGCCTCAGTTAGGGAAATCTTGAGGTCCTGAGTTAGGCACAGCCTCTCGTCTTCAGTTAAGGACAGCGACAGGCCTTTCTTTGGGACTGTGTCTGGTGGGTGGATAGAAATGTGTCAGGATATTAGCTCAGGATAGTGTCCGGATTTTCATTATTGACTGCAGAAGGTCCCATGTTAGGGACAGATTCTGGGCCTTAGTGAGAGATAGGGTGAAAGTCTTAGTTAGGATCAGTGAGCGACTTAGTTAGGGAGAGTATTAGGGTTTCAATTAGGATAAGATGCAGGACATTAGCTTGGGACAGAGTCACGATCCGAGCCAGGGATAGTGTCAGCCAATGACCTGGGTTGGTGTCAAGACCTTAGTTACTTAGAGAATCAGGGCCTAATTTAGGACCTGTGTCAGGGTTTCGGGTAGGGACAGCGTCAGAGCCTGACTTAGGGAGAACATCTAGGCCTGAGTGCGGCCTAGTGTCAGCCCACTAGCTGGAGACACAGGGCATGACGTAGGAATAGCATCAGGGCCTTTGTTGGGTCAGCATTCGGGTCATAGTGAAAGAAATGAGCAGGGCCTGTGTTAGTCACAGAATCAAGGCCTCAGTTAGGGAAAGTTTCAGGGCCTGAGTTAGGCACAGCCTCAGGTCTTCACCTAAGGACGGCAACAGGCTTTCTTTTGGAAAGTATCAGGACAGTGGATAGAAAGGAGTCAGGGTAATAGCTCAGGACAGTGTCCGGATTTTAGTTATTGATTGCAGCAGGGACCATTAGGGATATATTCTGGGTGTTGGTGAGAGATAGTGTGAAGGCCCTTGTTAGGTTTAATCAGGGCTTAGTTAGGGATACTATTAGGGTTTCATTTAGGATAAGATGCAGGACATGAGCTTGGGACAGAGTCAGGTTCCGGGCCAGGGATAGCGTCGCGAAATGACCCAGGAAATGCGTGAAGACCTTCGTTATTGAGAGCATCAGGGCCTTACTTAGGACCAGCGTCAGGGCCTAAATCAGGACCACTGCCAGGTCTTCCTATACAGACAGCGTCAGAGCATAAGGAAGGTATAGCCCAAGTGCCTAAGTGAGGCCTATCTTTAGGATCTGAGTTAGGGAAAGAGTCAGGGCATGACTTAGGAGCAGCAGAAGGGCCTCTGTGGGATCAGCCTGAGGGTCTTCATTAAAGACATTATCAGGGCCTCTGTTAGGGATAGCCTCAGGACCTCATTTTCGGACAGCATCAAGGCTTACTTTGGGTCAGTTTCAGGACCTTGGTAAGACCTGGGTCAGGATATTAACTCAGGATAGTATCAGGACTTTAGATATTGGCGGCAGTAGGGCCTTAGTTAGAGTCAGTGTCAGGGTCTGAGTTAGGAATATCATTATGGCCTTTGTTAGGTATAGTGTCAGGGAGTGAGCTAGGAGTAGTGTCAGGGTCCGAGTTACGTGTAATGTCAGGGTCTTGGTTAGGGACAGTGTCAGCGCCTGGGTTAGCACGAGTCTCCAGGCCGTAGTTAGGGAGCGGTTCACAGCATCGGGAGTAATTTCAGCGCCTTATTTATGTTCAGCATCAGGGATGATTTAGTTAGCATAAGAGGAGCCATTCCTGCAAGAACCCTGAAGGCCAACACACAAGAATGTAAAAGTGAACCATGCACGCTGCTATGAAGGAATATTCCACAGCAGTTGAGTACACTTTGTTTAAGGTTAACAAGAGTTTAAAAATTATTGTTTTAAGAAACCAATATTCATATGATGAAAGAATTTCATCGTAAAGAATCTCTTTCCCTAAACTTGACATTAGCTAAAGTCAAGATTAGATTAAGGTCTAGGGGTAGTGTCAGTTAATGACCTGGATTTGGTGTCAAGACCTTAGTTACTTAGAGAATCAAGGCCTAAAATTTAGGACCTGCGTCAAGATTTTCGGTAGGGACAGATTCAGACCTGACTTATGGAGAACGTCAAGGCCTGAGTGAGGCCTAGCGTCAGCCCCCTAGCTGCAGACACAGTCAGGGTACGACTTAGGAGCAGCAGAAACACCTTGGTTGGGTCAGCGAAAGGTCATAGTGAAAGACATGAGCAGGCCTTGAGTGAGTCACAGAATCAAGGCCTCACTTAGGGAAAGCTTCAGGGCCTGAGTTAGGCACAGCGTCAGGTCTTCATTTAATTACACCGACAGGTTTGGGACAGTGTCAGGATCGTGCATAGAAATGTGTCAGGAAATTACCTCAGGACAGTTTCCGGATTTTAGTTATTGATTGCAACAGGTCCCATGTTAGGGACAGATTCCGGGCTTTAGTGAGAGATAGTATCAAGGCCTTTGTTCGGATTAGTCAGGGCTTAGTTAGGGATACTATTAGGGTTTCATTTAGGATAAGATGCAGGACATGAGCTTGGGACAGACTCATGGTCCGAGCCAGGGATAGTGTCAGAAAATGACCTGGGTTGGTGTCATGACCTTAGTTATTTAGAGAATCAGGGCCTAATTTAGGACCTGTGTCAGGGCTTCGGGTAGGGACAGCGTCAGAGCCTGACTTAGGGAGAACGTCTAGGCCTGAGTGAGGCCTAGTGCCAGCCCACCTGCTGGAGACACAGTCAGGGCATGACGTAGGAACAGCATCAGGGCCTTTGTGGGGTCAGCATGCAGGTCATAGTGAAAGACATGAACAGGGCCTGTGTTAGTCACAGAATCAAGGCCTCAGTTAGGGAAAGCTTCAGGGCCTGAGTTAGGCACAGCCTCAGGTCTTCACTTAAGGACGGCAACAGGCTTTCTTTTGGAAAGTATCAGAACAGTGGATAGAAATGAGTCAGGATATTAGCTCAGGACAGTGTCCGGGTTTTAGTTATTGATTGCAACAGGTCCCATGTTAGGGACAGATTCCAGGCTTTAGTGAGAGATAGTGTCAAGGCCTTTGTTCGGATTAGTCAGGGCTTAGTTAGGGATACTATTAGGGTTTCATTTAGGATAAGATGCAGGACATGAGCTTGGGACAGAGTCAGGTTCCGGGCCAGGGATAGCGTCACGAAATGACCCAGGAAAAGCGTGAAGACCTTCGTTATTGAGAGCCTCAGGGCCTTACTTAGGACCAGCGTGAGGGCCTAAATCAGGACCACTGCCAGGGCTTCCTATACAGACAGCGTCAGAGCATAAGGAAGGTACAGCCAAAGGGCCTAAGTGAGGCTTATGTTTAGGGCCTGAGTTCGGGACACTGTCAGGGCATGACTTAGGAGCAGCAGAAGGGCCTCTGTGGGATCAGCGTGAGGGTCTTCACTAAAGACATTATCAGGGCCTCTGTTAGGGAGAGCCTCAGGGCCTCATTTTCAGACAGCATCAAGGCTTACTTTGGGTCAGTTTCAGGACCTTGGTAAGACCTGGGTCAGGATATTAACTCAGGATAGCATCAGGACTTTAGATATTGGCGGCAGTAGGGCCTTAGTTAGAGTCAGTGTCAGGGTCTGAGTTAGGAATATCATTATGGGCTTTGTTAGGTAATAGTGTCAGGGACTGAGCTAGGAGTAGTGTCAGGGTCCGAGTTACGTGTAATGTCAGGGTCTTGGTTTGGGACAGTGTCAGGGCCTGGTTTAGCACGAGTCTCCAGGCCGTAGTTAGGGACAGGTTCAGAGCATCGGGAGTAATTTCAGCGCCTTATTTATGTTCAGCATCAGGGATGATTTAGTTAGCATAAGAGGAGCCATTCCTGCAAGAACCCTGAAGGCCAACACACAAGAATGTAAAAGTGAACCATGCACGCTGCTATGAAGGAATATTCCACAGCAGTTGAGTACACTTTGTTTAAGGTTAACAAGAGTTTAAAAATTATTGTTTTAAGAAACCAATATTCATATAATGAAAGAATTTCATCGTAAAGAATCTCTTTCCCTAAACTTGACATTAGCTAAAGTCAAGATTAGATTAAGGTCTAGGGGTAGTGTCAGTTAATGACCTAGATTTAGTGTCAAGACCTTAGTTACTTAGAGAATCAAGGCCTAAAATTTAGGACCTGCGTCAAGATTTTCGGTAGGGACAGCGTCAGACTTGACTTATGGAGAATGTCAGGGCCTGAGTGAGGCCTATCGTCAGCCCCGTAGCTGTAGACACAGTCAGGGCATGACTTAGGAGCAGCATAAACACCTTGGTTGGGTCAGCGAAAGGTCATAGTGAAAGACATGAGCAGGCCTTGAGTGAGTCACAGAATCAAGGCCTCACTTAGGGAAAGCTTCAGGGCCTGAGTTAGGCACAGTGTCTGGTCTTCACTTAAAGACACCGACCGGTTTGGGACAGTGTCAGGATCGTGCATAGAAATGTGTCAGGAAATTATCTCAGGACAGTGTCCGGATTTTAGTTATTGATTGCAACAGGTGCCATGTTAGGGACAGATTCCGGGCTTTAGTGAGAGATAGTGTCAAGGCCTTTGTTCGGATTGGTCAGGGCTTAGTTAGGCATACTATTAGGGTTTCATTTAGGATAAGATGCAGGACATGAGCTTGGGACAGAGTCAGGTTCCGGGCCAGGGATAGCGTCACGAAATGACCCAGGAAAAGCGTGAAGACCTTCGTTATTGAGAGCCTCAGGGCCTTACTTAGGACCAGCGTGAGGGCCTTACTTAGGACCAGCGTGAGTGCCTAAATCAGGACCACTGCCAGGGCTTCCTATACAGACAGCGTCAGAGCATAAGGAAGGTACAGCCAAAGGGCCTAAGTGAGGCTTATCTTTAGGGCCTGAGTTCGGGACACTGTCAGGGCATGACTTAGGAGCAGCAGAAGGGCCTCTGTGGGATCAGCGTCAGGTTCTTCATTAAAGACATTATCAGGGCCTCTGTTAGGGAGAGCCTCAGGGCCTTATTTATGGACAGCATCAAGGCTTAGTTTTAGTCAGTTTCAGGACCTTGGTAAGACCTGGGTCAGGATATTAACTCAGGATAATATCAGGATTTTAGATATTGGCGGCAGCTGGGCTTTAGTTAGAAACAGTGTCAGGGCCTGAGTTAGGACTAGCATTATAGCCTTTGTTAGGTATAGTGTCAGGGACTGAGCTAGGAGTTGTGTGAGGGCCTTTGCTAGGGACAGTGTCAGGGCCTGAGCTAGGATGAGCCTCCAGGCCTCAGTTTGGGACAGGTTCACAGCCTTGAGACTAATTTCAGGACGTTATTTAGGGACAGCATCGGGGATTTAGTTAGCATAACAGTAGGCATTCCTACAAGCACCCTTTAAGCCAACACACGCAGATGCAGAAGGAAACCATACACGCTGGTATAAAGGAATATTCCGCAGAAGTTGAGTACATTTTGTTTAAGGTCAGTAAGAGTTGAAACATTATTTTTTTCAGAAAACTCTATTCAGAAGATGAAAGAATTTCATCCTAAAGAATCTCTTTAGATAAATTTGACATTAGCAACGGACAAGGTTACATTCAGGTCTAGGGCTAGTGTCAGGTAATGACCTAGGTTTGGAATCAAGCCCTTAGGTACTTAGAGAATCAGGGCCTAATTTAAGACCTGTGCCAGGGCTTCGGGTAGGGACAGCGTCAGAGCCTGATATAGGGAGAAGGTGAGGGCCTGAGTGAGGCCCCTAGATGCAGACACTGTCAGGGCATGACTTAGGAGCAGCATTCAGGGCGTTTGTGGAGTCAGCATTCGGGTCATAGTGAAAGACATGAGCAGGGCCTGAGTGAGTCAGAGAATCGAGGCCTCAGTTAGGGAAATCTTGAGGTCCTGAGTTAGGCACAGCCTCTCGTCTTCAGTTAAGGACAGCGACAGGCCTTTCTTTGGGACTGTGTCTGGTGGGTGGATAGAAATGTGTCAGGATATTAGCTCAGGATAGTGTCCGGATTTTCATTATTGACTGCAGAAGGTCCCATGTTAGGGACAGATTCTGGGCCTTAGTGAGAGATAGGGTGAAAGTCTTAGTTAGGATCAGTGAGCGACTTAGTTAGGGAGAGTATTAGGGTTTCAATTAGGATAAGATGCAGGACATTAGCTTGGGACAGAGTCACGATCCGAGCCAGGGATAGTGTCAGCCAATGACCTGGGTTGGTGTCAAGACCTTAGTTACTTAGAGAATCAGGGCCTAATTTAGGACCTGTGTCAGGGTTTCGGGTAGGGACAGCGTCAGAGCCTGACTTAGGGAGAACATCTAGGCCTGAGTGCGGCCTAGTGTCAGCCCACTAGCTGGAGACACAGGGCATGACGTAGGAATAGCATCAGGGCCTTTGTTGGGTCAGCATTCGGGTCATAGTGAAAGAAATGAGCAGGGCCTGTGTTAGTCACAGAATCAAGGCCTCAGTTAGGGAAAGTTTCAGGGCCTGAGTTAGGCACAGCCTCAGGTCTTCACCTAAGGACGGCAACAGGCTTTCTTTTGGAAAGTATCAGGACAGTGGATAGAAAGGAGTCAGGGTAATAGCTCAGGACAGTGTCCGGATTTTAGTTATTGATTGCAGCAGGGACCATTAGGGATATATTCTGGGTGTTGGTGAGAGATAGTGTGAAGGCCCTTGTTAGGTTTAATCAGGGCTTAGTTAGGGATACTATTAGGGTTTCATTTAGGATAAGATGCAGGACATGAGCTTGGGACAGAGTCAGGTTCCGGGCCAGGGATAGCGTCGCGAAATGACCCAGGAAATGCGTGAAGACCTTCGTTATTGAGAGCATCAGGGCCTTACTTAGGACCAGCGTCAGGGCCTAAATCAGGACCACTGCCAGGTCTTCCTATACAGACAGCGTCAGAGCATAAGGAAGGTATAGCCCAAGTGCCTAAGTGAGGCCTATCTTTAGGATCTGAGTTAGGGAAAGAGTCAGGGCATGACTTAGGAGCAGCAGAAGGGCCTCTGTGGGATCAGCCTGAGGGTCTTCATTAAAGACATTATCAGGGCCTCTGTTAGGGATAGCCTCAGGACCTCATTTTCGGACAGCATCAAGGCTTACTTTGGGTCAGTTTCAGGACCTTGGTAAGACCTGGGTCAGGATATTAACTCAGGATAGTATCAGGACTTTAGATATTGGCGGCAGTAGGGCCTTAGTTAGAGTCAGTGTCAGGGTCTGAGTTAGGAATATCATTATGGCCTTTGTTAGGTATAGTGTCAGGGAGTGAGCTAGGAGTAGTGTCAGGGTCCGAGTTACGTGTAATGTCAGGGTCTTGGTTAGGGACAGTGTCAGCGCCTGGGTTAGCACGAGTCTCCAGGCCGTAGTTAGGGAGCGGTTCACAGCATCGGGAGTAATTTCAGCGCCTTATTTATGTTCAGCATCAGGGATGATTTAGTTAGCATAAGAGGAGCCATTCCTGCAAGAACCCTGAAGGCCAACACACAAGAATGTAAAAGTGAACCATGCACGCTGCTATGAAGGAATATTCCACAGCAGTTGAGTACACTTTGTTTAAGGTTAACAAGAGTTTAAAAATTATTGTTTTAAGAAACCAATATTCATATGATGAAAGAATTTCATCGTAAAGAATCTCTTTCCCTAAACTTGACATTAGCTAAAGTCAAGATTAGATTAAGGTCTAGGGGTAGTGTCAGTTAATGACCTGGATTTGGTGTCAAGACCTTAGTTACTTAGAGAATC
Organism: Kogia breviceps; assembly: GCF_026419965.1. NCBI lineage: Eukaryota > Metazoa > Chordata > Mammalia > Artiodactyla > Physeteridae > Kogia > Kogia breviceps. Next base: position 67,682 of record NW_026711591.1, read on the forward strand.
AAGGCCTAAAATTTAGGACCTGCGTCAAGATTTTCGGTAGGGACAGATTCAGACCTGACTTATGGAGAACGTCAAGGCCTGAGTGAGGCCTAGCGTCAGCCCCCTAGCTGCAGACACAGTCAGGGTACGACTTAGGAGCAGCAGAAACACCTTGGTTGGGTCAGCGAAAGGTCATAGTGAAAGACATGAGCAGGCCTTGAGTGAGTCACAGAATCAAGGCCTCACTTAGGGAAAGCTTCAGGGCCTGAGTTAGGCACAGCGTCAGGTCTTCATTTAATTACACCGACAGGTTTGGGACAGTGTCAGGATCGTGCATAGAAATGTGTCAGGAAATTACCTCAGGACAGTTTCCGGATTTTAGTTATTGATTGCAACAGGTCCCATGTTAGGGACAGATTCCGGGCTTTAGTGAGAGATAGTATCAAGGCCTTTGTTCGGATTAGTCAGGGCTTAGTTAGGGATACTATTAGGGTTTCATTTAGGATAAGATGCAGGACATGAGCTTGGGACAGACTCATGGTCCGAGCCAGGGATAGTGTCAGAAAATGACCTGGGTTGGTGTCATGACCTTAGTTATTTAGAGAATCAGGGCCTAATTTAGGACCTGTGTCAGGGCTTCGGGTAGGGACAGCGTCAGAGCCTGACTTAGGGAGAACGTCTAGGCCTGAGTGAGGCCTAGTGCCAGCCCACCTGCTGGAGACACAGTCAGGGCATGACGTAGGAACAGCATCAGGGCCTTTGTGGGGTCAGCATGCAGGTCATAGTGAAAGACATGAACAGGGCCTGTGTTAGTCACAGAATCAAGGCCTCAGTTAGGGAAAGCTTCAGGGCCTGAGTTAGGCACAGCCTCAGGTCTTCACTTAAGGACGGCAACAGGCTTTCTTTTGGAAAGTATCAGAACAGTGGATAGAAATGAGTCAGGATATTAGCTCAGGACAGTGTCCGGGTTTTAGTTATTGATTGCAACAGGTCCCATGTTAGGGACAGATTCCAGGCTTTAGTGAGAGATAGTGTCAAGGCCTTTGTTCGGATTAGTCAGGGCTTAGTTAGGGATACTATTAGGGTTTCATTTAGGATAAGATGCAGGACATGAGCTTGGGACAGAGTCAGGTTCCGGGCCAGGGATAGCGTCACGAAATGACCCAGGAAAAGCGTGAAGACCTTCGTTATTGAGAGCCTCAGGGCCTTACTTAGGACCAGCGTGAGGGCCTAAATCAGGACCACTGCCAGGGCTTCCTATACAGACAGCGTCAGAGCATAAGGAAGGTACAGCCAAAGGGCCTAAGTGAGGCTTATGTTTAGGGCCTGAGTTCGGGACACTGTCAGGGCATGACTTAGGAGCAGCAGAAGGGCCTCTGTGGGATCAGCGTGAGGGTCTTCACTAAAGACATTATCAGGGCCTCTGTTAGGGAGAGCCTCAGGGCCTCATTTTCAGACAGCATCAAGGCTTACTTTGGGTCAGTTTCAGGACCTTGGTAAGACCTGGGTCAGGATATTAACTCAGGATAGCATCAGGACTTTAGATATTGGCGGCAGTAGGGCCTTAGTTAGAGTCAGTGTCAGGGTCTGAGTTAGGAATATCATTATGGGCTTTGTTAGGTAATAGTGTCAGGGACTGAGCTAGGAGTAGTGTCAGGGTCCGAGTTACGTGTAATGTCAGGGTCTTGGTTTGGGACAGTGTCAGGGCCTGGTTTAGCACGAGTCTCCAGGCCGTAGTTAGGGACAGGTTCAGAGCATCGGGAGTAATTTCAGCGCCTTATTTATGTTCAGCATCAGGGATGATTTAGTTAGCATAAGAGGAGCCATTCCTGCAAGAACCCTGAAGGCCAACACACAAGAATGTAAAAGTGAACCATGCACGCTGCTATGAAGGAATATTCCACAGCAGTTGAGTACACTTTGTTTAAGGTTAACAAGAGTTTAAAAATTATTGTTTTAAGAAACCAATATTCATATAATGAAAGAATTTCATCGTAAAGAATCTCTTTCCCTAAACTTGACATTAGCTAAAGTCAAGATTAGATTAAGGTCTAGGGGTAGTGTCAGTTAATGACCTAGATTTAGTGTCAAGACCTTAGTTACTTAGAGAATCAAGGCCTAAAATTTAGGACCTGCGTCAAGATTTTCGGTAGGGACAGCGTCAGACTTGACTTATGGAGAATGTCAGGGCCTGAGTGAGGCCTATCGTCAGCCCCGTAGCTGTAGACACAGTCAGGGCATGACTTAGGAGCAGCATAAACACCTTGGTTGGGTCAGCGAAAGGTCATAGTGAAAGACATGAGCAGGCCTTGAGTGAGTCACAGAATCAAGGCCTCACTTAGGGAAAGCTTCAGGGCCTGAGTTAGGCACAGTGTCTGGTCTTCACTTAAAGACACCGACCGGTTTGGGACAGTGTCAGGATCGTGCATAGAAATGTGTCAGGAAATTATCTCAGGACAGTGTCCGGATTTTAGTTATTGATTGCAACAGGTGCCATGTTAGGGACAGATTCCGGGCTTTAGTGAGAGATAGTGTCAAGGCCTTTGTTCGGATTGGTCAGGGCTTAGTTAGGCATACTATTAGGGTTTCATTTAGGATAAGATGCAGGACATGAGCTTGGGACAGAGTCAGGTTCCGGGCCAGGGATAGCGTCACGAAATGACCCAGGAAAAGCGTGAAGACCTTCGTTATTGAGAGCCTCAGGGCCTTACTTAGGACCAGCGTGAGGGCCTTACTTAGGACCAGCGTGAGTGCCTAAATCAGGACCACTGCCAGGGCTTCCTATACAGACAGCGTCAGAGCATAAGGAAGGTACAGCCAAAGGGCCTAAGTGAGGCTTATCTTTAGGGCCTGAGTTCGGGACACTGTCAGGGCATGACTTAGGAGCAGCAGAAGGGCCTCTGTGGGATCAGCGTCAGGTTCTTCATTAAAGACATTATCAGGGCCTCTGTTAGGGAGAGCCTCAGGGCCTTATTTATGGACAGCATCAAGGCTTAGTTTTAGTCAGTTTCAGGACCTTGGTAAGACCTGGGTCAGGATATTAACTCAGGATAATATCAGGATTTTAGATATTGGCGGCAGCTGGGCTTTAGTTAGAAACAGTGTCAGGGCCTGAGTTAGGACTAGCATTATAGCCTTTGTTAGGTATAGTGTCAGGGACTGAGCTAGGAGTTGTGTGAGGGCCTTTGCTAGGGACAGTGTCAGGGCCTGAGCTAGGATGAGCCTCCAGGCCTCAGTTTGGGACAGGTTCACAGCCTTGAGACTAATTTCAGGACGTTATTTAGGGACAGCATCGGGGATTTAGTTAGCATAACAGTAGGCATTCCTACAAGCACCCTTTAAGCCAACACACGCAGATGCAGAAGGAAACCATACACGCTGGTATAAAGGAATATTCCGCAGAAGTTGAGTACATTTTGTTTAAGGTCAGTAAGAGTTGAAACATTATTTTTTTCAGAAAACTCTATTCAGAAGATGAAAGAATTTCATCCTAAAGAATCTCTTTAGATAAATTTGACATTAGCAACGGACAAGGTTACATTCAGGTCTAGGGCTAGTGTCAGGTAATGACCTAGGTTTGGAATCAAGCCCTTAGGTACTTAGAGAATCAGGGCCTAATTTAAGACCTGTGCCAGGGCTTCGGGTAGGGACAGCGTCAGAGCCTGATATAGGGAGAAGGTGAGGGCCTGAGTGAGGCCCCTAGATGCAGACACTGTCAGGGCATGACTTAGGAGCAGCATTCAGGGCGTTTGTGGAGTCAGCATTCGGGTCATAGTGAAAGACATGAGCAGGGCCTGAGTGAGTCAGAGAATCGAGGCCTCAGTTAGGGAAATCTTGAGGTCCTGAGTTAGGCACAGCCTCTCGTCTTCAGTTAAGGACAGCGACAGGCCTTTCTTTGGGACTGTGTCTGGTGGGTGGATAGAAATGTGTCAGGATATTAGCTCAGGATAGTGTCCGGATTTTCATTATTGACTGCAGAAGGTCCCATGTTAGGGACAGATTCTGGGCCTTAGTGAGAGATAGGGTGAAAGTCTTAGTTAGGATCAGTGAGCGACTTAGTTAGGGAGAGTATTAGGGTTTCAATTAGGATAAGATGCAGGACATTAGCTTGGGACAGAGTCACGATCCGAGCCAGGGATAGTGTCAGCCAATGACCTGGGTTGGTGTCAAGACCTTAGTTACTTAGAGAATCAGGGCCTAATTTAGGACCTGTGTCAGGGTTTCGGGTAGGGACAGCGTCAGAGCCTGACTTAGGGAGAACATCTAGGCCTGAGTGCGGCCTAGTGTCAGCCCACTAGCTGGAGACACAGGGCATGACGTAGGAATAGCATCAGGGCCTTTGTTGGGTCAGCATTCGGGTCATAGTGAAAGAAATGAGCAGGGCCTGTGTTAGTCACAGAATCAAGGCCTCAGTTAGGGAAAGTTTCAGGGCCTGAGTTAGGCACAGCCTCAGGTCTTCACCTAAGGACGGCAACAGGCTTTCTTTTGGAAAGTATCAGGACAGTGGATAGAAAGGAGTCAGGGTAATAGCTCAGGACAGTGTCCGGATTTTAGTTATTGATTGCAGCAGGGACCATTAGGGATATATTCTGGGTGTTGGTGAGAGATAGTGTGAAGGCCCTTGTTAGGTTTAATCAGGGCTTAGTTAGGGATACTATTAGGGTTTCATTTAGGATAAGATGCAGGACATGAGCTTGGGACAGAGTCAGGTTCCGGGCCAGGGATAGCGTCGCGAAATGACCCAGGAAATGCGTGAAGACCTTCGTTATTGAGAGCATCAGGGCCTTACTTAGGACCAGCGTCAGGGCCTAAATCAGGACCACTGCCAGGTCTTCCTATACAGACAGCGTCAGAGCATAAGGAAGGTATAGCCCAAGTGCCTAAGTGAGGCCTATCTTTAGGATCTGAGTTAGGGAAAGAGTCAGGGCATGACTTAGGAGCAGCAGAAGGGCCTCTGTGGGATCAGCCTGAGGGTCTTCATTAAAGACATTATCAGGGCCTCTGTTAGGGATAGCCTCAGGACCTCATTTTCGGACAGCATCAAGGCTTACTTTGGGTCAGTTTCAGGACCTTGGTAAGACCTGGGTCAGGATATTAACTCAGGATAGTATCAGGACTTTAGATATTGGCGGCAGTAGGGCCTTAGTTAGAGTCAGTGTCAGGGTCTGAGTTAGGAATATCATTATGGCCTTTGTTAGGTATAGTGTCAGGGAGTGAGCTAGGAGTAGTGTCAGGGTCCGAGTTACGTGTAATGTCAGGGTCTTGGTTAGGGACAGTGTCAGCGCCTGGGTTAGCACGAGTCTCCAGGCCGTAGTTAGGGAGCGGTTCACAGCATCGGGAGTAATTTCAGCGCCTTATTTATGTTCAGCATCAGGGATGATTTAGTTAGCATAAGAGGAGCCATTCCTGCAAGAACCCTGAAGGCCAACACACAAGAATGTAAAAGTGAACCATGCACGCTGCTATGAAGGAATATTCCACAGCAGTTGAGTACACTTTGTTTAAGGTTAACAAGAGTTTAAAAATTATTGTTTTAAGAAACCAATATTCATATGATGAAAGAATTTCATCGTAAAGAATCTCTTTCCCTAAACTTGACATTAGCTAAAGTCAAGATTAGATTAAGGTCTAGGGGTAGTGTCAGTTAATGACCTGGATTTGGTGTCAAGACCTTAGTTACTTAGAGAATCAAGGCCTAAAATTTAGGACCTGCGTCAAGATTTTCGGTAGGGACAGATTCAGACCTGACTTATGGAGAACGTCAAGGCCTGAGTGAGGCCTAGCGTCAGCCCCCTAGCTGCAGACACAGTCAGGGTACGACTTAGGAGCAGCAGAAACACCTTGGTTGGGTCAGCGAAAGGTCATAGTGAAAGACATGAGCAGGCCTTGAGTGAGTCACAGAATCAAGGCCTCACTTAGGGAAAGCTTCAGGGCCTGAGTTAGGCACAGCGTCAGGTCTTCATTTAATTACACCGACAGGTTTGGGACAGTGTCAGGATCGTGCATAGAAATGTGTCAGGAAATTACCTCAGGACAGTTTCCGGATTTTAGTTATTGATTGCAACAGGTCCCATGTTAGGGACAGATTCCGGGCTTTAGTGAGAGATAGTATCAAGGCCTTTGTTCGGATTAGTCAGGGCTTAGTTAGGGATACTATTAGGGTTTCATTTAGGATAAGATGCAGGACATGAGCTTGGGACAGACTCATGGTCCGAGCCAGGGATAGTGTCAGAAAATGACCTGGGTTGGTGTCATGACCTTAGTTATTTAGAGAATCAGGGCCTAATTTAGGACCTGTGTCAGGGCTTCGGGTAGGGACAGCGTCAGAGCCTGACTTAGGGAGAACGTCTAGGCCTGAGTGAGGCCTAGTGCCAGCCCACCTGCTGGAGACACAGTCAGGGCATGACGTAGGAACAGCATCAGGGCCTTTGTGGGGTCAGCATGCAGGTCATAGTGAAAGACATGAACAGGGCCTGTGTTAGTCACAGAATCAAGGCCTCAGTTAGGGAAAGCTTCAGGGCCTGAGTTAGGCACAGCCTCAGGTCTTCACTTAAGGACGGCAACAGGCTTTCTTTTGGAAAGTATCAGAACAGTGGATAGAAATGAGTCAGGATATTAGCTCAGGACAGTGTCCGGGTTTTAGTTATTGATTGCAACAGGTCCCATGTTAGGGACAGATTCCAGGCTTTAGTGAGAGATAGTGTCAAGGCCTTTGTTCGGATTAGTCAGGGCTTAGTTAGGGATACTATTAGGGTTTCATTTAGGATAAGATGCAGGACATGAGCTTGGGACAGAGTCAGGTTCCGGGCCAGGGATAGCGTCACGAAATGACCCAGGAAAAGCGTGAAGACCTTCGTTATTGAGAGCCTCAGGGCCTTACTTAGGACCAGCGTGAGGGCCTAAATCAGGACCACTGCCAGGGCTTCCTATACAGACAGCGTCAGAGCATAAGGAAGGTACAGCCAAAGGGCCTAAGTGAGGCTTATGTTTAGGGCCTGAGTTCGGGACACTGTCAGGGCATGACTTAGGAGCAGCAGAAGGGCCTCTGTGGGATCAGCGTGAGGGTCTTCACTAAAGACATTATCAGGGCCTCTGTTAGGGAGAGCCTCAGGGCCTCATTTTCAGACAGCATCAAGGCTTACTTTGGGTCAGTTTCAGGACCTTGGTAAGACCTGGGTCAGGATATTAACTCAGGATAGCATCAGGACTTTAGATATTGGCGGCAGTAGGGCCTTAGTTAGAGTCAGTGTCAGGGTCTGAGTTAGGAATATCATTATGGGCTTTGTTAGGTAATAGTGTCAGGGACTGAGCTAGGAGTAGTGTCAGGGTCCGAGTTACGTGTAATGTCAGGGTCTTGGTTTGGGACAGTGTCAGGGCCTGGTTTAGCACGAGTCTCCAGGCCGTAGTTAGGGACAGGTTCAGAGCATCGGGAGTAATTTCAGCGCCTTATTTATGTTCAGCATCAGGGATGATTTAGTTAGCATAAGAGGAGCCATTCCTGCAAGAACCCTGAAGGCCAACACACAAGAATGTAAAAGTGAACCATGCACGCTGCTATGAAGGAATATTCCACAGCAGTTGAGTACACTTTGTTTAAGGTTAACAAGAGTTTAAAAATTATTGTTTTAAGAAACCAATATTCATATAATGAAAGAATTTCATCGTAAAGAATCTCTTTCCCTAAACTTGACATTAGCTAAAGTCAAGATTAGATTAAGGTCTAGGGGTAGTGTCAGTTAATGACCTAGATTTAGTGTCAAGACCTTAGTTACTTAGAGAATCAAGGCCTAAAATTTAGGACCTGCGTCAAGATTTTCGGTAGGGACAGCGTCAGACTTGACTTATGGAGAATGTCAGGGCCTGAGTGAGGCCTATCGTCAGCCCCGTAGCTGTAGACACAGTCAGGGCATGACTTAGGAGCAGCATAAACACCTTGGTTGGGTCAGCGAAAGGTCATAGTGAAAGACATGAGCAGGCCTTGAGTGAGTCACAGAATCAAGGCCTCACTTAGGGAAAGCTTCAGGGCCTGAGTTAGGCACAGTGTCTGGTCTTCACTTAAAGACACCGACCGGTTTGGGACAGTGTCAGGATCGTGCATAGAAATGTGTCAGGAAATTATCTCAGGACAGTGTCCGGATTTTAGTTATTGATTGCAACAGGTGCCATGTTAGGGACAGATTCCGGGCTTTAGTGAGAGATAGTGTCAAGGCCTTTGTTCGGATTGGTCAGGGCTTAGTTAGGCATACTATTAGGGTTTCATTTAGGATAAGATGCAGGACATGAGCTTGGGACAGAGTCAGGTTCCGGGCCAGGGATAGCGTCACGAAATGACCCAGGAAAAGCGTGAAGACCTTCGTTATTGAGAGCCTCAGGGCCTTACTTAGGACCAGCGTGAGGGCCTTACTTAGGACCAGCGTGAGTGCCTAAATCAGGACCACTGCCAGGGCTTCCTATACAGACAGCGTCAGAGCATAAGGAAGGTACAGCCAAAGGGCCTAAGTGAGGCTTATCTTTAGGGCCTGAGTTCGGGACACTGTCAGGGCATGACTTAGGAGCAGCAGAAGGGCCTCTGTGGGATCAGCGTCAGGTTCTTCATTAAAGACATTATCAGGGCCTCTGTTAGGGAGAGCCTCAGGGCCTTATTTATGGACAGCATCAAGGCTTAGTTTTAGTCAGTTTCAGGACCTTGGTAAGACCTGGGTCAGGATATTAACTCAGGATAATATCAGGATTTTAGATATTGGCGGCAGCTGGGCTTTAGTTAGAAACAGTGTCAGGGCCTGAGTTAGGACTAGCATTATAGCCTTTGTTAGGTATAGTGTCAGGGACTGAGCTAGGAGTTGTGTGAGGGCCTTTGCTAGGGACAGTGTCAGGGCCTGAGCTAGGATGAGCCTCCAGGCCTCAGTTTGGGACAGGTTCACAGCCTTGAGACTAATTTCAGGACGTTATTTAGGGACAGCATCGGGGATTTAGTTAGCATAACAGTAGGCATTCCTACAAGCACCCTTTAAGCCAACACACGCAGATGCAGAAGGAAACCATACACGCTGGTATAAAGGAATATTCCGCAGAAGTTGAGTACATTTTGTTTAAGGTCAGTAAGAGTTGAAACATTATTTTTTTCAGAAAACTCTATTCAGAAGATGAAAGAATTTCATCCTAAAGAATCTCTTTAGATAAATTTGACATTAGCAACGGACAAGGTTACATTCAGGTCTAGGGCTAGTGTCAGGTAATGACCTAGGTTTGGAATCAAGCCCTTAGGTACTTAGAGAATCAGGGCCTAATTTAAGACCTGTGCCAGGGCTTCGGGTAGGGACAGCGTCAGAGCCTGATATAGGGAGAAGGTGAGGGCCTGAGTGAGGCCCCTAGATGCAGACACTGTCAGGGCATGACTTAGGAGCAGCATTCAGGGCGTTTGTGGAGTCAGCATTCGGGTCATAGTGAAAGACATGAGCAGGGCCTGAGTGAGTCAGAGAATCGAGGCCTCAGTTAGGGAAATCTTGAGGTCCTGAGTTAGGCACAGCCTCTCGTCTTCAGTTAAGGACAGCGACAGGCCTTTCTTTGGGACTGTGTCTGGTGGGTGGATAGAAATGTGTCAGGATATTAGCTCAGGATAGTGTCCGGATTTTCATTATTGACTGCAGAAGGTCCCATGTTAGGGACAGATTCTGGGCCTTAGTGAGAGATAGGGTGAAAGTCTTAGTTAGGATCAGTGAGCGACTTAGTTAGGGAGAGTATTAGGGTTTCAATTAGGATAAGATGCAGGACATTAGCTTGGGACAGAGTCACGATCCGAGCCAGGGATAGTGTCAGCCAATGACCTGGGTTGGTGTCAAGACCTTAGTTACTTAGAGAATCAGGGCCTAATTTAGGACCTGTGTCAGGGTTTCGGGTAGGGACAGCGTCAGAGCCTGACTTAGGGAGAACATCTAGGCCTGAGTGCGGCCTAGTGTCAGCCCACTAGCTGGAGACACAGGGCATGACGTAGGAATAGCATCAGGGCCTTTGTTGGGTCAGCATTCGGGTCATAGTGAAAGAAATGAGCAGGGCCTGTGTTAGTCACAGAATCAAGGCCTCAGTTAGGGAAAGTTTCAGGGCCTGAGTTAGGCACAGCCTCAGGTCTTCACCTAAGGACGGCAACAGGCTTTCTTTTGGAAAGTATCAGGACAGTGGATAGAAAGGAGTCAGGGTAATAGCTCAGGACAGTGTCCGGATTTTAGTTATTGATTGCAGCAGGGACCATTAGGGATATATTCTGGGTGTTGGTGAGAGATAGTGTGAAGGCCCTTGTTAGGTTTAATCAGGGCTTAGTTAGGGATACTATTAGGGTTTCATTTAGGATAAGATGCAGGACATGAGCTTGGGACAGAGTCAGGTTCCGGGCCAGGGATAGCGTCGCGAAATGACCCAGGAAATGCGTGAAGACCTTCGTTATTGAGAGCATCAGGGCCTTACTTAGGACCAGCGTCAGGGCCTAAATCAGGACCACTGCCAGGTCTTCCTATACAGACAGCGTCAGAGCATAAGGAAGGTATAGCCCAAGTGCCTAAGTGAGGCCTATCTTTAGGATCTGAGTTAGGGAAAGAGTCAGGGCATGACTTAGGAGCAGCAGAAGGGCCTCTGTGGGATCAGCCTGAGGGTCTTCATTAAAGACATTATCAGGGCCTCTGTTAGGGATAGCCTCAGGACCTCATTTTCGGACAGCATCAAGGCTTACTTTGGGTCAGTTTCAGGACCTTGGTAAGACCTGGGTCAGGATATTAACTCAGGATAGTATCAGGACTTTAGATATTGGCGGCAGTAGGGCCTTAGTTAGAGTCAGTGTCAGGGTCTGAGTTAGGAATATCATTATGGCCTTTGTTAGGTATAGTGTCAGGGAGTGAGCTAGGAGTAGTGTCAGGGTCCGAGTTACGTGTAATGTCAGGGTCTTGGTTAGGGACAGTGTCAGCGCCTGGGTTAGCACGAGTCTCCAGGCCGTAGTTAGGGAGCGGTTCACAGCATCGGGAGTAATTTCAGCGCCTTATTTATGTTCAGCATCAGGGATGATTTAGTTAGCATAAGAGGAGCCATTCCTGCAAGAACCCTGAAGGCCAACACACAAGAATGTAAAAGTGAACCATGCACGCTGCTATGAAGGAATATTCCACAGCAGTTGAGTACACTTTGTTTAAGGTTAACAAGAGTTTAAAAATTATTGTTTTAAGAAACCAATATTCATATGATGAAAGAATTTCATCGTAAAGAATCTCTTTCCCTAAACTTGACATTAGCTAAAGTCAAGATTAGATTAAGGTCTAGGGGTAGTGTCAGTTAATGACCTGGATTTGGTGTCAAGACCTTAGTTACTTAGAGAATCAAGGCCTAAAATTTAGGACCTGCGTCAAGATTTTCGGTAGGGACAGATTCAGACCTGACTTATGGAGAACGTCAAGGCCTGAGTGAGGCCTAGCGTCAGCCCCCTAGCTGCAGACACAGTCAGGGTACGACTTAGGAGCAGCAGAAACACCTTGGTTGGGTCAGCGAAAGGTCATAGTGAAAGACATGAGCAGGCCTTGAGTGAGTCACAGAATCAAGGCCTCACTTAGGGAAAGCTTCAGGGCCTGAGTTAGGCACAGCGTCAGGTCTTCATTTAATTACACCGACAGGTTTGGGACAGTGTCAGGATCGTGCATAGAAATGTGTCAGGAAATTACCTCAGGACAGTTTCCGGATTTTAGTTATTGATTGCAACAGGTCCCATGTTAGGGACAGATTCCGGGCTTTAGTGAGAGATAGTATCAAGGCCTTTGTTCGGATTAGTCAGGGCTTAGTTAGGGATACTATTAGGGTTTCATTTAGGATAAGATGCAGGACATGAGCTTGGGACAGACTCATGGTCCGAGCCAGGGATAGTGTCAGAAAATGACCTGGGTTGGTGTCATGACCTTAGTTATTTAGAGAATCAGGGCCTAATTTAGGACCTGTGTCAGGGCTTCGGGTAGGGACAGCGTCAGAGCCTGACTTAGGGAGAACGTCTAGGCCTGAGTGAGGCCTAGTGCCAGCCCACCTGCTGGAGACACAGTCAGGGCATGACGTAGGAACAGCATCAGGGCCTTTGTGGGGTCAGCATGCAGGTCATAGTGAAAGACATGAACAGGGCCTGTGTTAGTCACAGAATCAAGGCCTCAGTTAGGGAAAGCTTCAGGGCCTGAGTTAGGCACAGCCTCAGGTCTTCACTTAAGGACGGCAACAGGCTTTCTTTTGGAAAGTATCAGAACAGTGGATAGAAATGAGTCAGGATATTAGCTCAGGACAGTGTCCGGGTTTTAGTTATTGATTGCAACAGGTCCCATGTTAGGGACAGATTCCAGGCTTTAGTGAGAGATAGTGTCAAGGCCTTTGTTCGGATTAGTCAGGGCTTAGTTAGGGATACTATTAGGGTTTCATTTAGGATAAGATGCAGGACATGAGCTTGGGACAGAGTCAGGTTCCGGGCCAGGGATAGCGTCACGAAATGACCCAGGAAAAGCGTGAAGACCTTCGTTATTGAGAGCCTCAGGGCCTTACTTAGGACCAGCGTGAGGGCCTAAATCAGGACCACTGCCAGGGCTTCCTATACAGACAGCGTCAGAGCATAAGGAAGGTACAGCCAAAGGGCCTAAGTGAGGCTTATGTTTAGGGCCTGAGTTCGGGACACTGTCAGGGCATGACTTAGGAGCAGCAGAAGGGCCTCTGTGGGATCAGCGTGAGGGTCTTCACTAAAGACATTATCAGGGCCTCTGTTAGGGAGAGCCTCAGGGCCTCATTTTCAGACAGCATCAAGGCTTACTTTGGGTCAGTTTCAGGACCTTGGTAAGACCTGGGTCAGGATATTAACTCAGGATAGCATCAGGACTTTAGATATTGGCGGCAGTAGGGCCTTAGTTAGAGTCAGTGTCAGGGTCTGAGTTAGGAATATCATTATGGGCTTTGTTAGGTAATAGTGTCAGGGACTGAGCTAGGAGTAGTGTCAGGGTCCGAGTTACGTGTAATGTCAGGGTCTTGGTTTGGGACAGTGTCAGGGCCTGGTTTAGCACGAGTCTCCAGGCCGTAGTTAGGGACAGGTTCAGAGCATCGGGAGTAATTTCAGCGCCTTATTTATGTTCAGCATCAGGGATGATTTAGTTAGCATAAGAGGAGCCATTCCTGCAAGAACCCTGAAGGCCAACACACAAGAATGTAAAAGTGAACCATGCACGCTGCTATGAAGGAATATTCCACAGCAGTTGAGTACACTTTGTTTAAGGTTAACAAGAGTTTAAAAATTATTGTTTTAAGAAACCAATATTCATATAATGAAAGAATTTCATCGTAAAGAATCTCTTTCCCTAAACTTGACATTAGCTAAAGTCAAGATTAGATTAAGGTCTAGGGGTAGTGTCAGTTAATGACCTAGATTTAGTGTCAAGACCTTAGTTACTTAGAGAATCAAGGCCTAAAATTTAGGACCTGCGTCAAGATTTTCGGTAGGGACAGCGTCAGACTTGACTTATGGAGAATGTCAGGGCCTGAGTGAGGCCTATCGTCAGCCCCGTAGCTGTAGACACAGTCAGGGCATGACTTAGGAGCAGCATAAACACCTTGGTTGGGTCAGCGAAAGGTCATAGTGAAAGACATGAGCAGGCCTTGAGTGAGTCACAGAATCAAGGCCTCACTTAGGGAAAGCTTCAGGGCCTGAGTTAGGCACAGTGTCTGGTCTTCACTTAAAGACACCGACCGGTTTGGGACAGTGTCAGGATCGTGCATAGAAATGTGTCAGGAAATTATCTCAGGACAGTGTCCGGATTTTAGTTATTGATTGCAACAGGTGCCATGTTAGGGACAGATTCCGGGCTTTAGTGAGAGATAGTGTCAAGGCCTTTGTTCGGATTGGTCAGGGCTTAGTTAGGCATACTATTAGGGTTTCATTTAGGATAAGATGCAGGACATGAGCTTGGGACAGAGTCAGGTTCCGGGCCAGGGATAGCGTCACGAAATGACCCAGGAAAAGCGTGAAGACCTTCGTTATTGAGAGCCTCAGGGCCTTACTTAGGACCAGCGTGAGGGCCTTACTTAGGACCAGCGTGAGGGCCTAAATCAGGACCACTGCCAGGGCTTCCTATACAGACAGCGTCAGAGCATAAGGAAGGTACAGCCAAAGGGCCTAAGTGAGGCTTATCTTTAGGGCCTGAGTTCGGGACACTGTCAGGGCATGACTTAGGAGCAGCAGAAGGGCCTCTGTGGGATCAGCGTCAGGTTCTTCATTAAAGACATTATCAGGGCCTCTGTTAGGGAGAGCCTCAGGGCCTTATTTATGGACAGCATCAAGGCTTAGTTTTAGTCAGTTTCAGGACCTTGGTAAGACCTGGGTCAGGATATTAACTCAGGATAATATCAGGATTTTAGATATTGGCGGCAGCTGGGCTTTAGTTAGAAACAGTGTCAGGGCCTGAGTTAGGACTAGCATTATAGCCTTTGTTAGGTATAGTGTCAGGGACTGAGCTAGGAGTTGTGTGAGGGCCTTTGCTAGGGACAGTGTCAGGGCCTGAGCTAGGATGAGCCTCCAGGCCTCAGTTTGGGACAGGTTCACAGCCTTGAGACTAATTTCAGGACGTTATTTAGGGACAGCATCGGGGATTTAGTTAGCATAACAGTAGGCATTCCTACAAGCACCCTTTAAGCCAACACACGCAGATGCAGAAGGAAACCATACACGCTGGTATAAAGGAATATTCCGCAGAAGTTGAGTACATTTTGTTTAAGGTCAGTAAGAGTTGAAACATTATTTTTTTCAGAAAACTCTATTCAGAAGATGAAAGAATTTCATCCTAAAGAATCTCTTTAGATAAATTTGACATTAGCAACGGACAAGGTTACATTCAGGTCTAGGGCTAGTGTCAGGTAATGACCTAGGTTTGGAATCAAGCCCTTAGGTACTTAGAGAATCAGGGCCTAATTTAAGACCTGTGCCAGGGCTTCGGGTAGGGACAGCGTCAGAGCCTGATATAGGGAGAAGGTGAGGGCCTGAGTGAGGCCCCTAGATGCAGACACTGTCAGGGCATGACTTAGGAGCAGCATTCAGGGCGTTTGTGGAGTCAGCATTCGGGTCATAGTGAAAGACATGAGCAGGGCCTGAGTGAGTCAGAGAATCGAGGCCTCAGTTAGGGAAATCTTGAGGTCCTGAGTTAGGCACAGCCTCTCGTCTTCAGTTAAGGACAGCGACAGGCCTTTCTTTGGGACTGTGTCTGGTGGGTGGATAGAAATGTGTCAGGATATTAGCTCAGGATAGTGTCCGGATTTTCATTATTGACTGCAGAAGGTCCCATGTTAGGGACAGATTCTGGGCCTTAGTGAGAGATAGGGTGAAAGTCTTAGTTAGGATCAGTGAGCGACTTAGTTAGGGAGAGTATTAGGGTTTCAATTAGGATAAGATGCAGGACATTAGCTTGGGACAGAGTCACGATCCGAGCCAGGGATAGTGTCAGCCAATGACCTGGGTTGGTGTCAAGACCTTAGTTACTTAGAGAATCAGGGCCTAATTTAGGACCTGTGTCAGGGTTTCGGGTAGGGACAGCGTCAGAGCCTGACTTAGGGAGAACATCTAGGCCTGAGTGCGGCCTAGTGTCAGCCCACTAGCTGGAGACACAGGGCATGACGTAGGAATAGCATCAGGGCCTTTGTTGGGTCAGCATTCGGGTCATAGTGAAAGAAATGAGCAGGGCCTGTGTTAGTCACAGAATCAAGGCCTCAGTTAGGGAAAGTTTCAGGGCCTGAGTTAGGCACAGCCTCAGGTCTTCACCTAAGGACGGCAACAGGCTTTCTTTTGGAAAGTATCAGGACAGTGGATAGAAAGGAGTCAGGGTAATAGCTCAGGACAGTGTCCGGATTTTAGTTATTGATTGCAGCAGGGACCATTAGGGATATATTCTGGGTGTTGGTGAGAGATAGTGTGAAGGCCCTTGTTAGGTTTAATCAGGGCTTAGTTAGGGATACTATTAGGGTTTCATTTAGGATAAGATGCAGGACATGAGCTTGGGACAGAGTCAGGTTCCGGGCCAGGGATAGCGTCGCGAAATGACCCAGGAAATGCGTGAAGACCTTCGTTATTGAGAGCATCAGGGCCTTACTTAGGACCAGCGTCAGGGCCTAAATCAGGACCACTGCCAGGTCTTCCTATACAGACAGCGTCAGAGCATAAGGAAGGTATAGCCCAAGTGCCTAAGTGAGGCCTATCTTTAGGATCTGAGTTAGGGAAAGAGTCAGGGCATGACTTAGGAGCAGCAGAAGGGCCTCTGTGGGATCAGCCTGAGGGTCTTCATTAAAGACATTATCAGGGCCTCTGTTAGGGATAGCCTCAGGACCTCATTTTCGGACAGCATCAAGGCTTACTTTGGGTCAGTTTCAGGACCTTGGTAAGACCTGGGTCAGGATATTAACTCAGGATAGTATCAGGACTTTAGATATTGGCGGCAGTAGGGCCTTAGTTAGAGTCAGTGTCAGGGTCTGAGTTAGGAATATCATTATGGCCTTTGTTAGGTATAGTGTCAGGGAGTGAGCTAGGAGTAGTGTCAGGGTCCGAGTTACGTGTAATGTCAGGGTCTTGGTTAGGGACAGTGTCAGCGCCTGGGTTAGCACGAGTCTCCAGGCCGTAGTTAGGGAGCGGTTCACAGCATCGGGAGTAATTTCAGCGCCTTATTTATGTTCAGCATCAGGGATGATTTAGTTAGCATAAGAGGAGCCATTCCTGCAAGAACCCTGAAGGCCAACACACAAGAATGTAAAAGTGAACCATGCACGCTGCTATGAAGGAATATTCCACAGCAGTTGAGTACACTTTGTTTAAGGTTAACAAGAGTTTAAAAATTATTGTTTTAAGAAACCAATATTCATATGATGAAAGAATTTCATCGTAAAGAATC
Source organism: Kogia breviceps (assembly GCF_026419965.1). Taxonomy (NCBI): domain Eukaryota; kingdom Metazoa; phylum Chordata; class Mammalia; order Artiodactyla; family Physeteridae; genus Kogia; species Kogia breviceps. The sequence goes on from NW_026711591.1 coordinate 84,580, forward strand.
TCTTTCCCTAAACTTGACATTAGCTAAAGTCAAGATTAGATTAAGGTCTAGGGGTAGTGTCAGTTAATGACCTGGATTTGGTGTCAAGACCTTAGTTACTTAGAGAATCAAGGCCTAAAATTTAGGACCTGCGTCAAGATTTTCGGTAGGGACAGATTCAGACCTGACTTATGGAGAACGTCAAGGCCTGAGTGAGGCCTAGCGTCAGCCCCCTAGCTGCAGACACAGTCAGGGTACGACTTAGGAGCAGCAGAAACACCTTGGTTGGGTCAGCGAAAGGTCATAGTGAAAGACATGAGCAGGCCTTGAGTGAGTCACAGAATCAAGGCCTCACTTAGGGAAAGCTTCAGGGCCTGAGTTAGGCACAGCGTCAGGTCTTCATTTAATTACACCGACAGGTTTGGGACAGTGTCAGGATCGTGCATAGAAATGTGTCAGGAAATTACCTCAGGACAGTTTCCGGATTTTAGTTATTGATTGCAACAGGTCCCATGTTAGGGACAGATTCCGGGCTTTAGTGAGAGATAGTATCAAGGCCTTTGTTCGGATTAGTCAGGGCTTAGTTAGGGATACTATTAGGGTTTCATTTAGGATAAGATGCAGGACATGAGCTTGGGACAGACTCATGGTCCGAGCCAGGGATAGTGTCAGAAAATGACCTGGGTTGGTGTCATGACCTTAGTTATTTAGAGAATCAGGGCCTAATTTAGGACCTGTGTCAGGGCTTCGGGTAGGGACAGCGTCAGAGCCTGACTTAGGGAGAACGTCTAGGCCTGAGTGAGGCCTAGTGCCAGCCCACCTGCTGGAGACACAGTCAGGGCATGACGTAGGAACAGCATCAGGGCCTTTGTGGGGTCAGCATGCAGGTCATAGTGAAAGACATGAACAGGGCCTGTGTTAGTCACAGAATCAAGGCCTCAGTTAGGGAAAGCTTCAGGGCCTGAGTTAGGCACAGCCTCAGGTCTTCACTTAAGGACGGCAACAGGCTTTCTTTTGGAAAGTATCAGAACAGTGGATAGAAATGAGTCAGGATATTAGCTCAGGACAGTGTCCGGGTTTTAGTTATTGATTGCAACAGGTCCCATGTTAGGGACAGATTCCAGGCTTTAGTGAGAGATAGTGTCAAGGCCTTTGTTCGGATTAGTCAGGGCTTAGTTAGGGATACTATTAGGGTTTCATTTAGGATAAGATGCAGGACATGAGCTTGGGACAGAGTCAGGTTCCGGGCCAGGGATAGCGTCACGAAATGACCCAGGAAAAGCGTGAAGACCTTCGTTATTGAGAGCCTCAGGGCCTTACTTAGGACCAGCGTGAGGGCCTAAATCAGGACCACTGCCAGGGCTTCCTATACAGACAGCGTCAGAGCATAAGGAAGGTACAGCCAAAGGGCCTAAGTGAGGCTTATGTTTAGGGCCTGAGTTCGGGACACTGTCAGGGCATGACTTAGGAGCAGCAGAAGGGCCTCTGTGGGATCAGCGTGAGGGTCTTCACTAAAGACATTATCAGGGCCTCTGTTAGGGAGAGCCTCAGGGCCTCATTTTCAGACAGCATCAAGGCTTACTTTGGGTCAGTTTCAGGACCTTGGTAAGACCTGGGTCAGGATATTAACTCAGGATAGCATCAGGACTTTAGATATTGGCGGCAGTAGGGCCTTAGTTAGAGTCAGTGTCAGGGTCTGAGTTAGGAATATCATTATGGGCTTTGTTAGGTAATAGTGTCAGGGACTGAGCTAGGAGTAGTGTCAGGGTCCGAGTTACGTGTAATGTCAGGGTCTTGGTTTGGGACAGTGTCAGGGCCTGGTTTAGCACGAGTCTCCAGGCCGTAGTTAGGGACAGGTTCAGAGCATCGGGAGTAATTTCAGCGCCTTATTTATGTTCAGCATCAGGGATGATTTAGTTAGCATAAGAGGAGCCATTCCTGCAAGAACCCTGAAGGCCAACACACAAGAATGTAAAAGTGAACCATGCACGCTGCTATGAAGGAATATTCCACAGCAGTTGAGTACACTTTGTTTAAGGTTAACAAGAGTTTAAAAATTATTGTTTTAAGAAACCAATATTCATATAATGAAAGAATTTCATCGTAAAGAATCTCTTTCCCTAAACTTGACATTAGCTAAAGTCAAGATTAGATTAAGGTCTAGGGGTAGTGTCAGTTAATGACCTAGATTTAGTGTCAAGACCTTAGTTACTTAGAGAATCAAGGCCTAAAATTTAGGACCTGCGTCAAGATTTTCGGTAGGGACAGCGTCAGACTTCACTTATGGAGAATGTCAGGGCCTGAGTGAGGCCTATCGTCAGCCCCGTAGCTGTAGACACAGTCAGGGCATGACTTAGGAGCAGCATAAACACCTTGGTTGGGTCAGCGAAAGGTCATAGTGAAAGACATGAGCAGGCCTTGAGTGAGTCACAGAATCAAGGCCTCACTTAGGGAAAGCTTCAGGGCCTGAGTTAGGCACAGTGTCTGGTCTTCACTTAAAGACACCGACCGGTTTGGGACAGTGTCAGGATCGTGCATAGAAATGTGTCAGGAAATTATCTCAGGACAGTGTCCGGATTTTAGTTATTGATTGCAACAGGTGCCATGTTAGGGACAGATTCCGGGCTTTAGTGAGAGATAGTGTCAAGGCCTTTGTTCGGATTGGTCAGGGCTTAGTTAGGCATACTATTAGGGTTTCATTTAGGATAAGATGCAGGACATGAGCTTGGGACAGAGTCAGGTTCCGGGCCAGGGATAGCGTCACGAAATGACCCAGGAAAAGCGTGAAGACCTTCGTTATTGAGAGCCTCAGGGCCTTACTTAGGACCAGCGTGAGGGCCTTACTTAGGACCAGCGTGAGTGCCTAAATCAGGACCACTGCCAGGGCTTCCTATACAGACAGCGTCAGAGCATAAGGAAGGTACAGCCAAAGGGCCTAAGTGAGGCTTATCTTTAGGGCCTGAGTTCGGGACACTGTCAGGGCATGACTTAGGAGCAGCAGAAGGGCCTCTGTGGGATCAGCGTCAGGTTCTTCATTAAAGACATTATCAGGGCCTCTGTTAGGGAGAGCCTCAGGGCCTTATTTATGGACAGCATCAAGGCTTAGTTTTAGTCAGTTTCAGGACCTTGGTAAGACCTGGGTCAGGATATTAACTCAGGATAATATCAGGATTTTAGATATTGGCGGCAGCTGGGCTTTAGTTAGAAACAGTGTCAGGGCCTGAGTTAGGACTAGCATTATAGCCTTTGTTAGGTATAGTGTCAGGGACTGAGCTAGGAGTTGTGTGAGGGCCTTTGCTAGGGACAGTGTCAGGGCCTGAGCTAGGATGAGCCTCCAGGCCTCAGTTTGGGACAGGTTCACAGCCTTGAGACTAATTTCAGGACGTTATTTAGGGACAGCATCGGGGATTTAGTTAGCATAACAGTAGGCATTCCTACAAGCACCCTTTAAGCCAACACACGCAGATGCAGAAGGAAACCATACACGCTGGTATAAAGGAATATTCCGCAGAAGTTGAGTACATTTTGTTTAAGGTCAGTAAGAGTTGAAACATTATTTTTTTCAGAAAACTCTATTCAGAAGATGAAAGAATTTCATCCTAAAGAATCTCTTTAGATAAATTTGACATTAGCAACGGACAAGGTTACATTCAGGTCTAGGGCTAGTGTCAGGTAATGACCTAGGTTTGGAATCAAGCCCTTAGGTACTTAGAGAATCAGGGCCTAATTTAAGACCTGTGCCAGGGCTTCGGGTAGGGACAGCGTCAGAGCCTGATATAGGGAGAAGGTGAGGGCCTGAGTGAGGCCCCTAGATGCAGACACTGTCAGGGCATGACTTAGGAGCAGCATTCAGGGCGTTTGTGGAGTCAGCATTCGGGTCATAGTGAAAGACATGAGCAGGGCCTGAGTGAGTCAGAGAATCGAGGCCTCAGTTAGGGAAATCTTGAGGTCCTGAGTTAGGCACAGCCTCTCGTCTTCAGTTAAGGACAGCGACAGGCCTTTCTTTGGGACTGTGTCTGGTGGGTGGATAGAAATGTGTCAGGATATTAGCTCAGGATAGTGTCCGGATTTTCATTATTGACTGCAGAAGGTCCCATGTTAGGGACAGATTCTGGGCCTTAGTGAGAGATAGGGTGAAAGTCTTAGTTAGGATCAGTGAGCGACTTAGTTAGGGAGAGTATTAGGGTTTCAATTAGGATAAGATGCAGGACATTAGCTTGGGACAGAGTCACGATCCGAGCCAGGGATAGTGTCAGCCAATGACCTGGGTTGGTGTCAAGACCTTAGTTACTTAGAGAATCAGGGCCTAATTTAGGACCTGTGTCAGGGTTTCGGGTAGGGACAGCGTCAGAGCCTGACTTAGGGAGAACATCTAGGCCTGAGTGCGGCCTAGTGTCAGCCCACTAGCTGGAGACACAGGGCATGACGTAGGAATAGCATCAGGGCCTTTGTTGGGTCAGCATTCGGGTCATAGTGAAAGAAATGAGCAGGGCCTGTGTTAGTCACAGAATCAAGGCCTCAGTTAGGGAAAGTTTCAGGGCCTGAGTTAGGCACAGCCTCAGGTCTTCACCTAAGGACGGCAACAGGCTTTCTTTTGGAAAGTATCAGGACAGTGGATAGAAAGGAGTCAGGGTAATAGCTCAGGACAGTGTCCGGATTTTAGTTATTGATTGCAGCAGGGACCATTAGGGATATATTCTGGGTGTTGGTGAGAGATAGTGTGAAGGCCCTTGTTAGGTTTAATCAGGGCTTAGTTAGGGATACTATTAGGGTTTCATTTAGGATAAGATGCAGGACATGAGCTTGGGACAGAGTCAGGTTCCGGGCCAGGGATAGCGTCGCGAAATGACCCAGGAAATGCGTGAAGACCTTCGTTATTGAGAGCATCAGGGCCTTACTTAGGACCAGCGTCAGGGCCTAAATCAGGACCACTGCCAGGTCTTCCTATACAGACAGCGTCAGAGCATAAGGAAGGTATAGCCCAAGTGCCTAAGTGAGGCCTATCTTTAGGATCTGAGTTAGGGAAAGAGTCAGGGCATGACTTAGGAGCAGCAGAAGGGCCTCTGTGGGATCAGCCTGAGGGTCTTCATTAAAGACATTATCAGGGCCTCTGTTAGGGATAGCCTCAGGACCTCATTTTCGGACAGCATCAAGGCTTACTTTGGGTCAGTTTCAGGACCTTGGTAAGACCTGGGTCAGGATATTAACTCAGGATAGTATCAGGACTTTAGATATTGGCGGCAGTAGGGCCTTAGTTAGAGTCAGTGTCAGGGTCTGAGTTAGGAATATCATTATGGCCTTTGTTAGGTATAGTGTCAGGGAGTGAGCTAGGAGTAGTGTCAGGGTCCGAGTTACGTGTAATGTCAGGGTCTTGGTTAGGGACAGTGTCAGCGCCTGGGTTAGCACGAGTCTCCAGGCCGTAGTTAGGGAGCGGTTCACAGCATCGGGAGTAATTTCAGCGCCTTATTTATGTTCAGCATCAGGGATGATTTAGTTAGCATAAGAGGAGCCATTCCTGCAAGAACCCTGAAGGCCAACACACAAGAATGTAAAAGTGAACCATGCACGCTGCTATGAAGGAATATTCCACAGCAGTTGAGTACACTTTGTTTAAGGTTAACAAGAGTTTAAAAATTATTGTTTTAAGAAACCAATATTCATATGATGAAAGAATTTCATCGTAAAGAATCTCTTTCCCTAAACTTGACATTAGCTAAAGTCAAGATTAGATTAAGGTCTAGGGGTAGTGTCAGTTAATGACCTGGATTTGGTGTCAAGACCTTAGTTACTTAGAGAATCAAGGCCTAAAATTTAGGACCTGCGTCAAGATTTTCGGTAGGGACAGATTCAGACCTGACTTATGGAGAACGTCAAGGCCTGAGTGAGGCCTAGCGTCAGCCCCCTAGCTGCAGACACAGTCAGGGTACGACTTAGGAGCAGCAGAAACACCTTGGTTGGGTCAGCGAAAGGTCATAGTGAAAGACATGAGCAGGCCTTGAGTGAGTCACAGAATCAAGGCCTCACTTAGGGAAAGCTTCAGGGCCTGAGTTAGGCACAGCGTCAGGTCTTCATTTAATTACACCGACAGGTTTGGGACAGTGTCAGGATCGTGCATAGAAATGTGTCAGGAAATTACCTCAGGACAGTTTCCGGATTTTAGTTATTGATTGCAACAGGTCCCATGTTAGGGACAGATTCCGGGCTTTAGTGAGAGATAGTATCAAGGCCTTTGTTCGGATTAGTCAGGGCTTAGTTAGGGATACTATTAGGGTTTCATTTAGGATAAGATGCAGGACATGAGCTTGGGACAGACTCATGGTCCGAGCCAGGGATAGTGTCAGAAAATGACCTGGGTTGGTGTCATGACCTTAGTTATTTAGAGAATCAGGGCCTAATTTAGGACCTGTGTCAGGGCTTCGGGTAGGGACAGCGTCAGAGCCTGACTTAGGGAGAACGTCTAGGCCTGAGTGAGGCCTAGTGCCAGCCCACCTGCTGGAGACACAGTCAGGGCATGACGTAGGAACAGCATCAGGGCCTTTGTGGGGTCAGCATGCAGGTCATAGTGAAAGACATGAACAGGGCCTGTGTTAGTCACAGAATCAAGGCCTCAGTTAGGGAAAGCTTCAGGGCCTGAGTTAGGCACAGCCTCAGGTCTTCACTTAAGGACGGCAACAGGCTTTCTTTTGGAAAGTATCAGAACAGTGGATAGAAATGAGTCAGGATATTAGCTCAGGACAGTGTCCGGGTTTTAGTTATTGATTGCAACAGGTCCCATGTTAGGGACAGATTCCAGGCTTTAGTGAGAGATAGTGTCAAGGCCTTTGTTCGGATTAGTCAGGGCTTAGTTAGGGATACTATTAGGGTTTCATTTAGGATAAGATGCAGGACATGAGCTTGGGACAGAGTCAGGTTCCGGGCCAGGGATAGCGTCACGAAATGACCCAGGAAAAGCGTGAAGACCTTCGTTATTGAGAGCCTCAGGGCCTTACTTAGGACCAGCGTGAGGGCCTAAATCAGGACCACTGCCAGGGCTTCCTATACAGACAGCGTCAGAGCATAAGGAAGGTACAGCCAAAGGGCCTAAGTGAGGCTTATGTTTAGGGCCTGAGTTCGGGACACTGTCAGGGCATGACTTAGGAGCAGCAGAAGGGCCTCTGTGGGATCAGCGTGAGGGTCTTCACTAAAGACATTATCAGGGCCTCTGTTAGGGAGAGCCTCAGGGCCTCATTTTCAGACAGCATCAAGGCTTACTTTGGGTCAGTTTCAGGACCTTGGTAAGACCTGGGTCAGGATATTAACTCAGGATAGCATCAGGACTTTAGATATTGGCGGCAGTAGGGCCTTAGTTAGAGTCAGTGTCAGGGTCTGAGTTAGGAATATCATTATGGGCTTTGTTAGGTAATAGTGTCAGGGACTGAGCTAGGAGTAGTGTCAGGGTCCGAGTTACGTGTAATGTCAGGGTCTTGGTTTGGGACAGTGTCAGGGCCTGGTTTAGCACGAGTCTCCAGGCCGTAGTTAGGGACAGGTTCAGAGCATCGGGAGTAATTTCAGCGCCTTATTTATGTTCAGCATCAGGGATGATTTAGTTAGCATAAGAGGAGCCATTCCTGCAAGAACCCTGAAGGCCAACACACAAGAATGTAAAAGTGAACCATGCACGCTGCTATGAAGGAATATTCCACAGCAGTTGAGTACACTTTGTTTAAGGTTAACAAGAGTTTAAAAATTATTGTTTTAAGAAACCAATATTCATATAATGAAAGAATTTCATCGTAAAGAATCTCTTTCCCTAAACTTGACATTAGCTAAAGTCAAGATTAGATTAAGGTCTAGGGGTAGTGTCAGTTAATGACCTAGATTTAGTGTCAAGACCTTAGTTACTTAGAGAATCAAGGCCTAAAATTTAGGACCTGCGTCAAGATTTTCGGTAGGGACAGCGTCAGACTTGACTTATGGAGAATGTCAGGGCCTGAGTGAGGCCTATCGTCAGCCCCGTAGCTGTAGACACAGTCAGGGCATGACTTAGGAGCAGCATAAACACCTTGGTTGGGTCAGCGAAAGGTCATAGTGAAAGACATGAGCAGGCCTTGAGTGAGTCACAGAATCAAGGCCTCACTTAGGGAAAGCTTCAGGGCCTGAGTTAGGCACAGTGTCTGGTCTTCACTTAAAGACACCGACCGGTTTGGGACAGTGTCAGGATCGTGCATAGAAATGTGTCAGGAAATTATCTCAGGACAGTGTCCGGATTTTAGTTATTGATTGCAACAGGTGCCATGTTAGGGACAGATTCCGGGCTTTAGTGAGAGATAGTGTCAAGGCCTTTGTTCGGATTGGTCAGGGCTTAGTTAGGCATACTATTAGGGTTTCATTTAGGATAAGATGCAGGACATGAGCTTGGGACAGAGTCAGGTTCCGGGCCAGGGATAGCGTCACGAAATGACCCAGGAAAAGCGTGAAGACCTTCGTTATTGAGAGCCTCAGGGCCTTACTTAGGACCAGCGTGAGGGCCTTACTTAGGACCAGCGTGAGTGCCTAAATCAGGACCACTGCCAGGGCTTCCTATACAGACAGCGTCAGAGCATAAGGAAGGTACAGCCAAAGGGCCTAAGTGAGGCTTATCTTTAGGGCCTGAGTTCGGGACACTGTCAGGGCATGACTTAGGAGCAGCAGAAGGGCCTCTGTGGGATCAGCGTCAGGTTCTTCATTAAAGACATTATCAGGGCCTCTGTTAGGGAGAGCCTCAGGGCCTTATTTATGGACAGCATCAAGGCTTAGTTTTAGTCAGTTTCAGGACCTTGGTAAGACCTGGGTCAGGATATTAACTCAGGATAATATCAGGATTTTAGATATTGGCGGCAGCTGGGCTTTAGTTAGAAACAGTGTCAGGGCCTGAGTTAGGACTAGCATTATAGCCTTTGTTAGGTATAGTGTCAGGGACTGAGCTAGGAGTTGTGTGAGGGCCTTTGCTAGGGACAGTGTCAGGGCCTGAGCTAGGATGAGCCTCCAGGCCTCAGTTTGGGACAGGTTCACAGCCTTGAGACTAATTTCAGGACGTTATTTAGGGACAGCATCGGGGATTTAGTTAGCATAACAGTAGGCATTCCTACAAGCACCCTTTAAGCCAACACACGCAGATGCAGAAGGAAACCATACACGCTGGTATAAAGGAATATTCCGCAGAAGTTGAGTACATTTTGTTTAAGGTCAGTAAGAGTTGAAACATTATTTTTTTCAGAAAACTCTATTCAGAAGATGAAAGAATTTCATCCTAAAGAATCTCTTTAGATAAATTTGACATTAGCAACGGACAAGGTTACATTCAGGTCTAGGGCTAGTGTCAGGTAATGACCTAGGTTTGGAATCAAGCCCTTAGGTACTTAGAGAATCAGGGCCTAATTTAAGACCTGTGCCAGGGCTTCGGGTAGGGACAGCGTCAGAGCCTGATATAGGGAGAAGGTGAGGGCCTGAGTGAGGCCCCTAGATGCAGACACTGTCAGGGCATGACTTAGGAGCAGCATTCAGGGCGTTTGTGGAGTCAGCATTCGGGTCATAGTGAAAGACATGAGCAGGGCCTGAGTGAGTCAGAGAATCGAGGCCTCAGTTAGGGAAATCTTGAGGTCCTGAGTTAGGCACAGCCTCTCGTCTTCAGTTAAGGACAGCGACAGGCCTTTCTTTGGGACTGTGTCTGGTGGGTGGATAGAAATGTGTCAGGATATTAGCTCAGGATAGTGTCCGGATTTTCATTATTGACTGCAGAAGGTCCCATGTTAGGGACAGATTCTGGGCCTTAGTGAGAGATAGGGTGAAAGTCTTAGTTAGGATCAGTGAGCGACTTAGTTAGGGAGAGTATTAGGGTTTCAATTAGGATAAGATGCAGGACATTAGCTTGGGACAGAGTCACGATCCGAGCCAGGGATAGTGTCAGCCAATGACCTGGGTTGGTGTCAAGACCTTAGTTACTTAGAGAATCAGGGCCTAATTTAGGACCTGTGTCAGGGTTTCGGGTAGGGACAGCGTCAGAGCCTGACTTAGGGAGAACATCTAGGCCTGAGTGCGGCCTAGTGTCAGCCCACTAGCTGGAGACACAGGGCATGACGTAGGAATAGCATCAGGGCCTTTGTTGGGTCAGCATTCGGGTCATAGTGAAAGAAATGAGCAGGGCCTGTGTTAGTCACAGAATCAAGGCCTCAGTTAGGGAAAGTTTCAGGGCCTGAGTTAGGCACAGCCTCAGGTCTTCACCTAAGGACGGCAACAGGCTTTCTTTTGGAAAGTATCAGGACAGTGGATAGAAAGGAGTCAGGGTAATAGCTCAGGACAGTGTCCGGATTTTAGTTATTGATTGCAGCAGGGACCATTAGGGATATATTCTGGGTGTTGGTGAGAGATAGTGTGAAGGCCCTTGTTAGGTTTAATCAGGGCTTAGTTAGGGATACTATTAGGGTTTCATTTAGGATAAGATGCAGGACATGAGCTTGGGACAGAGTCAGGTTCCGGGCCAGGGATAGCGTCGCGAAATGACCCAGGAAATGCGTGAAGACCTTCGTTATTGAGAGCATCAGGGCCTTACTTAGGACCAGCGTCAGGGCCTAAATCAGGACCACTGCCAGGTCTTCCTATACAGACAGCGTCAGAGCATAAGGAAGGTATAGCCCAAGTGCCTAAGTGAGGCCTATCTTTAGGATCTGAGTTAGGGAAAGAGTCAGGGCATGACTTAGGAGCAGCAGAAGGGCCTCTGTGGGATCAGCCTGAGGGTCTTCATTAAAGACATTATCAGGGCCTCTGTTAGGGATAGCCTCAGGACCTCATTTTCGGACAGCATCAAGGCTTACTTTGGGTCAGTTTCAGGACCTTGGTAAGACCTGGGTCAGGATATTAACTCAGGATAGTATCAGGACTTTAGATATTGGCGGCAGTAGGGCCTTAGTTAGAGTCAGTGTCAGGGTCTGAGTTAGGAATATCATTATGGCCTTTGTTAGGTATAGTGTCAGGGAGTGAGCTAGGAGTAGTGTCAGGGTCCGAGTTACGTGTAATGTCAGGGTCTTGGTTAGGGACAGTGTCAGCGCCTGGGTTAGCACGAGTCTCCAGGCCGTAGTTAGGGAGCGGTTCACAGCATCGGGAGTAATTTCAGCGCCTTATTTATGTTCAGCATCAGGGATGATTTAGTTAGCATAAGAGGAGCCATTCCTGCAAGAACCCTGAAGGCCAACACACAAGAATGTAAAAGTGAACCATGCACGCTGCTATGAAGGAATATTCCACAGCAGTTGAGTACACTTTGTTTAAGGTTAACAAGAGTTTAAAAATTATTGTTTTAAGAAACCAATATTCATATGATGAAAGAATTTCATCGTAAAGAATCTCTTTCCCTAAACTTGACATTAGCTAAAGTCAAGATTAGATTAAGGTCTAGGGGTAGTGTCAGTTAATGACCTGGATTTGGTGTCAAGACCTTAGTTACTTAGAGAATCAAGGCCTAAAATTTAGGACCTGCGTCAAGATTTTCGGTAGGGACAGATTCAGACCTGACTTATGGAGAACGTCAAGGCCTGAGTGAGGCCTAGCGTCAGCCCCCTAGCTGCAGACACAGTCAGGGTACGACTTAGGAGCAGCAGAAACACCTTGGTTGGGTCAGCGAAAGGTCATAGTGAAAGACATGAGCAGGCCTTGAGTGAGTCACAGAATCAAGGCCTCACTTAGGGAAAGCTTCAGGGCCTGAGTTAGGCACAGCGTCAGGTCTTCATTTAATTACACCGACAGGTTTGGGACAGTGTCAGGATCGTGCATAGAAATGTGTCAGGAAATTACCTCAGGACAGTTTCCGGATTTTAGTTATTGATTGCAACAGGTCCCATGTTAGGGACAGATTCCGGGCTTTAGTGAGAGATAGTATCAAGGCCTTTGTTCGGATTAGTCAGGGCTTAGTTAGGGATACTATTAGGGTTTCATTTAGGATAAGATGCAGGACATGAGCTTGGGACAGACTCATGGTCCGAGCCAGGGATAGTGTCAGAAAATGACCTGGGTTGGTGTCATGACCTTAGTTATTTAGAGAATCAGGGCCTAATTTAGGACCTGTGTCAGGGCTTCGGGTAGGGACAGCGTCAGAGCCTGACTTAGGGAGAACGTCTAGGCCTGAGTGAGGCCTAGTGCCAGCCCACCTGCTGGAGACACAGTCAGGGCATGACGTAGGAACAGCATCAGGGCCTTTGTGGGGTCAGCATGCAGGTCATAGTGAAAGACATGAACAGGGCCTGTGTTAGTCACAGAATCAAGGCCTCAGTTAGGGAAAGCTTCAGGGCCTGAGTTAGGCACAGCCTCAGGTCTTCACTTAAGGACGGCAACAGGCTTTCTTTTGGAAAGTATCAGAACAGTGGATAGAAATGAGTCAGGATATTAGCTCAGGACAGTGTCCGGGTTTTAGTTATTGATTGCAACAGGTCCCATGTTAGGGACAGATTCCAGGCTTTAGTGAGAGATAGTGTCAAGGCCTTTGTTCGGATTAGTCAGGGCTTAGTTAGGGATACTATTAGGGTTTCATTTAGGATAAGATGCAGGACATGAGCTTGGGACAGAGTCAGGTTCCGGGCCAGGGATAGCGTCACGAAATGACCCAGGAAAAGCGTGAAGACCTTCGTTATTGAGAGCCTCAGGGCCTTACTTAGGACCAGCGTGAGGGCCTAAATCAGGACCACTGCCAGGGCTTCCTATACAGACAGCGTCAGAGCATAAGGAAGGTACAGCCAAAGGGCCTAAGTGAGGCTTATGTTTAGGGCCTGAGTTCGGGACACTGTCAGGGCATGACTTAGGAGCAGCAGAAGGGCCTCTGTGGGATCAGCGTGAGGGTCTTCACTAAAGACATTATCAGGGCCTCTGTTAGGGAGAGCCTCAGGGCCTCATTTTCAGACAGCATCAAGGCTTACTTTGGGTCAGTTTCAGGACCTTGGTAAGACCTGGGTCAGGATATTAACTCAGGATAGCATCAGGACTTTAGATATTGGCGGCAGTAGGGCCTTAGTTAGAGTCAGTGTCAGGGTCTGAGTTAGGAATATCATTATGGGCTTTGTTAGGTAATAGTGTCAGGGACTGAGCTAGGAGTAGTGTCAGGGTCCGAGTTACGTGTAATGTCAGGGTCTTGGTTTGGGACAGTGTCAGGGCCTGGTTTAGCACGAGTCTCCAGGCCGTAGTTAGGGACAGGTTCAGAGCATCGGGAGTAATTTCAGCGCCTTATTTATGTTCAGCATCAGGGATGATTTAGTTAGCATAAGAGGAGCCATTCCTGCAAGAACCCTGAAGGCCAACACACAAGAATGTAAAAGTGAACCATGCACGCTGCTATGAAGGAATATTCCACAGCAGTTGAGTACACTTTGTTTAAGGTTAACAAGAGTTTAAAAATTATTGTTTTAAGAAACCAATATTCATATAATGAAAGAATTTCATCGTAAAGAATCTCTTTCCCTAAACTTGACATTAGCTAAAGTCAAGATTAGATTAAGGTCTAGGGGTAGTGTCAGTTAATGACCTAGATTTAGTGTCAAGACCTTAGTTACTTAGAGAATCAAGGCCTAAAATTTAGGACCTGCGTCAAGATTTTCGGTAGGGACAGCGTCAGACTTGACTTATGGAGAATGTCAGGGCCTGAGTGAGGCCTATCGTCAGCCCCGTAGCTGTAGACACAGTCAGGGCATGACTTAGGAGCAGCATAAACACCTTGGTTGGGTCAGCGAAAGGTCATAGTGAAAGACATGAGCAGGCCTTGAGTGAGTCACAGAATCAAGGCCTCACTTAGGGAAAGCTTCAGGGCCTGAGTTAGGCACAGTGTCTGGTCTTCACTTAAAGACACCGACCGGTTTGGGACAGTGTCAGGATCGTGCATAGAAATGTGTCAGGAAATTATCTCAGGACAGTGTCCGGATTTTAGTTATTGATTGCAACAGGTGCCATGTTAGGGACAGATTCCGGGCTTTAGTGAGAGATAGTGTCAAGGCCTTTGTTCGGATTGGTCAGGGCTTAGTTAGGCATACTATTAGGGTTTCATTTAGGATAAGATGCAGGACATGAGCTTGGGACAGAGTCAGGTTCCGGGCCAGGGATAGCGTCACGAAATGACCCAGGAAAAGCGTGAAGACCTTCGTTATTGAGAGCCTCAGGGCCTTACTTAGGACCAGCGTGAGGGCCTTACTTAGGACCAGCGTGAGTGCCTAAATCAGGACCACTGCCAGGGCTTCCTATACAGACAGCGTCAGAGCATAAGGAAGGTACAGCCAAAGGGCCTAAGTGAGGCTTATCTTTAGGGCCTGAGTTCGGGACACTGTCAGGGCATGACTTAGGAGCAGCAGAAGGGCCTCTGTGGGATCAGCGTCAGGTTCTTCATTAAAGACATTATCAGGGCCTCTGTTAGGGAGAGCCTCAGGGCCTTATTTATGGACAGCATCAAGGCTTAGTTTTAGTCAGTTTCAGGACCTTGGTAAGACCTGGGTCAGGATATTAACTCAGGATAATATCAGGATTTTAGATATTGGCGGCAGCTGGGCTTTAGTTAGAAACAGTGTCAGGGCCTGAGTTAGGACTAGCATTATAGCCTTTGTTAGGTATAGTGTCAGGGACTGAGCTAGGAGTTGTGTGAGGGCCTTTGCTAGGGACAGTGTCAGGGCCTGAGCTAGGATGAGCCTCCAGGCCTCAGTTTGGGACAGGTTCACAGCCTTGAGACTAATTTCAGGACGTTATTTAGGGACAGCATCGGGGATTTAGTTAGCATAACAGTAGGCATTCCTACAAGCACCCTTTAAGCCAACACACGCAGATGCAGAAGGAAACCATACACGCTGGTATAAAGGAATATTCCGCAGAAGTTGAGTACATTTTGTTTAAGGTCAGTAAGAGTTGAAACATTATTTTTTTCAGAAAACTCTATTCAGAAGATGAAAGAATTTCATCCTAAAGAATCTCTTTAGATAAATTTGACATTAGCAACGGACAAGGTTACATTCAGGTCTAGGGCTAGTGTCAGGTAATGACCTAGGTTTGGAATCAAGCCCTTAGGTACTTAGAGAATCAGGGCCTAATTTAAGACCTGTGCCAGGGCTTCGGGTAGGGACAGCGTCAGAGCCTGATATAGGGAGAAGGTGAGGGCCTGAGTGAGGCCCCTAGATGCAGACACTGTCAGGGCATGACTTAGGAGCAGCATTCAGGGCGTTTGTGGAGTCAGCATTCGGGTCATAGTGAAAGACATGAGCAGGGCCTGAGTGAGTCAGAGAATCGAGGCCTCAGTTAGGGAAATCTTGAGGTCCTGAGTTAGGCACAGCCTCTCGTCTTCAGTTAAGGACAGCGACAGGCCTTTCTTTGGGACTGTGTCTGGTGGGTGGATAGAAATGTGTCAGGATATTAGCTCAGGATAGTGTCCGGATTTTCATTATTGACTGCAGAAGGTCCCATGTTAGGGACAGATTCTGGGCCTTAGTGAGAGATAGGGTGAAAGTCTTAGTTAGGATCAGTGAGCGACTTAGTTAGGGAGAGTATTAGGGTTTCAATTAGGATAAGATGCAGGACATTAGCTTGGGACAGAGTCACGATCCGAGCCAGGGATAGTGTCAGCCAATGACCTGGATTGGTGTCAAGACCTTAGTTACTTAGAGAATCAGGGCCTAATTTAGGACCTGTGTCAGGGTTTCGGGTAGGGACAGCGTCAGAGCCTGACTTAGGGAGAACATCTAGGCCTGAGTGCGGCCTAGTGTCAGCCCACTAGCTGGAGACACAGGGCATGACGTAGGAATAGCATCAGGGCCTTTGTTGGGTCAGCATTCGGGTCATAGTGAAAGAAATGAGCAGGGCCTGTGTTAGTCACAGAATCAAGGCCTCAGTTAGGGAAAGTTTCAGGGCCTGAGTTAGGCACAGCCTCAGGTCTTCACCTAAGGACGGCAACAGGCTTTCTTTTGGAAAGTATCAGGACAGTGGATAGAAAGGAGTCAGGGTAATAGCTCAGGACAGTGTCCGGATTTTAGTTATTGATTGCAGCAGGGACCATTAGGGATATATTCTGGGTGTTGGTGAGAGATAGTGTGAAGGCCCTTGTTAGGTTTAATCAGGGCTTAGTTAGGGATACTATTAGGGTTTCATTTAGGATAAGATGCAGGACATGAGCTTGGGACAGAGTCAGGTTCCGGGCCAGGGATAGCGTCGCGAAATGACCCAGGAAATGCGTGAAGACCTTCGTTATTGAGAGCATCAGGGCCTTACTTAGGACCAGCGTCAGGGCCTAAATCAGGACCACTGCCAGGTCTTCCTATACAGACAGCGTCAGAGCATAAGGAAGGTATAGCCCAAGTGCCTAAGTGAGGCCTATCTTTAGGATCTGAGTTAGGGAAAGAGTCAGGGCATGACTTAGGAGCAGCAGAAGGGCCTCTGTGGGATCAGCCTGAGGGTCTTCATTAAAGACATTATCAGGGCCTCTGTTAGGGATAGCCTCAGGACCTCATTTTCGGACAGCATCAAGGCTTACTTTGGGTCAGTTTCAGGACCTTGGTAAGACCTGGGTCAGGATATTAACTCAGGATAGTATCAGGACTTTAGATATTGGCGGCAGTAGGGCCTTAGTTAGAGTCAGTGTCAGGGTCTGAGTTAGGAATATCATTATGGCCTTTGTTAGGTATAGTGTCAGGGAGTGAGCTAGGAGTAGTGTCAGGGTCCGAGTTACGTGTAATGTCAGGGTCTTGGTTAGGGACAGTGTCAGCGCCTGGGTTAGCACGAGTCTCCAGGCCGTAGTTAGGGAGCGGTTCACAGCATCGGGAGTAATTTCAGCGCCTTATTTATGTTCAGCATCAGGGATGATTTAGTTAGCATAAGAGGAGCCATTCCTGCAAGAACCCTGAAGGCCAACACACAAGAATGTAAAAGTGAACCATGCACGCTGCTATGAAGGAATATTCCACAGCAGTTGAGTACACTTTGTTTAAGGTTAACAAGAGTTTAAAAATTATTGTTTTAAGAAACCAATATTCATATGATGAAAGAATTTCATCGTAAAGAATCTCTTTCCCTAAACTTGACATTAGCTAAAGTCAAGATTAGATTAAGGTCTAGGGGTAGTGTCAGTTAATGACCTGGATTTGGTGTCAAGACCTTAGTTACTTAGAGAATCAAGGCCTAAAATTTAGGACCTGCGTCAAGATTTTCGGTAGGGACAGATTCAGACCTGACTTATGGAGAACGTCAAGGCCTGAGTGAGGCCTAGCGTCAGCCCCCTAGCTGCAGACACAGTCAGGGTACGACTTAGGAGCAGCAGAAACACCTTGGTTGGGTCAGCGAAAGGTCATAGTGAAAGACATGAGCAGGCCTTGAGTGAGTCACAGAATCAAGGCCTCACTTAGGGAAAGCTTCAGGGCCTGAGTTAGGCACAGCGTCAGGTCTTCATTTAATTACACCGACAGGTTTGGGACAGTGTCAGGATCGTGCATAGAAATGTGTCAGGAAATTACCTCAGGACAGTTTCCGGATTTTAGTTATTGATTGCAACAGGTCCCATGTTAGGGACAGATTCCGGGCTTTAGTGAGAGATAGTATCAAGGCCTTTGTTCGGATTAGTCAGGGCTTAGTTAGGGATACTATTAGGGTTTCATTTAGGATAAGATGCAGGACATGAGCTTGGGACAGACTCATGGTCCGAGCCAGGGATAGTGTCAGAAAATGACCTGGGTTGGTGTCATGACCTTAGTTATTTAGAGAATCAGGGCCTAATTTAGGACCTGTGTCAGGGCTTCGGGTAGGGACAGCGTCAGAGCCTGACTTAGGGAGAACGTCTAGGCCTGAGTGAGGCCTAGTGCCAGCCCACCTGCTGGAGACACAGTCAGGGCATGACGTAGGAACAGCATCAGGGCCTTTGTGGGGTCAGCATGCAGGTCATAGTGAAAGACATGAACAGGGCCTGTGTTAGTCACAGAATCAAGGCCTCAGTTAGGGAAAGCTTCAGGGCCTGAGTTAGGCACAGCCTCAGGTCTTCACTTAAGGACGGCAACAGGCTTTCTTTTGGAAAGTATCAGAACAGTGGATAGAAATGAGTCAGGATATTAGCTCAGGACAGTGTCCGGGTTTTAGTTATTGATTGCAACAGGTCCCATGTTAGGGACAGATTCCAGGCTTTAGTGAGAGATAGTGTCAAGGCCTTTGTTCGGATTAGTCAGGGCTTAGTTAGGGATACTATTAGGGTTTCATTTAGGATAAGATGCAGGACATGAGCTTGGGACAGAGTCAGGTTCCGGGCCAGGGATAGCGTCACGAAATGACCCAGGAAAAGCGTGAAGACCTTCGTTATTGAGAGCCTCAGGGCCTTACTTAGGACCAGCGTGAGGGCCTAAATCAGGACCACTGCCAGGGCTTCCTATACAGACAGCGTCAGAGCATAAGGAAGGTACAGCCAAAGGGCCTAAGTGAGGCTTATGTTTAGGGCCTGAGTTCGGGACACTGTCAGGGCATGACTTAGGAGCAGCAGAAGGGCCTCTGTGGGATCAGCGTGAGGGTCTTCACTAAAGACATTATCAGGGCCTCTGTTAGGGAGAGCCTCAGGGCCTCATTTTCAGACAGCATCAAGGCTTACTTTGGGTCAGTTTCAGGACCTTGGTAAGACCTGGGTCAGGATATTAACTCAGGATAGCATCAGGACTTTAGATATTGGCGGCAGTAGGGCCTTAGTTAGAGTCAGTGTCAGGGTCTGAGTTAGGAATATCATTATGGGCTTTGTTAGGTAATAGTGTCAGGGACTGAGCTAGGAGTAGTGTCAGGGTCCGAGTTACGTGTAATGTCAGGGTCTTGGTTTGGGACAGTGTCAGGGCCTGGTTTAGCACGAGTCTCCAGGCCGTAGTTAGGGACAGGTTCAGAGCATCGGGAGTAATTTCAGCGCCTTATTTATGTTCAGCATCAGGGATGATTTAGTTAGCATAAGAGGAGCCATTCCTGCAAGAACCCTGAAGGCCAACACACAAGAATGTAAAAGTGAACCATGCACGCTGCTATGAAGGAATATTCCACAGCAGTTGAGTACACTTTGTTTAAGGTTAACAAGAGTTTAAAAATTATTGTTTTAAGAAACCAATATTCATATAATGAAAGAATTTCATCGTAAAGAATCTCTTTCCCTAAACTTGACATTAGCTAAAGTCAAGATTAGATTAAGGTCTAGGGGTAGTGTCAGTTAATGACCTAGATTTAGTGTCAAGACCTTAGTTACTTAGAGAATCAAGGCCTAAAATTTAGGACCTGCGTCAAGATTTTCGGTAGGGACAGCGTCAGACTTGACTTATGGAGAATGTCAGGGCCTGAGTGAGGCCTATCGTCAGCCCCGTAGCTGTAGACACAGTCAGGGCATGACTTAGGAGCAGCATAAACACCTTGGTTGGGTCAGCGAAAGGTCATAGTGAAAGACATGAGCAGGCCTTGAGTGAGTCACAGAATCAAGGCCTCACTTAGGGAAAGCTTCAGGGCCTGAGTTAGGCACAGTGTCTGGTCTTCACTTAAAGACACCGACCGGTTTGGGACAGTGTCAGGATCGTGCATAGAAATGTGTCAGGAAATTATCTCAGGACAGTGTCCGGATTTTAGTTATTGATTGCAACAGGTGCCATGTTAGGGACAGATTCCGGGCTTTAGTGAGAGATAGTGTCAAGGCCTTTGTTCGGATTGGTCAGGGCTTAGTTAGGCATACTATTAGGGTTTCATTTAGGATAAGATGCAGGACATGAGCTTGGGACAGAGTCAGGTTCCGGGCCAGGGATAGCGTCACGAAATGACCCAGGAAAAGCGTGAAGACCTTCGTTATTGAGAGCCTCAGGGCCTTACTTAGGACCAGCGTGAGGGCCTTACTTAGGACCAGCGTGAGTGCCTAAATCAGGACCACTGCCAGGGCTTCCTATACAGACAGCGTCAGAGCATAAGGAAGGTACAGCCAAAGGGCCTAAGTGAGGCTTATCTTTAGGGCCTGAGTTCGGGACACTGTCAGGGCATGACTTAGGAGCAGCAGAAGGGCCTCTGTGGGATCAGCGTCAGGTTCTTCATTAAAGACATTATCAGGGCCTCTGTTAGGGAGAGCCTCAGGGCCTTATTTATGGACAGCATCAAGGCTTAGTTTTAGTCAGTTTCAGGACCTTGGTAAGACCTGGGTCAGGATATTAACTCAGGATAATATCAGGATTTTAGATATTGGCGGCAGCTGGGCTTTAGTTAGAAACAGTGTCAGGGCCTGAGTTAGGACTAGCATTATAGCCTTTGTTAGGTATAGTGTCAGGGACTGAGCTAGGAGTTGTGTGAGGGCCTTTGCTAGGGACAGTGTCAGGGCCTGAGCTAGGATGAGCCTCCAGGCCTCAGTTTGGGACAGGTTCACAGCCTTGAGACTAATTTCAGGACGTTATTTAGGGACAGCATCGGGGATTTAGTTAGCATAACAGTAGGCATTCCTACAAGCACCCTTTAAGCCAACACACGCAGATGCAGAAGGAAACCATACACGCTGGTATAAAGGAATATTCCGCAGAAGTTGAGTACATTTTGTTTAAGGTCAGTAAGAGTTGAAACATTATTTTTTTCAGAAAACTCTATTCAGAAGATGAAAGAATTTCATCCTAAAGAATCTCTTTAGATAAATTTGACATTAGCAACGGACAAGGTTACATTCAGGTCTAGGGCTAGTGTCAGGTAATGACCTAGGTTTGGAATCAAGCCCTTAGGTACTTAGAGAATCAGGGCCTAATTTAAGACCTGTGCCAGGGCTTCGGGTAGGGACAGCGTCAGAGCCTGATATAGGGAGAAGGTGAGGGCCTGAGTGAGGCCCCTAGATGCAGACACTGTCAGGGCATGACTTAGGAGCAGCATTCAGGGCGTTTGTGGAGTCAGCATTCGGGTCATAGTGAAAGACATGAGCAGGGCCTGAGTGAGTCAGAGAATCGAGGCCTCAGTTAGGGAAATCTTGAGGTCCTGAGTTAGGCACAGCCTCTCGTCTTCAGTTAAGGACAGCGACAGGCCTTTCTTTGGGACTGTGTCTGGTGGGTGGATAGAAATGTGTCAGGATATTAGCTCAGGATAGTGTCCGGATTTTCATTATTGACTGCAGAAGGTCCCATGTTAGGGACAGATTCTGGGCCTTAGTGAGAGATAGGGTGAAAGTCTTAGTTAGGATCAGTGAGCGACTTAGTTAGGGAGAGTATTAGGGTTTCAATTAGGATAAGATGCAGGACATTAGCTTGGGACAGAGTCACGATCCGAGCCAGGGATAGTGTCAGCCAATGACCTGGATTGGTGTCAAGACCTTAGTTACTTAGAGAATCAGGGCCTAATTTAGGACCTGTGTCAGGGTTTCGGGTAGGGACAGCGTCAGAGCCTGACTTAGGGAGAACATCTAGGCCTGAGTGCGGCCTAGTGTCAGCCCACTAGCTGGAGACACAGGGCATGACGTAGGAATAGCATCAGGGCCTTTGTTGGGTCAGCATTCGGGTCATAGTGAAAGAAATGAGCAGGGCCTGTGTTAGTCACAGAATCAAGGCCTCAGTTAGGGAAAGTTTCAGGGCCTGAGTTAGGCACAGCCTCAGGTCTTCACCTAAGGACGGCAACAGGCTTTCTTTTGGAAAGTATCAGGACAGTGGATAGAAAGGAGTCAGGGTAATAGCTCAGGACAGTGTCCGGATTTTAGTTATTGATTGCAGCAGGGACCATTAGGGATATATTCTGGGTGTTGGTGAGAGATAGTGTGAAGGCCCTTGTTAGGTTTAATCAGGGCTTAGTTAGGGATACTATTAGGGTTTCATTTAGGATAAGATGCAGGACATGAGCTTGGGACAGAGTCAGGTTCCGGGCCAGGGATAGCGTCGCGAAATGACCCAGGAAATGCGTGAAGACCTTCGTTATTGAGAGCATCAGGGCCTTACTTAGGACCAGCGTCAGGGCCTAAATCAGGACCACTGCCAGGTCTTCCTATACAGACAGCGTCAGAGCATAAGGAAGGTATAGCCCAAGTGCCTAAGTGAGGCCTATCTTTAGGATCTGAGTTAGGGAAAGAGTCAGGGCATGACTTAGGAGCAGCAGAAGGGCCTCTGTGGGATCAGCCTGAGGGTCTTCATTAAAGACATTATCAGGGCCTCTGTTAGGGATAGCCTCAGGACCTCATTTTCGGACAGCATCAAGGCTTACTTTGGGTCAGTTTCAGGACCTTGGTAAGACCTGGGTCAGGATATTAACTCAGGATAGTATCAGGACTTTAGATATTGGCGGCAGTAGGGCCTTAGTTAGAGTCAGTGTCAGGGTCTGAGTTAGGAATATCATTATGGCCTTTGTTAGGTATAGTGTCAGGGAGTGAGCTAGGAGTAGTGTCAGGGTCCGAGTTACGTGTAATGTCAGGGTCTTGGTTAGGGACAGTGTCAGCGCCTGGGTTAGCACGAGTCTCCAGGCCGTAGTTAGGGAGCGGTTCACAGCATCGGGAGTAATTTCAGCGCCTTATTTATGTTCAGCATCAGGGATGATTTAGTTAGCATAAGAGGAGCCATTCCTGCAAGAACCCTGAAGGCCAACACACAAGAATGTAAAAGTGAACCATGCACGCTGCTATGAAGGAATATTCCACAGCAGTTGAGTACACTTTGTTTAAGGTTAACAAGAGTTTAAAAATTATTGTTTTAAGAAACCAATATTCATATGATGAAAGAATTTCATCGTAAAGAATCTCTTTCCCTAAACTTGACATTAGCTAAAGTCAAGATTAGATTAAGGTCTAGGGGTAGTGTCAGTTAATGACCTGGATTTGGTGTCAAGACCTTAGTTACTTAGAGAATCAAGGCCTAAAATTTAGGACCTGCGTCAAGATTTTCGGTAGGGACAGATTCAGACCTGACTTATGGAGAACGTCAAGGCCTGAGTGAGGCCTAGCGTCAGCCCCCTAGCTGCAGACACAGTCAGGGTACGACTTAGGAGCAGCAGAAACACCTTGGTTGGGTCAGCGAAAGGTCATAGTGAAAGACATGAGCAGGCCTTGAGTGAGTCACAGAATCAAGGCCTCACTTAGGGAAAGCTTCAGGGCCTGAGTTAGGCACAGCGTCAGGTCTTCATTTAATTACACCGACAGGTTTGGGACAGTGTCAGGATCGTGCATAGAAATGTGTCAGGAAATTACCTCAGGACAGTTTCCGGATTTTAGTTATTGATTGCAACAGGTCCCATGTTAGGGACAGATTCCGGGCTTTAGTGAGAGATAGTATCAAGGCCTTTGTTCGGATTAGTCAGGGCTTAGTTAGGGATACTATTAGGGTTTCATTTAGGATAAGATGCAGGACATGAGCTTGGGACAGACTCATGGTCCGAGCCAGGGATAGTGTCAGAAAATGACCTGGGTTGGTGTCATGACCTTAGTTATTTAGAGAATCAGGGCCTAATTTAGGACCTGTGTCAGGGCTTCGGGTAGGGACAGCGTCAGAGCCTGACTTAGGGAGAACGTCTAGGCCTGAGTGAGGCCTAGTGCCAGCCCACCTGCTGGAGACACAGTCAGGGCATGACGTAGGAACAGCATCAGGGCCTTTGTGGGGTCAGCATGCAGGTCATAGTGAAAGACATGAACAGGGCCTGTGTTAGTCACAGAATCAAGGCCTCAGTTAGGGAAAGCTTCAGGGCCTGAGTTAGGCACAGCCTCAGGTCTTCACTTAAGGACGGCAACAGGCTTTCTTTTGGAAAGTATCAGAACAGTGGATAGAAATGAGTCAGGATATTAGCTCAGGACAGTGTCCGGGTTTTAGTTATTGATTGCAACAGGTCCCATGTTAGGGACAGATTCCAGGCTTTAGTGAGAGATAGTGTCAAGGCCTTTGTTCGGATTAGTCAGGGCTTAGTTAGGGATACTATTAGGGTTTCATTTAGGATAAGATGCAGGACATGAGCTTGGGACAGAGTCAGGTTCCGGGCCAGGGATAGCGTCACGAAATGACCCAGGAAAAGCGTGAAGACCTTCGTTATTGAGAGCCTCAGGGCCTTACTTAGGACCAGCGTGAGGGCCTAAATCAGGACCACTGCCAGGGCTTCCTATACAGACAGCGTCAGAGCATAAGGAAGGTACAGCCAAAGGGCCTAAGTGAGGCTTATGTTTAGGGCCTGAGTTCGGGACACTGTCAGGGCATGACTTAGGAGCAGCAGAAGGGCCTCTGTGGGATCAGCGTGAGGGTCTTCACTAAAGACATTATCAGGGCCTCTGTTAGGGAGAGCCTCAGGGCCTCATTTTCAGACAGCATCAAGGCTTACTTTGGGTCAGTTTCAGGACCTTGGTAAGACCTGGGTCAGGATATTAACTCAGGATAGCATCAGGACTTTAGATATTGGCGGCAGTAGGGCCTTAGTTAGAGTCAGTGTCAGGGTCTGAGTTAGGAATATCATTATGGGCTTTGTTAGGTAATAGTGTCAGGGACTGAGCTAGGAGTAGTGTCAGGGTCCGAGTTACGTGTAATGTCAGGGTCTTGGTTTGGGACAGTGTCAGGGCCTGGTTTAGCACGAGTCTCCAGGCCGTAGTTAGGGACAGGTTCAGAGCATCGGGAGTAATTTCAGCGCCTTATTTATGTTCAGCATCAGGGATGATTTAGTTAGCATAAGAGGAGCCATTCCTGCAAGAACCCTGAAGGCCAACACACAAGAATGTAAAAGTGAACCATGCACGCTGCTATGAAGGAATATTCCACAGCAGTTGAGTACACTTTGTTTAAGGTTAACAAGAGTTTAAAAATTATTGTTTTAAGAAACCAATATTCATATAATGAAAGAATTTCATCGTAAAGAATCTCTTTCCCTAAACTTGACATTAGCTAAAGTCAAGATTAGATTAAGGTCTAGGGGTAGTGTCAGTTAATGACCTAGATTTAGTGTCAAGACCTTAGTTACTTAGAGAATCAAGGCCTAAAATTTAGGACCTGCGTCAAGATTTTCGGTAGGGACAGCGTCAGACTTGACTTATGGAGAATGTCAGGGCCTGAGTGAGGCCTATCGTCAGCCCCGTAGCTGTAGACACAGTCAGGGCATGACTTAGGAGCAGCATAAACACCTTGGTTGGGTCAGCGAAAGGTCATAGTGAAAGACATGAGCAGGCCTTGAGTGAGTCACAGAATCAAGGCCTCACTTAGGGAAAGCTTCAGGGCCTGAGTTAGGCACAGTGTCTGGTCTTCACTTAAAGACACCGACCGGTTTGGGACAGTGTCAGGATCGTGCATAGAAATGTGTCAGGAAATTATCTCAGGACAGTGTCCGGATTTTAATTATTGATTGCAACAGGTGCCATGTTAGGGACAGATTCCGGGCTTTAGTGAGAGATAGTGTCAAGGCCTTTGTTCGGATTGGTCAGGGCTTAGTTAGGCATACTATTAGGGTTTCATTTAGGATAAGATGCAGGACATGAGCTTGGGACAGAGTCAGGTTCCGGGCCAGGGATAGCGTCACGAAATGACCCAGGAAAAGCGTGAAGACCTTCGTTATTGAGAGCCTCAGGGCCTTACTTAGGACCAGCGTGAGGGCCTTACTTAGGACCAGCGTGAGGGCCTAAATCAGGACCACTGCCAGGGCTTCCTATACAGACAGCGTCAGAGCATAAGGAAGGTACAGCCAAAGGGCCTAAGTGAGGCTTATCTTTAGGGCCTGAGTTCGGGACACTGTCAGGGCATGACTTAGGAGCAGCAGAAGGGCCTCTGTGGGATCAGCGTCAGGTTCTTCATTAAAGACATTATCAGGGCCTCTGTTAGGGAGAGCCTCAGGGCCTTATTTATGGACAGCATCAAGGCTTAGTTTTAGTCAGTTTCAGGACCTTGGTAAGACCTGGGTCAGGATATTAACTCAGGATAATATCAGGATTTTAGATATTGGCGGCAGCTGGGCTTTAGTTAGAAACAGTGTCAGGGCCTGAGTTAGGACTAGCATTATAGCCTTTGTTAGGTATAGTGTCAGGGACTGAGCTAGGAGTTGTGTGAGGGCCTTTGCTAGGGACAGTGTCAGGGCCTGAGCTAGGATGAGCCTCCAGGCCTCAGTTTGGGACAGGTTCACAGCCTTGAGACTAATTTCAGGACGTTATTTAGGGACAGCATCGGGGATTTAGTTAGCATAACAGTAGGCATTCCTACAAGCACCCTTTAAGCCAACACACGCAGATGCAGAAGGAAACCATACACGCTGGTATAAAGGAATATTCCGCAGAAGTTGAGTACATTTTGTTTAAGGTCAGTAAGAGTTGAAACATTATTTTTTTCAGAAAACTCTATTCAGAAGATGAAAGAATTTCATCCTAAAGAATCTCTTTAGATAAATTTGACATTAGCAACGGACAAGGTTACATTCAGGTCTAGGGCTAGTGTCAGGTAATGACCTAGGTTTGGAATCAAGCCCTTAGGTACTTAGAGAATCAGGGCCTAATTTAAGACCTGTGCCAGGGCTTCGGGTAGGGACAGCGTCAGAGCCTGATATAGGGAGAAGGTGAGGGCCTGAGTGAGGCCCCTAGATGCAGACACTGTCAGGGCATGACTTAGGAGCAGCATTCAGGGCGTTTGTGGAGTCAGCATTCGGGTCATAGTGAAAGACATGAGCAGGGCCTGAGTGAGTCAGAGAATCGAGGCCTCAGTTAGGGAAATCTTGAGGTCCTGAGTTAGGCACAGCCTCTCGTCTTCAGTTAAGGACAGCGACAGGCCTTTCTTTGGGACTGTGTCTGGTGGGTGGATAGAAATGTGTCAGGATATTAGCTCAGGATAGTGTCCGGATTTTCATTATTGACTGCAGAAGGTCCCATGTTAGGGACAGATTCTGGGCCTTAGTGAGAGATAGGGTGAAAGTCTTAGTTAGGATCAGTGAGCGACTTAGTTAGGGAGAGTATTAGGGTTTCAATTAGGATAAGATGCAGGACATTAGCTTGGGACAGAGTCACGATCCGAGCCAGGGATAGTGTCAGCCAATGACCTGGGTTGGTGTCAAGACCTTAGTTACTTAGAGAATCAGGGCCTAATTTAGGACCTGTGTCAGGGTTTCGGGTAGGGACAGCGTCAGAGCCTGACTTAGGGAGAACATCTAGGCCTGAGTGCGGCCTAGTGTCAGCCCACTAGCTGGAGACACAGGGCATGACGTAGGAATAGCATCAGGGCCTTTGTTGGGTCAGCATTCGGGTCATAGTGAAAGAAATGAGCAGGGCCTGTGTTAGTCACAGAATCAAGGCCTCAGTTAGGGAAAGTTTCAGGGCCTGAGTTAGGCACAGCCTCAGGTCTTCACCTAAGGACGGCAACAGGCTTTCTTTTGGAAAGTATCAGGACAGTGGATAGAAAGGAGTCAGGGTAATAGCTCAGGACAGTGTCCGGATTTTAGTTATTGATTGCAGCAGGGACCATTA
This sequence comes from Kogia breviceps, assembly GCF_026419965.1. Lineage (NCBI taxonomy): Eukaryota > Metazoa > Chordata > Mammalia > Artiodactyla > Physeteridae > Kogia > Kogia breviceps. Next base: position 111,923 of record NW_026711591.1, read on the forward strand.
GGGATATATTCTGGGTGTTGGTGAGAGATAGTGTGAAGGCCCTTGTTAGGTTTAATCAGGGCTTAGTTAGGGATACTATTAGGGTTTCATTTAGGATAAGATGCAGGACATGAGCTTGGGACAGAGTCAGGTTCCGGGCCAGGGATAGCGTCGCGAAATGACCCAGGAAATGCGTGAAGACCTTCGTTATTGAGAGCATCAGGGCCTTACTTAGGACCAGCGTCAGGGCCTAAATCAGGACCACTGCCAGGTCTTCCTATACAGACAGCGTCAGAGCATAAGGAAGGTATAGCCCAAGTGCCTAAGTGAGGCCTATCTTTAGGATCTGAGTTAGGGAAAGAGTCAGGGCATGACTTAGGAGCAGCAGAAGGGCCTCTGTGGGATCAGCCTGAGGGTCTTCATTAAAGACATTATCAGGGCCTCTGTTAGGGATAGCCTCAGGACCTCATTTTCGGACAGCATCAAGGCTTACTTTGGGTCAGTTTCAGGACCTTGGTAAGACCTGGGTCAGGATATTAACTCAGGATAGTATCAGGACTTTAGATATTGGCGGCAGTAGGGCCTTAGTTAGAGTCAGTGTCAGGGTCTGAGTTAGGAATATCATTATGGCCTTTGTTAGGTATAGTGTCAGGGAGTGAGCTAGGAGTAGTGTCAGGGTCCGAGTTACGTGTAATGTCAGGGTCTTGGTTAGGGACAGTGTCAGCGCCTGGGTTAGCACGAGTCTCCAGGCCGTAGTTAGGGAGCGGTTCACAGCATCGGGAGTAATTTCAGCGCCTTATTTATGTTCAGCATCAGGGATGATTTAGTTAGCATAAGAGGAGCCATTCCTGCAAGAACCCTGAAGGCCAACACACAAGAATGTAAAAGTGAACCATGCACGCTGCTATGAAGGAATATTCCACAGCAGTTGAGTACACTTTGTTTAAGGTTAACAAGAGTTTAAAAATTATTGTTTTAAGAAACCAATATTCATATGATGAAAGAATTTCATCGTAAAGAATCTCTTTCCCTAAACTTGACATTAGCTAAAGTCAAGATTAGATTAAGGTCTAGGGGTAGTGTCAGTTAATGACCTGGATTTGGTGTCAAGACCTTAGTTACTTAGAGAATCAAGGCCTAAAATTTAGGACCTGCGTCAAGATTTTCGGTAGGGACAGATTCAGACCTGACTTATGGAGAACGTCAAGGCCTGAGTGAGGCCTAGCGTCAGCCCCCTAGCTGCAGACACAGTCAGGGTACGACTTAGGAGCAGCAGAAACACCTTGGTTGGGTCAGCGAAAGGTCATAGTGAAAGACATGAGCAGGCCTTGAGTGAGTCACAGAATCAAGGCCTCACTTAGGGAAAGCTTCAGGGCCTGAGTTAGGCACAGCGTCAGGTCTTCATTTAATTACACCGACAGGTTTGGGACAGTGTCAGGATCGTGCATAGAAATGTGTCAGGAAATTACCTCAGGACAGTTTCCGGATTTTAGTTATTGATTGCAACAGGTCCCATGTTAGGGACAGATTCCGGGCTTTAGTGAGAGATAGTATCAAGGCCTTTGTTCGGATTAGTCAGGGCTTAGTTAGGGATACTATTAGGGTTTCATTTAGGATAAGATGCAGGACATGAGCTTGGGACAGACTCATGGTCCGAGCCAGGGATAGTGTCAGAAAATGACCTGGGTTGGTGTCATGACCTTAGTTATTTAGAGAATCAGGGCCTAATTTAGGACTTGTGTCAGGGCTTCGGGTAGGGACAGCGTCAGAGCCTGACTTAGGGAGAACGTCTAGGCCTGAGTGAGGCCTAGTGCCAGCCCACCTGCTGGAGACACAGTCAGGGCATGACGTAGGAACAGCATCAGGGCCTTTGTGGGGTCAGCATGCAGGTCATAGTGAAAGACATGAACAGGGCCTGTGTTAGTCACAGAATCAAGGCCTCAGTTAGGGAAAGCTTCAGGGCCTGAGTTAGGCACAGCCTCAGGTCTTCACTTAAGGACGGCAACAGGCTTTCTTTTGGAAAGTATCAGAACAGTGGATAGAAATGAGTCAGGATATTAGCTCAGGACAGTGTCCGGGTTTTAGTTATTGATTGCAACAGGTCCCATGTTAGGGACAGATTCCAGGCTTTAGTGAGAGATAGTGTCAAGGCCTTTGTTCGGATTAGTCAGGGCTTAGTTAGGGATACTATTAGGGTTTCATTTAGGATAAGATGCAGGACATGAGCTTGGGACAGAGTCAGGTTCCGGGCCAGGGATAGCGTCACGAAATGACCCAGGAAAAGCGTGAAGACCTTCGTTATTGAGAGCCTCAGGGCCTTACTTAGGACCAGCGTGAGGGCCTAAATCAGGACCACTGCCAGGGCTTCCTATACAGACAGCGTCAGAGCATAAGGAAGGTACAGCCAAAGGGCCTAAGTGAGGCTTATGTTTAGGGCCTGAGTTCGGGACACTGTCAGGGCATGACTTAGGAGCAGCAGAAGGGCCTCTGTGGGATCAGCGTGAGGGTCTTCACTAAAGACATTATCAGGGCCTCTGTTAGGGAGAGCCTCAGGGCCTCATTTTCAGACAGCATCAAGGCTTACTTTGGGTCAGTTTCAGGACCTTGGTAAGACCTGGGTCAGGATATTAACTCAGGATAGCATCAGGACTTTAGATATTGGCGGCAGTAGGGCCTTAGTTAGAGTCAGTGTCAGGGTCTGAGTTAGGAATATCATTATGGGCTTTGTTAGGTAATAGTGTCAGGGACTGAGCTAGGAGTAGTGTCAGGGTCCGAGTTACGTGTAATGTCAGGGTCTTGGTTTGGGACAGTGTCAGGGCCTGGTTTAGCACGAGTCTCCAGGCCGTAGTTAGGGACAGGTTCAGAGCATCGGGAGTAATTTCAGCGCCTTATTTATGTTCAGCATCAGGGATGATTTAGTTAGCATAAGAGGAGCCATTCCTGCAAGAACCCTGAAGGCCAACACACAAGAATGTAAAAGTGAACCATGCACGCTGCTATGAAGGAATATTCCACAGCAGTTGAGTACACTTTGTTTAAGGTTAACAAGAGTTTAAAAATTATTGTTTTAAGAAACCAATATTCATATAATGAAAGAATTTCATCGTAAAGAATCTCTTTCCCTAAACTTGACATTAGCTAAAGTCAAGATTAGATTAAGGTCTAGGGGTAGTGTCAGTTAATGACCTAGATTTAGTGTCAAGACCTTAGTTACTTAGAGAATCAAGGCCTAAAATTTAGGACCTGCGTCAAGATTTTCGGTAGGGACAGCGTCAGACTTGACTTATGGAGAATGTCAGGGCCTGAGTGAGGCCTATCGTCAGCCCCGTAGCTGTAGACACAGTCAGGGCATGACTTAGGAGCAGCATAAACACCTTGGTTGGGTCAGCGAAAGGTCATAGTGAAAGACATGAGCAGGCCTTGAGTGAGTCACAGAATCAAGGCCTCACTTAGGGAAAGCTTCAGGGCCTGAGTTAGGCACAGTGTCTGGTCTTCACTTAAAGACACCGACCGGTTTGGGACAGTGTCAGGATCGTGCATAGAAATGTGTCAGGAAATTATCTCAGGACAGTGTCCGGATTTTAGTTATTGATTGCAACAGGTGCCATGTTAGGGACAGATTCCGGGCTTTAGTGAGAGATAGTGTCAAGGCCTTTGTTCGGATTGGTCAGGGCTTAGTTAGGCATACTATTAGGGTTTCATTTAGGATAAGATGCAGGACATGAGCTTGGGACAGAGTCAGGTTCCGGGCCAGGGATAGCGTCACGAAATGACCCAGGAAAAGCGTGAAGACCTTCGTTATTGAGAGCCTCAGGGCCTTACTTAGGACCAGCGTGAGGGCCTTACTTAGGACCAGCGTGAGGGCCTAAATCAGGACCACTGCCAGGGCTTCCTATACAGACAGCGTCAGAGCATAAGGAAGGTACAGCCAAAGGGCCTAAGTGAGGCTTATCTTTAGGGCCTGAGTTCGGGACACTGTCAGGGCATGACTTAGGAGCAGCAGAAGGGCCTCTGTGGGATCAGCGTCAGGTTCTTCATTAAAGACATTATCAGGGCCTCTGTTAGGGAGAGCCTCAGGGCCTTATTTATGGACAGCATCAAGGCTTAGTTTTAGTCAGTTTCAGGACCTTGGTAAGACCTGGGTCAGGATATTAACTCAGGATAATATCAGGATTTTAGATATTGGCGGCAGCTGGGCTTTAGTTAGAAACAGTGTCAGGGCCTGAGTTAGGACTAGCATTATAGCCTTTGTTAGGTATAGTGTCAGGGACTGAGCTAGGAGTTGTGTGAGGGCCTTTGCTAGGGACAGTGTCAGGGCCTGAGCTAGGATGAGCCTCCAGGCCTCAGTTTGGGACAGGTTCACAGCCTTGAGACTAATTTCAGGACGTTATTTAGGGACAGCATCGGGGATTTAGTTAGCATAACAGTAGGCATTCCTACAAGCACCCTTTAAGCCAACACACGCAGATGCAGAAGGAAACCATACACGCTGGTATAAAGGAATATTCCGCAGAAGTTGAGTTCATTTTGTTTAAGGTCAGTAAGAGTTGAAACATTATTTTTTTCAGAAAACTCTATTCAGAAGATGAAAGAATTTCATCCTAAAGAATCTCTTTAGATAAATTTGACATTAGCAACGGACAAGGTTACATTCAGGTCTAGGGCTAGTGTCAGGTAATGACCTAGGTTTGGAATCAAGCCCTTAGGTACTTAGAGAATCAGGGCCTAATTTAAGACCTGTGCCAGGGCTTCGGGTAGGGACAGCGTCAGAGCCTGATATAGGGAGAAGGTGAGGGCCTGAGTGAGGCCCCTAGATGCAGACACTGTCAGGGCATGACTTAGGAGCAGCATTCAGGGCGTTTGTGGAGTCAGCATTCGGGTCATAGTGAAAGACATGAGCAGGGCCTGAGTGAGTCAGAGAATCGAGGCCTCAGTTAGGGAAATCTTGAGGTCCTGAGTTAGGCACAGCCTCTCGTCTTCAGTTAAGGACAGCGACAGGCCTTTCTTTGGGACTGTGTCTGGTGGGTGGATAGAAATGTGTCAGGATATTAGCTCAGGATAGTGTCCGGATTTTCATTATTGACTGCAGAAGGTCCCATGTTAGGGACAGATTCTGGGCCTTAGTGAGAGATAGGGTGAAAGTCTTAGTTAGGATCAGTGAGCGACTTAGTTAGGGAGAGTATTAGGGTTTCAATTAGGATAAGATGCAGGACATTAGCTTGGGACAGAGTCACGATCCGAGCCAGGGATAGTGTCAGCCAATGACCTGGGTTGGTGTCAAGACCTTAGTTACTTAGAGAATCAGGGCCTAATTTAGGACCTGTGTCAGGGTTTCGGGTAGGGACAGCGTCAGAGCCTGACTTAGGGAGAACATCTAGGCCTGAGTGCGGCCTAGTGTCAGCCCACTAGCTGGAGACACAGGGCATGACGTAGGAATAGCATCAGGGCCTTTGTTGGGTCAGCATTCGGGTCATAGTGAAAGAAATGAGCAGGGCCTGTGTTAGTCACAGAATCAAGGCCTCAGTTAGGGAAAGTTTCAGGGCCTGAGTTAGGCACAGCCTCAGGTCTTCACCTAAGGACGGCAACAGGCTTTCTTTTGGAAAGTATCAGGACAGTGGATAGAAAGGAGTCAGGGTAATAGCTCAGGACAGTGTCCGGATTTTAGTTATTGATTGCAGCAGGGACCATTAGGGATATATTCTGGGTGTTGGTGAGAGATAGTGTGAAGGCCCTTGTTAGGTTTAATCAGGGCTTAGTTAGGGATACTATTAGGGTTTCATTTAGGATAAGATGCAGGACATGAGCTTGGGACAGAGTCAGGTTCCGGGCCAGGGATAGCGTCGCGAAATGACCCAGGAAATGCGTGAAGACCTTCGTTATTGAGAGCATCAGGGCCTTACTTAGGACCAGCGTCAGGGCCTAAATCAGGACCACTGCCAGGTCTTCCTATACAGACAGCGTCAGAGCATAAGGAAGGTATAGCCCAAGTGCCTAAGTGAGGCCTATCTTTAGGATCTGAGTTAGGGAAAGAGTCAGGGCATGACTTAGGAGCAGCAGAAGGGCCTCTGTGGGATCAGCCTGAGGGTCTTCATTAAAGACATTATCAGGGCCTCTGTTAGGGATAGCCTCAGGACCTCATTTTCGGACAGCATCAAGGCTTACTTTGGGTCAGTTTCAGGACCTTGGTAAGACCTGGGTCAGGATATTAACTCAGGATAGTATCAGGACTTTAGATATTGGCGGCAGTAGGGCCTTAGTTAGAGTCAGTGTCAGGGTCTGAGTTAGGAATATCATTATGGCCTTTGTTAGGTATAGTGTCAGGGAGTGAGCTAGGAGTAGTGTCAGGGTCCGAGTTACGTGTAATGTCAGGGTCTTGGTTAGGGACAGTGTCAGCGCCTGGGTTAGCACGAGTCTCCAGGCCGTAGTTAGGGAGCGGTTCACAGCATCGGGAGTAATTTCAGCGCCTTATTTATGTTCAGCATCAGGGATGATTTAGTTAGCATAAGAGGAGCCATTCCTGCAAGAACCCTGAAGGCCAACACACAAGAATGTAAAAGTGAACCATGCACGCTGCTATGAAGGAATATTCCACAGCAGTTGAGTACACTTTGTTTAAGGTTAACAAGAGTTTAAAAATTATTGTTTTAAGAAACCAATATTCATATGATGAAAGAATTTCATCGTAAAGAATCTCTTTCCCTAAACTTGACATTAGCTAAAGTCAAGATTAGATTAAGGTCTAGGGGTAGTGTCAGTTAATGACCTGGATTTGGTGTCAAGACCTTAGTTACTTAGAGAATCAAGGCCTAAAATTTAGGACCTGCGTCAAGATTTTCGGTAGGGACAGATTCAGACCTGACTTATGGAGAACGTCAAGGCCTGAGTGAGGCCTAGCGTCAGCCCCCTAGCTGCAGACACAGTCAGGGTACGACTTAGGAGCAGCAGAAACACCTTGGTTGGGTCAGCGAAAGGTCATAGTGAAAGACATGAGCAGGCCTTGAGTGAGTCACAGAATCAAGGCCTCACTTAGGGAAAGCTTCAGGGCCTGAGTTAGGCACAGCGTCAGGTCTTCATTTAATTACACCGACAGGTTTGGGACAGTGTCAGGATCGTGCATAGAAATGTGTCAGGAAATTACCTCAGGACAGTTTCCGGATTTTAGTTATTGATTGCAACAGGTCCCATGTTAGGGACAGATTCCGGGCTTTAGTGAGAGATAGTATCAAGGCCTTTGTTCGGATTAGTCAGGGCTTAGTTAGGGATACTATTAGGGTTTCATTTAGGATAAGATGCAGGACATGAGCTTGGGACAGACTCATGGTCCGAGCCAGGGATAGTGTCAGAAAATGACCTGGGTTGGTGTCATGACCTTAGTTATTTAGAGAATCAGGGCCTAATTTAGGACCTGTGTCAGGGCTTCGGGTAGGGACAGCGTCAGAGCCTGACTTAGGGAGAACGTCTAGGCCTGAGTGAGGCCTAGTGCCAGCCCACCTGCTGGAGACACAGTCAGGGCATGACGTAGGAACAGCATCAGGGCCTTTGTGGGGTCAGCATGCAGGTCATAGTGAAAGACATGAACAGGGCCTGTGTTAGTCACAGAATCAAGGCCTCAGTTAGGGAAAGCTTCAGGGCCTGAGTTAGGCACAGCCTCAGGTCTTCACTTAAGGACGGCAACAGGCTTTCTTTTGGAAAGTATCAGAACAGTGGATAGAAATGAGTCAGGATATTAGCTCAGGACAGTGTCCGGGTTTTAGTTATTGATTGCAACAGGTCCCATGTTAGGGACAGATTCCAGGCTTTAGTGAGAGATAGTGTCAAGGCCTTTGTTCGGATTAGTCAGGGCTTAGTTAGGGATACTATTAGGGTTTCATTTAGGATAAGATGCAGGACATGAGCTTGGGACAGAGTCAGGTTCCGGGCCAGGGATAGCGTCACGAAATGACCCAGGAAAAGCGTGAAGACCTTCGTTATTGAGAGCCTCAGGGCCTTACTTAGGACCAGCGTGAGGGCCTAAATCAGGACCACTGCCAGGGCTTCCTATACAGACAGCGTCAGAGCATAAGGAAGGTACAGCCAAAGGGCCTAAGTGAGGCTTATGTTTAGGGCCTGAGTTCGGGACACTGTCAGGGCATGACTTAGGAGCAGCAGAAGGGCCTCTGTGGGATCAGCGTGAGGGTCTTCACTAAAGACATTATCAGGGCCTCTGTTAGGGAGAGCCTCAGGGCCTCATTTTCAGACAGCATCAAGGCTTACTTTGGGTCAGTTTCAGGACCTTGGTAAGACCTGGGTCAGGATATTAACTCAGGATAGCATCAGGACTTTAGATATTGGCGGCAGTAGGGCCTTAGTTAGAGTCAGTGTCAGGGTCTGAGTTAGGAATATCATTATGGGCTTTGTTAGGTAATAGTGTCAGGGACTGAGCTAGGAGTAGTGTCAGGGTCCGAGTTACGTGTAATGTCAGGGTCTTGGTTTGGGACAGTGTCAGGGCCTGGTTTAGCACGAGTCTCCAGGCCGTAGTTAGGGACAGGTTCAGAGCATCGGGAGTAATTTCAGCGCCTTATTTATGTTCAGCATCAGGGATGATTTAGTTAGCATAAGAGGAGCCATTCCTGCAAGAACCCTGAAGGCCAACACACAAGAATGTAAAAGTGAACCATGCACGCTGCTATGAAGGAATATTCCACAGCAGTTGAGTACACTTTGTTTAAGGTTAACAAGAGTTTAAAAATTATTGTTTTAAGAAACCAATATTCATATAATGAAAGAATTTCATCGTAAAGAATCTCTTTCCCTAAACTTGACATTAGCTAAAGTCAAGATTAGATTAAGGTCTAGGGGTAGTGTCAGTTAATGACCTAGATTTAGTGTCAAGACCTTAGTTACTTAGAGAATCAAGGCCTAAAATTTAGGACCTGCGTCAAGATTTTCGGTAGGGACAGCGTCAGACTTGACTTATGGAGAATGTCAGGGCCTGAGTGAGGCCTATCGTCAGCCCCGTAGCTGTAGACACAGTCAGGGCATGACTTAGGAGCAGCATAAACACCTTGGTTGGGTCAGCGAAAGGTCATAGTGAAAGACATGAGCAGGCCTTGAGTGAGTCACAGAATCAAGGCCTCACTTAGGGAAAGCTTCAGGGCCTGAGTTAGGCACAGTGTCTGGTCTTCACTTAAAGACACCGACCGGTTTGGGACAGTGTCAGGATCGTGCATAGAAATGTGTCAGGAAATTATCTCAGGACAGTGTCCGGATTTTAGTTATTGATTGCAACAGGTGCCATGTTAGGGACAGATTCCGGGCTTTAGTGAGAGATAGTGTCAAGGCCTTTGTTCGGATTGGTCAGGGCTTAGTTAGGCATACTATTAGGGTTTCATTTAGGATAAGATGCAGGACATGAGCTTGGGACAGAGTCAGGTTCCGGGCCAGGGATAGCGTCACGAAATGACCCAGGAAAAGCGTGAAGACCTTCGTTATTGAGAGCCTCAGGGCCTTACTTAGGACCAGCGTGAGGGCCTTACTTAGGACCAGCGTGAGGGCCTAAATCAGGACCACTGCCAGGGCTTCCTATACAGACAGCGTCAGAGCATAAGGAAGGTACAGCCAAAGGGCCTAAGTGAGGCTTATCTTTAGGGCCTGAGTTCGGGACACTGTCAGGGCATGACTTAGGAGCAGCAGAAGGGCCTCTGTGGGATCAGCGTCAGGTTCTTCATTAAAGACATTATCAGGGCCTCTGTTAGGGAGAGCCTCAGGGCCTTATTTATGGACAGCATCAAGGCTTAGTTTTAGTCAGTTTCAGGACCTTGGTAAGACCTGGGTCAGGATATTAACTCAGGATAATATCAGGATTTTAGATATTGGCGGCAGCTGGGCTTTAGTTAGAAACAGTGTCAGGGCCTGAGTTAGGAGTAGCATTATAGCCTTTGTTAGGTATAGTGTCAGGGACTGAGCTAGGAGTTGTGTGAGGGCCTTTGCTAGGGACAGTGTCAGGGCCTGAGCTAGGATGAGCCTCCAGGCCTCAGTTTGGGACAGGTTCACAGCCTTGAGACTAATTTCAGGACGTTATTTAGGGACAGCATCGGGGATTTAGTTAGCATAACAGTAGGCATTCCTACAAGCACCCTTTAAGCCAACACACGCAGATGCAGAAGGAAACCATACACGCTGGTATAAAGGAATATTCCGCAGAAGTTGAGTACATTTTGTTTAAGGTCAGTAAGAGTTGAAACATTATTTTTTTCAGAAAACTCTATTCAGAAGATGAAAGAATTTCATCCTAAAGAATCTCTTTAGATAAATTTGACATTAGCAACGGACAAGGTTACATTCAGGTCTAGGGCTAGTGTCAGGTAATGACCTAGGTTTGGAATCAAGCCCTTAGGTACTTAGAGAATCAGGGCCTAATTTAAGACCTGTGCCAGGGCTTCGGGTAGTGACAGCGTCAGAGCCTGATATAGGGAGAAGGTGAGGGCCTGAGTGAGGCCCCTAGATGCAGACACTGTCAGGGCATGACTTAGGAGCAGCATTCAGGGCGTTTGTGGAGTCAGCATTCGGGTCATAGTGAAAGACATGAGCAGGGCCTGAGTGAGTCAGAGAATCGAGGCCTCAGTTAGGGAAATCTTGAGGTCCTGAGTTAGGCACAGCCTCTCGTCTTCAGTTAAGGACAGCGACAGGCCTTTCTTTGGGACTGTGTCTGGTGGGTGGATAGAAATGTGTCAGGATATTAGCTCAGGATAGTGTCCGGATTTTCATTATTGACTGCAGAAGGTCCCATGTTAGGGACAGATTCTGGGCCTTAGTGAGAGATAGGGTGAAAGTCTTAGTTAGGATCAGTGAGCGACTTAGTTAGGGAGAGTATTAGGGTTTCAATTAGGATAAGATGCAGGACATTAGCTTGGGACAGAGTCACGATCCGAGCCAGGGATAGTGTCAGCCAATGACCTGGGTTGGTGTCAAGACCTTAGTTACTTAGAGAATCAGGGCCTAATTTAGGACCTGTGTCAGGGTTTCGGGTAGGGACAGCGTCAGAGCCTGACTTAGGGAGAACATCTAGGCCTGAGTGCGGCCTAGTGTCAGCCCACTAGCTGGAGACACAGGGCATGACGTAGGAATAGCATCAGGGCCTTTGTTGGGTCAGCATTCGGGTCATAGTGAAAGAAATGAGCAGGGCCTGTGTTAGTCACAGAATCAAGGCCTCAGTTAGGGAAAGTTTCAGGGCCTGAGTTAGGCACAGCCTCAGGTCTTCACCTAAGGACGGCAACAGGCTTTCTTTTGGAAAGTATCAGGACAGTGGATAGAAAGGAGTCAGGGTAATAGCTCAGGACAGTGTCCGGATTTTAGTTATTGATTGCAGCAGGGACCATTAGGGATATATTCTGGGTGTTGGTGAGAGATAGTGTGAAGGCCCTTGTTAGGTTTAATCAGGGCTTAGTTAGGGATACTATTAGGGTTTCATTTAGGATAAGATGCAGGACATGAGCTTGGGACAGAGTCAGGTTCCGGGCCAGGGATAGCGTCGCGAAATGACCCAGGAAATGCGTGAAGACCTTCGTTATTGAGAGCATCAGGGCCTTACTTAGGACCAGCGTCAGGGCCTAAATCAGGACCACTGCCAGGTCTTCCTATACAGACAGCGTCAGAGCATAAGGAAGGTATAGCCCAAGTGCCTAAGTGAGGCCTATCTTTAGGATCTGAGTTAGGGAAAGAGTCAGGGCATGACTTAGGAGCAGCAGAAGGGCCTCTGTGGGATCAGCCTGAGGGTCTTCATTAAAGACATTATCAGGGCCTCTGTTAGGGATAGCCTCAGGACCTCATTTTCGGACAGCATCAAGGCTTACTTTGGGTCAGTTTCAGGACCTTGGTAAGACCTGGGTCAGGATATTAACTCAGGATAGTATCAGGACTTTAGATATTGGCGGCAGTAGGGCCTTAGTTAGAGTCAGTGTCAGGGTCTGAGTTAGGAATATCATTATGGCCTTTGTTAGGTATAGTGTCAGGGAGTGAGCTAGGAGTAGTGTCAGGGTCCGAGTTACGTGTAATGTCAGGGTCTTGGTTAGGGACAGTGTCAGCGCCTGGGTTAGCACGAGTCTCCAGGCCGTAGTTAGGGAGCGGTTCACAGCATCGGGAGTAATTTCAGCGCCTTATTTATGTTCAGCATCAGGGATGATTTAGTTAGCATAAGAGGAGCCATTCCTGCAAGAACCCTGAAGGCCAACACACAAGAATGTAAAAGTGAACCATGCACGCTGCTATGAAGGAATATTCCACAGCAGTTGAGTACACTTTGTTTAAGGTTAACAAGAGTTTAAAAATTATTGTTTTAAGAAACCAATATTCATATGATGAAAGAATTTCATCGTAAAGAATCTCTTTCCCTAAACTTGACATTAGCTAAAGTCAAGATTAGATTAAGGTCTAGGGGTAGTGTCAGTTAATGACCTGGATTTGGTGTCAAGACCTTAGTTACTTAGAGAATCAAGGCCTAAAATTTAGGACCTGCGTCAAGATTTTCGGTAGGGACAGATTCAGACCTGACTTATGGAGAACGTCAAGGCCTGAGTGAGGCCTAGCGTCAGCCCCCTAGCTGCAGACACAGTCAGGGTACGACTTAGGAGCAGCAGAAACACCTTGGTTGGGTCAGCGAAAGGTCATAGTGAAAGACATGAGCAGGCCTTGAGTGAGTCACAGAATCAAGGCCTCACTTAGGGAAAGCTTCAGGGCCTGAGTTAGGCACAGCGTCAGGTCTTCATTTAATTACACCGACAGGTTTGGGACAGTGTCAGGATCGTGCATAGAAATGTGTCAGGAAATTACCTCAGGACAGTTTCCGGATTTTAGTTATTGATTGCAACAGGTCCCATGTTAGGGACAGATTCCGGGCTTTAGTGAGAGATAGTATCAAGGCCTTTGTTCGGATTAGTCAGGGCTTAGTTAGGGATACTATTAGGGTTTCATTTAGGATAAGATGCAGGACATGAGCTTGGGACAGACTCATGGTCCGAGCCAGGGATAGTGTCAGAAAATGACCTGGGTTGGTGTCATGACCTTAGTTATTTAGAGAATCAGGGCCTAATTTAGGACCTGTGTCAGGGCTTCGGGTAGGGACAGCGTCAGAGCCTGACTTAGGGAGAACGTCTAGGCCTGAGTGAGGCCTAGTGCCAGCCCACCTGCTGGAGACACAGTCAGGGCATGACGTAGGAACAGCATCAGGGCCTTTGTGGGGTCAGCATGCAGGTCATAGTGAAAGACATGAACAGGGCCTGTGTTAGTCACAGAATCAAGGCCTCAGTTAGGGAAAGCTTCAGGGCCTGAGTTAGGCACAGCCTCAGGTCTTCACTTAAGGACGGCAACAGGCTTTCTTTTGGAAAGTATCAGAACAGTGGATAGAAATGAGTCAGGATATTAGCTCAGGACAGTGTCCGGGTTTTAGTTATTGATTGCAACAGGTCCCATGTTAGGGACAGATTCCAGGCTTTAGTGAGAGATAGTGTCAAGGCCTTTGTTCGGATTAGTCAGGGCTTAGTTAGGGATACTATTAGGGTTTCATTTAGGATAAGATGCAGGACATGAGCTTGGGACAGAGTCAGGTTCCGGGCCAGGGATAGCGTCACGAAATGACCCAGGAAAAGCGTGAAGACCTTCGTTATTGAGAGCCTCAGGGCCTTACTTAGGACCAGCGTGAGGGCCTAAATCAGGACCACTGCCAGGGCTTCCTATACAGACAGCGTCAGAGCATAAGGAAGGTACAGCCAAAGGGCCTAAGTGAGGCTTATGTTTAGGGCCTGAGTTCGGGACACTGTCAGGGCATGACTTAGGAGCAGCAGAAGGGCCTCTGTGGGATCAGCGTGAGGGTCTTCACTAAAGACATTATCAGGGCCTCTGTTAGGGAGAGCCTCAGGGCCTCATTTTCAGACAGCATCAAGGCTTACTTTGGGTCAGTTTCAGGACCTTGGTAAGACCTGGGTCAGGATATTAACTCAGGATAGCATCAGGACTTTAGATATTGGCGGCAGTAGGGCCTTAGTTAGAGTCAGTGTCAGGGTCTGAGTTAGGAATATCATTATGGGCTTTGTTAGGTAATAGTGTCAGGGACTGAGCTAGGAGTAGTGTCAGGGTCCGAGTTACGTGTAATGTCAGGGTCTTGGTTTGGGACAGTGTCAGGGCCTGGTTTAGCACGAGTCTCCAGGCCGTAGTTAGGGACAGGTTCAGAGCATCGGGAGTAATTTCAGCGCCTTATTTATGTTCAGCATCAGGGATGATTTAGTTAGCATAAGAGGAGCCATTCCTGCAAGAACCCTGAAGGCCAACACACAAGAATGTAAAAGTGAACCATGCACGCTGCTATGAAGGAATATTCCACAGCAGTTGAGTACACTTTGTTTAAGGTTAACAAGAGTTTAAAAATTATTGTTTTAAGAAACCAATATTCATATAATGAAAGAATTTCATCGTAAAGAATCTCTTTCCCTAAACTTGACATTAGCTAAAGTCAAGATTAGATTAAGGTCTAGGGGTAGTGTCAGTTAATGACCTAGATTTAGTGTCAAGACCTTAGTTACTTAGAGAATCAAGGCCTAAAATTTAGGACCTGCGTCAAGATTTTCGGTAGGGACAGCGTCAGACTTGACTTATGGAGAATGTCAGGGCCTGAGTGAGGCCTATCGTCAGCCCCGTAGCTGTAGACACAGTCAGGGCATGACTTAGGAGCAGCATAAACACCTTGGTTGGGTCAGCGAAAGGTCATAGTGAAAGACATGAGCAGGCCTTGAGTGAGTCACAGAATCAAGGCCTCACTTAGGGAAAGCTTCAGGGCCTGAGTTAGGCACAGTGTCTGGTCTTCACTTAAAGACACCGACCGGTTTGGGACAGTGTCAGGATCGTGCATAGAAATGTGTCAGGAAATTATCTCAGGACAGTGTCCGGATTTTAGTTATTGATTGCAACAGGTGCCATGTTAGGGACAGATTCCGGGCTTTAGTGAGAGATAGTGTCAAGGCCTTTGTTCGGATTGGTCAGGGCTTAGTTAGGCATACTATTAGGGTTTCATTTAGGATAAGATGCAGGACATGAGCTTGGGACAGAGTCAGGTTCCGGGCCAGGGATAGCGTCACGAAATGACCCAGGAAAAGCGTGAAGACCTTCGTTATTGAGAGCCTCAGGGCCTTACTTAGGACCAGCGTGAGGGCCTTACTTAGGACCAGCGTGAGGGCCTAAATCAGGACCACTGCCAGGGCTTCCTATACAGACAGCGTCAGAGCATAAGGAAGGTACAGCCAAAGGGCCTAAGTGAGGCTTATCTTTAGGGCCTGAGTTCGGGACACTGTCAGGGCATGACTTAGGAGCAGCAGAAGGGCCTCTGTGGGATCAGCGTCAGGTTCTTCATTAAAGACATTATCAGGGCCTCTGTTAGGGAGAGCCTCAGGGCCTTATTTATGGACAGCATCAAGGCTTAGTTTTAGTCAGTTTCAGGACCTTGGTAAGACCTGGGTCAGGATATTAACTCAGGATAATATCAGGATTTTAGATATTGGCGGCAGCTGGGCTTTAGTTAGAAACAGTGTCAGGGCCTGAGTTAGGAGTAGCATTATAGCCTTTGTTAGGTATAGTGTCAGGGACTGAGCTAGGAGTTGTGTGAGGGCCTTTGCTAGGGACAGTGTCAGGGCCTGAGCTAGGATGAGCCTCCAGGCCTCAGTTTGGGACAGGTTCACAGCCTTGAGACTAATTTCAGGACGTTATTTAGGGACAGCATCGGGGATTTAGTTAGCATAACAGTAGGCATTCCTACAAGCACCCTTTAAGCCAACACACGCAGATGCAGAAGGAAACCATACACGCTGGTATAAAGGAATATTCCGCAGAAGTTGAGTACATTTTGTTTAAGGTCAGTAAGAGTTGAAACATTATTTTTTTCAGAAAACTCTATTCAGAAGATGAAAGAATTTCATCCTAAAGAATCTCTTTAGATAAATTTGACATTAGCAACGGACAAGGTTACATTCAGGTCTAGGGCTAGTGTCAGGTAATGACCTAGGTTTGGAATCAAGCCCTTAGGTACTTAGAGAATCAGGGCCTAATTTAAGACCTGTGCCAGGGCTTCGGGTAGTGACAGCGTCAGAGCCTGATATAGGGAGAAGGTGAGGGCCTGAGTGAGGCCCCTAGATGCAGACACTGTCAGGGCATGACTTAGGAGCAGCATTCAGGGCGTTTGTGGAGTCAGCATTCGGGTCATAGTGAAAGACATGAGCAGGGCCTGAGTGAGTCAGAGAATCGAGGCCTCAGTTAGGGAAATCTTGAGGTCCTGAGTTAGGCACAGCCTCTCGTCTTCAGTTAAGGACAGCGACAGGCCTTTCTTTGGGACTGTGTCTGGTGGGTGGATAGAAATGTGTCAGGATATTAGCTCAGGATAGTGTCCGGATTTTCATTATTGACTGCAGAAGGTCCCATGTTAGGGACAGATTCTGGGCCTTAGTGAGAGATAGGGTGAAAGTCTTAGTTAGGATCAGTGAGCGACTTAGTTAGGGAGAGTATTAGGGTTTCAATTAGGATAAGATGCAGGACATTAGCTTGGGACAGAGTCACGATCCGAGCCAGGGATAGTGTCAGCCAATGACCTGGGTTGGTGTCAAGACCTTAGTTACTTAGAGAATCAGGGCCTAATTTAGGACCTGTGTCAGGGTTTCGGGTAGGGACAGCGTCAGAGCCTGACTTAGGGAGAACATCTAGGCCTGAGTGCGGCCTAGTGTCAGCCCACTAGCTGGAGACACAGGGCATGACGTAGGAATAGCATCAGGGCCTTTGTTGGGTCAGCATTCGGGTCATAGTGAAAGAAATGAGCAGGGCCTGTGTTAGTCACAGAATCAAGGCCTCAGTTAGGGAAAGTTTCAGGGCCTGAGTTAGGCACAGCCTCAGGTCTTCACCTAAGGACGGCAACAGGCTTTCTTTTGGAAAGTATCAGGACAGTGGATAGAAAGGAGTCAGGGTAATAGCTCAGGACAGTGTCCGGATTTTAGTTATTGATTGCAGCAGGGACCATTAGGGATATATTCTGGGTGTTGGTGAGAGATAGTGTGAAGGCCCTTGTTAGGTTTAATCAGGGCTTAGTTAGGGATACTATTAGGGTTTCATTTAGGATAAGATGCAGGACATGAGCTTGGGACAGAGTCAGGTTCCGGGCCAGGGATAGCGTCGCGAAATGACCCAGGAAATGCGTGAAGACCTTCGTTATTGAGAGCATCAGGGCCTTACTTAGGACCAGCGTCAGGGCCTAAATCAGGACCACTGCCAGGTCTTCCTATACAGACAGCGTCAGAGCATAAGGAAGGTATAGCCCAAGTGCCTAAGTGAGGCCTATCTTTAGGATCTGAGTTAGGGAAAGAGTCAGGGCATGACTTAGGAGCAGCAGAAGGGCCTCTGTGGGATCAGCCTGAGGGTCTTCATTAAAGACATTATCAGGGCCTCTGTTAGGGATAGCCTCAGGACCTCATTTTCGGACAGCATCAAGGCTTACTTTGGGTCAGTTTCAGGACCTTGGTAAGACCTGGGTCAGGATATTAACTCAGGATAGTATCAGGACTTTAGATATTGGCGGCAGTAGGGCCTTAGTTAGAGTCAGTGTCAGGGTCTGAGTTAGGAATATCATTATGGCCTTTGTTAGGTATAGTGTCAGGGAGTGAGCTAGGAGTAGTGTCAGGGTCCGAGTTACGTGTAATGTCAGGGTCTTGGTTAGGGACAGTGTCAGCGCCTGGGTTAGCACGAGTCTCCAGGCCGTAGTTAGGGAGCGGTTCACAGCATCGGGAGTAATTTCAGCGCCTTATTTATGTTCAGCATCAGGGATGATTTAGTTAGCATAAGAGGAGCCATTCCTGCAAGAACCCTGAAGGCCAACACACAAGAATGTAAAAGTGAACCATGCACGCTGCTATGAAGGAATATTCCACAGCAGTTGAGTACACTTTGTTTAAGGTTAACAAGAGTTTAAAAATTATTGTTTTAAGAAACCAATATTCATATGATGAAAGAATTTCATCGTAAAGAATCTCTTTCCCTAAACTTGACATTAGCTAAAGTCAAGATTAGATTAAGGTCTAGGGGTAGTGTCAGTTAATGACCTGGATTTGGTGTCAAGACCTTAGTTACTTAGAGAATCAAGGCCTAAAATTTAGGACCTGCGTCAAGATTTTCGGTAGGGACAGATTCAGACCTGACTTATGGAGAACGTCAAGGCCTGAGTGAGGCCTAGCGTCAGCCCCCTAGCTGCAGACACAGTCAGGGTACGACTTAGGAGCAGCAGAAACACCTTGGTTGGGTCAGCGAAAGGTCATAGTGAAAGACATGAGCAGGCCTTGAGTGAGTCACAGAATCAAGGCCTCACTTAGGGAAAGCTTCAGGGCCTGAGTTAGGCACAGCGTCAGGTCTTCATTTAATTACACCGACAGGTTTGGGACAGTGTCAGGATCGTGCATAGAAATGTGTCAGGAAATTACCTCAGGACAGTTTCCGGATTTTAGTTATTGATTGCAACAGGTCCCATGTTAGGGACAGATTCCGGGCTTTAGTGAGAGATAGTATCAAGGCCTTTGTTCGGATTAGTCAGGGCTTAGTTAGGGATACTATTAGGGTTTCATTTAGGATAAGATGCAGGACATGAGCTTGGGACAGACTCATGGTCCGAGCCAGGGATAGTGTCAGAAAATGACCTGGGTTGGTGTCATGACCTTAGTTATTTAGAGAATCAGGGCCTAATTTAGGACCTGTGTCAGGGCTTCGGGTAGGGACAGCGTCAGAGCCTGACTTAGGGAGAACGTCTAGGCCTGAGTGAGGCCTAGTGCCAGCCCACCTGCTGGAGACACAGTCAGGGCATGACGTAGGAACAGCATCAGGGCCTTTGTGGGGTCAGCATGCAGGTCATAGTGAAAGACATGAACAGGGCCTGTGTTAGTCACAGAATCAAGGCCTCAGTTAGGGAAAGCTTCAGGGCCTGAGTTAGGCACAGCCTCAGGTCTTCACTTAAGGACGGCAACAGGCTTTCTTTTGGAAAGTATCAGAACAGTGGATAGAAATGAGTCAGGATATTAGCTCAGGACAGTGTCCGGGTTTTAGTTATTGATTGCAACAGGTCCCATGTTAGGGACAGATTCCAGGCTTTAGTGAGAGATAGTGTCAAGGCCTTTGTTCGGATTAGTCAGGGCTTAGTTAGGGATACTATTAGGGTTTCATTTAGGATAAGATGCAGGACATGAGCTTGGGACAGAGTCAGGTTCCGGGCCAGGGATAGCGTCACGAAATGACCCAGGAAAAGCGTGAAGACCTTCGTTATTGAGAGCCTCAGGGCCTTACTTAGGACCAGCGTGAGGGCCTAAATCAGGACCACTGCCAGGGCTTCCTATACAGACAGCGTCAGAGCATAAGGAAGGTACAGCCAAAGGGCCTAAGTGAGGCTTATGTTTAGGGCCTGAGTTCGGGACACTGTCAGGGCATGACTTAGGAGCAGCAGAAGGGCCTCTGTGGGATCAGCGTGAGGGTCTTCACTAAAGACATTATCAGGGCCTCTGTTAGGGAGAGCCTCAGGGCCTCATTTTCAGACAGCATCAAGGCTTACTTTGGGTCAGTTTCAGGACCTTGGTAAGACCTGGGTCAGGATATTAACTCAGGATAGCATCAGGACTTTAGATATTGGCGGCAGTAGGGCCTTAGTTAGAGTCAGTGTCAGGGTCTGAGTTAGGAATATCATTATGGGCTTTGTTAGGTAATAGTGTCAGGGACTGAGCTAGGAGTAGTGTCAGGGTCCGAGTTACGTGTAATGTCAGGGTCTTGGTTTGGGACAGTGTCAGGGCCTGGTTTAGCACGAGTCTCCAGGCCGTAGTTAGGGACAGGTTCAGAGCATCGGGAGTAATTTCAGCGCCTTATTTATGTTCAGCATCAGGGATGATTTAGTTAGCATAAGAGGAGCCATTCCTGCAAGAACCCTGAAGGCCAACACACAAGAATGTAAAAGTGAACCATGCACGCTGCTATGAAGGAATATTCCACAGCAGTTGAGTACACTTTGTTTAAGGTTAACAAGAGTTTAAAAATTATTGTTTTAAGAAACCAATATTCATATAATGAAAGAATTTCATCGTAAAGAATCTCTTTCCCTAAACTTGACATTAGCTAAAGTCAAGATTAGATTAAGGTCTAGGGGTAGTGTCAGTTAATGACCTAGATTTAGTGTCAAGACCTTAGTTACTTAGAGAATCAAGGCCTAAAATTTAGGACCTGCGTCAAGATTTTCGGTAGGGACAGCGTCAGACTTGACTTATGGAGAATGTCAGGGCCTGAGTGAGGCCTATCGTCAGCCCCGTAGCTGTAGACACAGTCAGGGCATGACTTAGGAGCAGCATAAACACCTTGGTTGGGTCAGCGAAAGGTCATAGTGAAAGACATGAGCAGGCCTTGAGTGAGTCACAGAATCAAGGCCTCACTTAGGGAAAGCTTCAGGGCCTGAGTTAGGCACAGTGTCTGGTCTTCACTTAAAGACACCGACCGGTTTGGGACAGTGTCAGGATCGTGCATAGAAATGTGTCAGGAAATTATCTCAGGACAGTGTCCGGATTTTAGTTATTGATTGCAACAGGTGCCATGTTAGGGACAGATTCCGGGCTTTAGTGAGAGATAGTGTCAAGGCCTTTGTTCGGATTGGTCAGGGCTTAGTTAGGCATACTATTAGGGTTTCATTTAGGATAAGATGCAGGACATGAGCTTGGGACAGAGTCAGGTTCCGGGCCAGGGATAGCGTCACGAAATGACCCAGGAAAAGCGTGAAGACCTTCGTTATTGAGAGCCTCAGGGCCTTACTTAGGACCAGCGTGAGGGCCTTACTTAGGACCAGCGTGAGGGCCTAAATCAGGACCACTGCCAGGGCTTCCTATACAGACAGCGTCAGAGCATAAGGAAGGTACAGCCAAAGGGCCTAAGTGAGGCTTATCTTTAGGGCCTGAGTTCGGGACACTGTCAGGGCATGACTTAGGAGCAGCAGAAGGGCCTCTGTGGGATCAGCGTCAGGTTCTTCATTAAAGACATTATCAGGGCCTCTGTTAGGGAGAGCCTCAGGGCCTTATTTATGGACAGCATCAAGGCTTAGTTTTAGTCAGTTTCAGGACCTTGGTAAGACCTGGGTCAGGATATTAACTCAGGATAATATCAGGATTTTAGATATTGGCGGCAGCTGGGCTTTAGTTAGAAACAGTGTCAGGGCCTGAGTTAGGACTAGCATTATAGCCTTTGTTAGGTATAGTGTCAGGGACTGAGCTAGGAGTTGTGTGAGGGCCTTTGCTAGGGACAGTGTCAGGGCCTGAGCTAGGATGAGCCTCCAGGCCTCAGTTTGGGACAGGTTCACAGCCTTGAGACTAATTTCAGGACGTTATTTAGGGACAGCATCGGGGATTTAGTTAGCATAACAGTAGGCATTCCTACAAGCACCCTTTAAGCCAACACACGCAGATGCAGAAGGAAACCATACACGCTGGTATAAAGGAATATTCCGCAGAAGTTGAGTACATTTTGTTTAAGGTCAGTAAGAGTTGAAACATTATTTTTTTCAGAAAACTCTATTCAGAAGATGAAAGAATTTCATCCTAAAGAATCTCTTTAGATAAATTTGACATTAGCAACGGACAAGGTTACATTCAGGTCTAGGGCTAGTGTCAGGTAATGACCTAGGTTTGGAATCAAGCCCCCGGGGCAAAAGGGTCAGGCGAAAAAAATCTAAAAACCAGAAAGGCAGGACAGCCCACGGAGTCAAGGGAGCCTTGTTAAGCTGATGGGCGGGATGTCAATGGCCAACAGCCAATCTTCACAACTGTATCCTCTTTCCCAAACCATGTAAAACACAGAACCACAGAGCATAGGGCACTTCCACACATGGGCGTTGACCTTGGGAAAATGAAAAAATCAACCAGACACAGGGACCCCAAAGTTGAGGGCTGCTGTCTTGACAAGAACCTCCACTCCGGTACACGTTTCATATCCCAGGAACGAGCCAAGTGGATAAAGACGAGTGGACAAGTGGACAAAGACAAGTGGACAAGTGGACAAGTGGTGCTACGTAGGTCCAATGGAGTGTCACTCAGCCATGAAATCCACGTCATGAGGCTGGTAGCAGCATCCTGAGTGGATTTAGGTACGATCATCCTCAGTGAAATAATTCCCACAAAAAAAGAAACTTATGATATCACTTATCGAGGGAATGTAAAAATCGCTCCCCATGCACTGAATCCCCAAACAGAACAGAGTCACGCTTTTAGAAAACACACTTATGCCTGCTTCAGGGGAAAGGTGAGGTGGGGTGACGCATAAAACTCGAGTTTGAAATGAGCACAGATACCCTTCCGAAAACCGAATATGGAATGGACACGACCTACTCCTTGCTCAATCAACTGGACTCACCAGACCCTGTTCATCGCACAAGTATCTATCCGACTAGTAAGCATCTTCAAAGCTAAGTCTTGATATCTCTGTGTAAGTGCATCAAGTGTGTGTCAAGCGGCCTAAAACCAGCAGGGAAAATCAGCTCAGACCCATTCTGAGGATACATTTCCAACATAAAGAAGAAACAAGCAGGGCAAAACAGAGAGAAATTCTTCCAAAATGCGTTCAGGGACTGGCATGCAACCAGGATTGACCACATCTACAGCCCCAGCGGCAGAAGACATAAGGCTGGACACTCTTGGGGCTGAGACGATTGGTGAGGTTGGGAAAGCAAATGCAGACCCTTGAAAGGAATCCTGCGTGCTCCCCATTCCATGGGTCCCAACTCTCCAGGTTCAACGCAATCTTCCGACAGCGAAAGCACTCATTGGAAACCCAGCGGATGCTACACCGTGGGATCGGGAAAGCTTTCTGAAACTCACCTCAGTTTTCATCTCCTGGTGCTCGTGTTCTCCATTCAGGCCCCCTTACTAACAATCTCCCCACTTGGAGACTCGGCGCCTTTCCATGCCTCTTTCGTACCGTCTGCAATTTGTCCGCAGGATGAACTGCAAGAGGGGGAACCAATGAGAGACTCGCTGGAGGTGTTTGGTCGGGCACATGTCACTCTCATTTCCCATCACGAAGAAGAATTCACCAGCGGTTCAGCCTGCCACCCCGGATCGACAATAGGGCGTGAAGCCATCCAGCCGTGTTGCGTCCCACTCACAAAAAAGCGACTTGGGAAATGGAGCTCAGGGGCACTGCACTTCCCAAACCTGCAGAGTTCTAAACGATAACTATCGCCGCAAAATATATTGAGGTCAGGCTACGAAGAGGCGCTGAACGCAAGGCAGAACTGCAGGAAACGGATGTCAACGGGTACATCGGAATGGCCCCGATAGCACATGAAAAGCGCCAGAACGTGGACAATGATGCGGTTGGCCAAAAAGGGCGTATGCGTTTTTTCCTGAATATATTCAGGAAAAAACGCATACGCCCTTTTTGGCCAACCAAGCAACCTGGGAGAGCAAATCAGCACTACAAAGAAATCTCTCGCCCCCCCCCGGGGCAAAAGGGCCAGGCGAAAAAAGTCTAAAAACCAGAAAGGCAGGACAGCCCACGGAGTCAAGGGAGCCTTGTTAAGCTGATGGGCGGGATGTCAATGGCCAACAGCCAATCTTCACAAGTGTATCCTCTTTCCCAAACCATGTAAAACACAGAACCACAGAGCATAGGGCACTTCCACACATGGGCGTTGACCTTGGGAAAATCAAAAAATCAACCAGACACAGGGACCCCAAAGTTGAGGGCTGCTGTCTTGACAAGAACCTCCACTCCGGTACACGTTTCATATCCCAGGAAAGAGCCAAGTGGACAAAGACGAGTGGACAAGTGGACAAAGACAAGTGGACAAGTGGACAAGTGGTGCTACGTAGGTCCAATGGAGTGTCACTCAGCCATGAAATCCACGTCATGAGGCTGGTAGCAGCATCCTGAGTGGATTTAGGTACGATCATCCTCAGTGAAATAAGTCCCACAAAAAAAGAAACTTATGATATCACTTATCGAGGGAATGTAAAAATCGCTCCCCATGCACTGAATCCCCAAACAGAACAGAGTCACGCTTTTAGAAAACACACTTATGCCTGCTTCAGGGGAAAGGTGAGGTGGGG
The DNA here is from genome assembly GCF_026419965.1 of Kogia breviceps. Lineage (NCBI taxonomy): Eukaryota > Metazoa > Chordata > Mammalia > Artiodactyla > Physeteridae > Kogia > Kogia breviceps. The sequence continues at coordinate 136,018 of NW_026711591.1, forward strand.
TGACGCATAAAACTCGAGTTTGAAATGAGCACAGATACCCTTCCGAAAACCGAATATGGAATGGACACGACCTACTCCTTGCTCAATCAACTGGACTCACCAGACCCTGTTCATCGCACAAGTATCTATCCGACTAGTAAGCATCTTAAAAGCTAAGTCTTGATATCTCTGTGTAAGTGCATCAAGTGTGTGTCAAGCGGCCTAAAACCAGCAGGGAAAATCAGCTCAGACCCATTCTGAGGATACATTTCCAACATAAAGAAGAAACAAGCAGGGCAAAACAGAGAGAAATTCTTCCAAAATGCGTTCAGGGACTGGCATGCAACCAGGATTGACCACATCTACAGCCCCAGCGGCAGAAGACATAAGGCTGGACACTCTTGGGGCTGAGACGATTGGTGAGGTTGGGAAAGCAAATGCAGACCCTTGAAAGGAATCCTGCGTGCTCCCCATTCCATGGGTCCCAACTCTCCAGGTTCAACGCAATCTTCCGACAGCGAAAGCACTCATTGGAAACCCAGCGGTTGCTACACCGTGGGATCGGGAAAGCTTTCTGAAACTCACCTCAGTTTTCATCTCCTGGTGCTCGTGTTCTCCATTCAGGCCCCCTTACTAACAATCTCCCCACTTGGAGACTCGGCGCCTTTCCATGCCTCTTTCGTACCGTCTGCAATTTGTCCGCAGGATGAACTGCAAGAGGGGGAACCAATGAGAGACTCGCTGGAGGTGTTTGGTCGGGCACATGTCACTCTCATTTCCCATCACGAAGAAGAATTCACCAGCGGTTCAGCCTGCCACCCCGGATCGACAATAGGGCGTGAAGCCATCCAGCCGTGTTGCGTCCCACTCACAAAAAAGCGACTTGGGAAATGGAGCTCAGGGGCACTGCACTTCCCAAACCTGCAGAGTTCTAAACGATAACTATCGCCCCAAAATATATTGAGGTCAGGCTACGAAGAGGCGCTGAACGCAAGGCAGAACTGCAGGAAACGGATGTCAACGGGTACATCGGAATGGCCCCGATAGCACATGAAAAGCGCCAGAACGTGGACAATGATGCGGTTGGCCAAAAAGGGCGTATGCGTTTTTTCCTGAATATATTCAGGAAAAAACGCATACGCCCTTTTTGGCCAACCAAGCAACCTGGGAGAGCAAATCAGCACTACAAAGAAATCTCTCGCCCCCCCCCGGGGCAAAAGGGCCAGGCGAAAAAAGTCTAAAAACCAGAAAGGCAGGACAGCCCACGGAGTCAAGGGAGCCTTGTTAAGCTGATGGGCGGGATGTCAATGGCCAACAGCCAATCTTCACAAGTGTATCCTCTTTCCCAAACCATGTAAAACACAGAACCACAGAGCATAGGGCACTTCCACACATGGGCGTTGACCTTGGGAAAATGAAAAAATCAACCAGACACAGGGACCCCAAAGTTGAGGGCTGCTGTCTTGACAAGAACCTCCACTCCGGTACACGTTTCTTATCCCAGGAAAGAGCCAAGTGGACAAAGACGAGTGGACAAGTGGACAAGTGCAGAAGTGGTGCTACGTAGGTCCAATGGAGTGTCACTCAGCCATGAAATCCACGTCATGAGGCTGGTAGCAGCATCCTGAGTGGATTTAGGTACGATCATCCTCAGTGAAATAAGTCCCACAAAAAAAGAAACTTATGATATCACTTATCGAGGGAATGTAAAAATCGCTCCCCATGCACTGAATCCCCAAACAGAACAGAGTCACGCTTTTAGAAAACACACTTATGCCTGCTTCAGGGGAAAGGTGAGGTGGGGTGACGCATAAAACTCGAGTTTGAAATGAGCACAGATACCCTTCCGAAAACCGAATATGGAATGGACACGACCTACTCCTTGCTCAATCAACTGGACTCACCAGACCCTGTTCATCGCACAAGTATCTATCCGACTAGTAAGCATCTTCAAAGCTAAGTCTTGATATCTCTGTGTAAGTGCATCAAGTGTGTGTCAAGCGGCCTAAAACCAGCAGGGAAAATCAGCTCAGACCCATTCTGAGGATACATTTCCAACATAAAGAAGAAACAAGCAGGGCAAAACAGAGAGAAATTCTTCCAAAATGCGTTCAGGGACTGGCATGCAACCAGGATTGACCACATCTACAGCCCCAGCGGCAGAAGACATAAGGCTGGACACTCCTGGGGCTGAGACGATTGGTGAGGTTGGGAAAGCAAATGCAGACCCTTGAAAGGAATCCTGCGTGCTCCCCATTCCATGGGTCCCAACTCTCCAGGTTCAACGCAATCTTCCGACAGCGAAAGCACTCATTGGAAACCCAGCGGTTGCTACACCGTGGGATCGGGAAAGCTTTCTGAAACTCACCTCAGTTTTCATCTCCTGGTGCTCGTGTTCTCCATTCAGGCCCCCTTACTAACAATCTCCCCACTTGGAGACTCGGCGCCTTTCCATGCCTCTTTCGTACCGTCTGCAATTTGTCCGCAGGATGAACTGCAAGAGGGGGAACCAATGAGAGACTCGCTGGAGGTGTTTGGTCGGGCACATGTCACTCTCATTTCCCATCACGAAGAAGAATTCACCAGCGGTTCAGCCTGCCACCCCGGATCGACAATAGGGCGTGAAGCCATCCAGCCGTGTTGCGTCCCACTCACAAAAAAGCGACTTGGGAAATGGAGCTCAGGGGCACTGCACTTCCCAAACCTGCAGAGTTCTAAACGATAACTATCGCCCCAAAATATATTGAGGTCAGGCTACGAAGAGGCGCTGAACGCAAGGCAGAACTGCAGGAAACGGATGTCAACGGGTACATCGGAATGGCCCCGATAGCACATGAAAAGCGCCAGAACGTGGACAATGCTGCGGTTGGCCAAAAAGGGCGTATGCGTTTTTTCCTGAATATATTCAGGAAAAAACGCATACGCCCTTTTTGGCCAACCAAGCAACCTGGGAGAGCAAATCAGCACTACAAAGAAATCTCTCGCCCCCCCCCCCCGGGGCAAAAGGGCCAGGCGAAAAAAGTCTAAAAACCAGAAAGGCAGGACAGCCCACGGAGTCAAGGGAGCCTTGTTAAGCTGATGGGCGGGATGTCAATGGCCAACAGCCAATCTTCACAAGTGTATCCTCTTTCCCAAACCATGTAAAACACAGAACCACAGAGCATAGGGCACTTCCACACATGGGCGTTGACCTTGGGAAAATGAAAAAATCAACCAGACACAGGGACCCCAAAGTTGAGGGCTGCTGTCTTGACAAGAACCTCCACTCCGGTACACGTTTCATATCCCAGGAAAGAGCCAAGTGGACAAAGACGAGTGGACAAGTGGACAAAGACAAGTGGACAAGTGGACAAGTGGTGCTACGTAGGTCCAATGGAGTGTCACTCAGCCATGAAATCCACGTCATGAGGCTGGTAGCAGCATCCTGAGTGGATTTAGGTACGATCATCCTCAGTGAAATAAGTCCCACAAAAAAAGAAACTTATGATATCACTTATCGAGGGAATGTAAAAATCGCTCCCCATGCACTGAATCCCCAAACAGAACAGAGTCACGCTTTTAGAAAACACACTTATGCCTGCTTCAGGGGAAAGGTGAGGTGGGGTGACGCATAAAACTCGAGTTTGAAATGAGCACAGATACCCTTCCGAAAACCGAATATGGAATGGACACGACCTACTCCTTGCTCAATCAACTGGACTCACCAGACCCTGTTCATCGCACAAGTATCTATCCGACTAGTAAGCATCTTAAAAGCTAAGTCTTGATATCTCTGTGTAAGTGCATCAAGTGTGTGTCAAGCGGCCTAAAACCAGCAGGGAAAATCAGCTCAGACCCATTCTGAGGATACATTTCCAACATAAAGAAGAAACAAGCAGGGCAAAACAGAGAGAAATTCTTCCAAAATGCGTTCAGGGACTGGCATGCAACCAGGATTGACCACATCTACAGCCCCAGCGGCAGAAGACATAAGGCTGGACACTCTTGGGGCTGAGACGATTGGTGAGGTTGGGAAAGCAAATGCAGACCCTTGAAAGGAATCCTGCGTGCTCCCCATTCCATGGGTCCCAACTCTCCAGGTTCAACGCAATCTTCCGACAGCGAAAGCACTCATTGGAAACCCAGCGGATGCTACACCGTGGGATCGGGAAAGCTTTCTGAAACTCACCTCAGTTTTCATCTCCTGGTGCTCGTGTTCTCCATTCAGGCCCCCTTACTAACAATCTCCCCACTTGGAGACTCGGCGCCTTTCCATGCCTCTTTCGTACCGTCTGCAATTTGTCCGCAGGATGAACTGCAAGAGGGGGAACCAATGAGAGACTCGCTGGAGGTGTTTGGTCGGGCACATGTCACTCTCATTTCCCATCACGAAGAAGAATTCACCAGCGGTTCAGCCTGCCACCCCGGATCGACAATAGGGCGTGAAGCCATCCAGCCGTGTTGCGTCCCACTCACAAAAAACGACTTGGGAAATGGAGCTCAGGGGCACTGCACTTCCCAAACCTGCAGAGTTCTAAACGATAACTATCGCCCCAAAATATATTGAGGTCAGGCTACGAAGAGGCGCTGAACGCAAGGCAGAACTGCAGGAAACGGATGTCAACGGCTACATCGGAATGGCCCCGATAGCACATGAAAAGCGCCAGAACGTGGACAATGATGCGGTTGGCCAAAAAGGGCGTATGCGTTTTTTCCTGAATATATTCAGGAAAAAACGCATACGCCCTTTTTGGCCAACCCAGCAACCTGGGAGAGCAAATCAGCACTACAAAGAAATCTCTCGCCCCCTCCCCCCGGGGGAAAAGGGCCAGGCGAAAAAAGTCTAAAAACCAGAAAGGCAGGACAGCCCACGGAGTCAAGGGAGCCTTGTTAAGCTGATGGGCGGGATGTCAATGGCCAACAGCCAATCTTCACAAGTGTATCCTCTTTCCCAAACCATGTAAAACACAGAACCACAGAGCATAGGGCACTTCCACACATGGGCGTTGACCTTGGGAAAATGAAAAAATCAACCAGACACAGGGACCCCAAAGTTGAGGGCTGCTGTCTTGACAAGAACCTCCACTCCGGTACACGTTTCATATCCCAGGAAAGAGCCAAGTGGACAAGTGTTCAAAGACAAGTGGACAAGTGGACAAGTGGTGCTACGTAGGTCCAATGGAGTGTCACTCAGCCATGAAATCCACGTCATGAGGCTGGTAGCAGCATCCTGAGTGGATTTAGGTACGATCATCCTCAGTGAAATAAGTCCCACAAAAAAAGAAACTTATGATATCACTTATCGAGGGAATGTAAAAATCGCTCCCCATGCACTGAATCCCCAAACAGAACAGAGTCACGCTTTTAGAAAACACACTTATGCCTGCTTCAGGGGAAAGGTGAGGTGGGGTGACGCATAAAACTCGAGTTTGAAATGAGCACAGATACCCTTCTGAAAACCGAATATGGAATGGACACGACCTACTCCTTGCTCAATCAACTGGACTCACCAGACCCTGTTCATCGCACAAGTATCTATCTGACTAGTAAGCATCTTAAAAGCTAAGTCTTGATATCTCTGTGTAAGTGCATCAAGTGTGTGTCAAGCGGCCTAAAACCAGCAGGGAAAATCAGCTCAGACCCATTCTGAGGATACATTTCCAACATAAAGAAGAAACAAGCAGGGCAAAACAGAGAGAAATTCTTCCAAAATGCGTTCAGGGACTGGCATGCAACCAGGATTGACCACATCTACAGCCCCAGCGGCAGAAGACATAAGGCTGGACACTCTTGGGGCTGAGACGATTGGTGAGGTTGGGAAAGCAAATGCAGACCCTTGAAAGGAATCCTGCGTGCTCCCCATTCCATGGGTCCCAACTCTCCAGGTTCAACGCAATCTTCCGACAGCGAAAGCACTCATTGGAAACCCAGCGGATGCTACACCGTGGGATCGGGAAAGCTTTCTGAAACTCACCTCAGTTTTCATCTCCTGGTGCTCGTGTTCTCCATTCAGGCCCCCTTACTAACAATCTCCCCACTTGGAGACTCGGCGCCTTTCCATGCCTCTTTCGTACCGTCTGCAATTTGTCCGCAGGATGAACTGCAAGAGGGGGAACCAATGAGAGACTCGCTGGAGGTGTTTGGTCGGGCACATGTCACTCTCATTTCCCATCACGAAGAAGAATTCACCAGCGGTTCAGCCTGCCACCCCGGATCGACAATAGGGCGTGAAGCCATCCAGCCGTGTTGCGTCCCACTCACAAAAAAGCGACTTGGGAAATGGAGCTCAGGGGCACTGCACTTCCCAAACCTGCAGAGTTCTAAACGATAACTATCGCCCCAAAATATATTGAGGTCAGGCTACGAAGAGGCGCTGAACGCAAGGCAGAACTGCAGGAAACGGATGTCAACGGGTACATCGGAATGGCCCCGATAGCACATGAAAAGCGCCAGAACGTGGACAATGATGCGGTTGGCCAAAAAGGGCGTATGCGTTTTTTCCTGAATATATTCAGGAAAAAACGCATACGCCCTTTTTGGCCAACCAAGCAACCTGGGAGAGCAAATCAGCACTACAAAGAAATCTCTCGGCCCCCCCCCCCCGGGGGAAAAGGGCCAGGCGAAAAAAGTCTAAAAACCAGAAAGGCAGGACAGCCCACGGAGTCAAGGGAGCCTTGTTAAGCTGATGGGCGGGATGTCAATGGCCAACAGCCAATCTTCACAAGTGTATCCTCTTTCCCAAACCATGTAAAACACAGAACCACAGAGCATAGGGCACTTCCACACATGGGCGTTGACCTTGGGAAAATGAAAAAATCAACCAGACACAGGGACCCCAAAGTTGAGGGCTGCTGTCTTGACAAGAACCTCCACTCCGGTACACGTTTCATATCCCAGGAAAGAGCCAAGTGGACAAGTGTTCAAAGACAAGTGGACAAGTGGACAAGTGGTGCTACGTAGGTCCAATGGAGTGTCACTCAGCCATGAAATCCACGTCATGAGGCTGGTAGCAGCATCCTGAGTGGATTTAGGTACGATCATCCTCAGTGAAATAAGTCCCACAAAAAAAGAAACTTATGATATCACTTATCGAGGGAATGTAAAAATCGCTCCCCATGCACTGAATCCCCAAACAGAACAGAGTCACGCTTTTAGAAAACACACTTATGCCTGCTTCAGGGGAAAGGTGAGGTGGGGTGACGCATAAAACTCGAGTTTGAAATGAGCACAGATACCCTTCCGAAAACCGAATATGGAATGGACACGACCTACTCCTTGCTCAATCAACTGGACTCACCAGACCCTGTTCATCGCACAAGTATCTATCCGACTAGTAAGCATCTTAAAAGCTAAGTCTTGATATCTCTGTGTAAGTGCATCAAGTGTGTGTCAAGCGGCCTAAAACCAGCAGGGAAAATCAGCTCAGACCCATTCTGAGGATACATTTCCAACATAAAGAAGAAACAAGCAGGGCAAAACAGAGAGAAATTCTTCCAAAATGCGTTCAGGGACTGGCATGCAACCAGGATTGACCACATCTACAGCCCCAGCGGCAGAAGACATAAGGCTGGACACTCTTGGGGCTGAGACGATTGGTGAGGTTGGGAAAGCAAATGCAGACCCTTGAAAGGAATCCTGCGTGCTCCCCATTCCATGGGTCCCAACTCTCCAGGTTCAACGCAATCTTCCGACAGCGAAAGCACTCATTGGAAACCCAGCGGATGCTACACCGTGGGATCGGGAAAGCTTTCTGAAACTCACCTCAGTTTTCATCTCCTGGTGCTCGTGTTCTCCATTCAGGCCCCCTTACTAACAATCTCCCCACTTGGAGACTCGGCGCCTTTCCATGCCTCTTTCGTACCGTCTGCAATTTGTCCGCAGGATGAACTGCAAGAGGGGGAACCAATGAGAGACTCGCTGGAGGTGTTTGGTCGGGCACATGTCACTCTCATTTCCCATCACGAAGAAGAATTCACCAGCGGTTCAGCCTGCCACCCCGGATCGACAATAGGGCGTGAAGCCATCCAGCCGTGTTGCGTCCCACTCACAAAAAAGCGACTTGGGAAATGGAGCTCAGGGGCACTGCACTTCCCAAACCTGCAGAGTTCTAAACGATAACTATCGCCCCAAAATATATTGAGGTCAGGCTACGAAGAGGCGCTGAACGCAAGGCAGAACTGCAGGAAACGGATGTCAACGGGTACATCGGAATGGCCCCGATAGCACATGAAAAGCGCCAGAACGTGGACAATGATGCGGTTGGCCAAAAAGGGCGTATGCGTTTTTTCCTGAATATATTCAGGAAAAAACGCATACGCCCTTTTTGGCCAACCAAGCAACCTGGGAGAGCAAATCAGCACTACAAAGAAATCTCTCGCCCCCCCCCCGGGGCAAAAGGGCCAGGCGAAAAATGTCTAAAAACCAGAAAGGCAGGACAGCCCACGGAGTCAAGGGAGCCTTGTTAAGCTGATGGGCGGGATGTCAATGGCCAACAGCCAATCTTCACAAGTGTATCCTCTTTCCCAAACCATGTAAAACACAGAACCACAGAGCATAGGGCACTTCCACACATGGGCGTTGACCTTGGGAAAATGAAAAAATCAACCAGACACAGGGACCCCAAAGTTGAGGGCTGCTGTCTTGACAAGAACCTCCACTCCGGTACACGTTTCATATCCCAGGAAAGAGCCAAGTGGACAAGTGTTCAAAGACAAGTGGACAAGTGGACAAGTGGTGCTACGTAGGTCCAATGGAGTGTCACTCAGCCATGAAATCCACGTCATGAGGCTGGTAGCAGCATCCTGAGTGGATTTAGGTACGATCATCCTCAGTGAAATAAGTCCCACAAAAAAAGAAACTTATGATATCACTTATCGAGGGAATGTAAAAATCGCTCCCCATGCACTGAATCCCCAAACAGAACAGAGTCACGCTTTTAGAAAACACACTTATGCCTGCTTCAGGGGAAAGGTGAGGTGGGGTGACGCATAAAACTCGAGTTTGAAATGAGCACAGATACCCTTCTGAAAACCGAATATGGAATGGACACGACCTACTCCTTGCTCAATCAACTGGACTCACCAGACCCTGTTCATCGCACAAGTATCTATCCGACTAGTAAGCATCTTAAAAGCTAAGTCTTGATATCTCTGTGTAAGTGCATCAAGTGTGTGTCAAGCGGCCTAAAACCAGCAGGGAAAATCAGCTCAGACCCATTCTGAGGATACATTTCCAACATAAAGAAGAAACAAGCAGGGCAAAACAGAGAGAAATTCTTCCAAAATGCGTTCAGGGACTGGCATGCAACCAGGATTGACCACATCTACAGCCCCAGCGGCAGAAGACATAAGGCTGGACACTCTTGGGGCTGAGACGATTGGTGAGGTTGGGAAAGCAAATGCAGACCCTTGAAAGGAATCCTGCGTGCTCCCCATTCCATGGGTCCCAACTCTCCAGGTTCAACGCAATCTTCCGACAGCGAAAGCACTCATTGGAAACCCAGCGGATGCTACACCGTGGGATCGGGAAAGCTTTCTGAAACTCACCTCAGTTTTCATCTCCTGGTGCTCGTGTTCTCCATTCAGGCCCCCTTACTAACAATCTCCCCACTTGGAGACTCGGCGCCTTTCCATGCCTCTTTCGTACCGTCTGCAATTTGTCCGCAGGATGAACTGCAAGAGGGGGAACCAATGAGAGACTCGCTGGAGGTGTTTGGTCGGGCACATGTCACTCTCATTTCCCATCACGAAGAAGAATTCACCAGCGGTTCAGCCTGCCACCCCGGATCGACAATAGGGCGTGAAGCCATCCAGCCGTGTTGCGTCCCACTCACAAAAAAGCGACTTGGGAAATGGAGCTCAGGGGCACTGCACTTCCCAAACCTGCAGAGTTCTAAACGATAACTATCGCCCCAAAATATATTGAGGTCAGGCTACGAAGAGGCGCTGAACGCAAGGCAGAACTGCAGGAAACGGATGTCAACGGCTACATCGGAATGGCCCCGATAGCACATGAAAAGCGCCAGAACGTGGACAATGATGCGGTTGGCCAAAAAGGGCGTATGCGTTTTTTCCTGAATATATTCAGGAAAAAACGCATACGCCCTTTTTGGCCAACCAAGCAACCTGGGAGAGCAAATCAGCACTACAAAGAAATCTCTCGGCCCCCCCCCCCGGGGGAAAAGGGCCAGGCGAAAAAAGTCTAAAAACCAGAAAGGCAGGACAGCCCACGGAGTCAAGGGAGCCTTGTTAAGCTGATGGGCGGGATGTCAATGGCCAACAGCCAATCTTCACAAGTGTATCCTCTTTCCCAAACCATGTAAAACACAGAACCACAGAGCATAGGGCACTTCCACACATGGGCGTTGACCTTGGGAAAATGAAAAAATCAACCAGACACAGGGACCCCAAAGTTGAGGGCTGCTGTCTTGACAAGAACCTCCACTCCGGTACACGTTTCATATCCCAGGAAAGAGCCAAGTGGACAAGTGTTCAAAGACAAGTGGACAAGTGGACAAGTGGTGCTACGTAGGTCCAATGGAGTGTCACTCAGCCATGAAATCCACGTCATGAGGCTGGTAGCAGCATCCTGAGTGGATTTAGGTACGATCATCCTCAGTGAAATAAGTCCCACAAAAAAAGAAACTTATGATATCACTTATCGAGGGAATGTAAAAATCGCTCCCCATGCACTGAATCCCCAAACAGAACAGAGTCACGCTTTTAGAAAACACACTTATGCCTGCTTCAGGGGAAAGGTGAGGTGGGGTGACGCATAAAACTCGAGTTTGAAATGAGCACAGATACCCTTCTGAAAACCGAATATGGAATGGACACGACCTACTCCTTGCTCAATCAACTGGACTCACCAGACCCTGTTCATCGCACAAGTATCTATCCGACTAGTAAGCATCTTAAAAGCTAAGTCTTGATATCTCTGTGTAAGTGCATCAAGTGTGTGTCAAGCGGCCTAAAACCAGCAGGGAAAATCAGCTCAGACCCATTCTGAGGATACATTTCCAACATAAAGAAGAAACAAGCAGGGCAAAACAGAGAGAAATTCTTCCAAAATGCGTTCAGGGACTGGCGTGCAACCAGGATTGACCACATCTACAGCCCCAGCGGCAGAAGACATAAGGCTGGACACTCTTGGGGCTGAGACGATTGGTGAGGTTGGGAAAGCAAATGCAGACCCTTGAAAGGAATCCTGCGTGCTCCCCATTCCATGGGTCCCAACTCTCCAGGTTCAACGCAATCTTCCGACAGCGAAAGCACTCATTGGAAACCCAGCGGATGCTACACCGTGGGATCGGGAAAGCTTTCTGAAACTCACCTCAGTTTTCATCTCCTGGTGCTCGTGTTCTCCATTCAGGCCCCCTTACTAACAATCTCCCCACTTGGAGACTCGGCGCCTTTCCATGCCTCTTTCGTACCGTCTGCAATTTGTCCGCAGGATGAACTGCAAGAGGGGGAACCAATGAGAGACTCGCTGGAGGTGTTTGGTCGGGCACATGTCACTCTCATTTCCCATCACGAAGAAGAATTCACCAGCGGTTCAGCCTGCCACCCCGGATCGACAATAGGGCGTGAAGCCATCCAGCCGTGTTGCGTCCCACTCACAAAAAAGCGACTTGGGAAATGGAGCTCAGGGGCACTGCACTTCCCAAACCTGCAGAGTTCTAAACGATAACTATCGCCCCAAAATATATTGAGGTCAGGCTACGAAGAGGCGCTGAACGCAAGGCAGAACTGCAGGAAACGGATGTCAACGGCTACATCGGAATGGCCCCGATAGCACATGAAAAGCGCCAGAACGTGGACAATGATGCGGTTGGCCAAAAAGGGCGTATGCGTTTTTTCCTGAATATATTCAGGAAAAAACGCATACGCCCTTTTTGGCCAACCAAGCAACCTGGGAGAGCAAATCAGCACTACAAAGATATCTCTCGCCCCCCCCCGGGGAAAAAGGGCCAGGCGAAAAAAGTCTAAAAACCAGAAAGGCAGGACAGGCCACGGAGTCAAGGGAGCCTTGTTAAGCTGATGGGCGGGATGTCAATGGCCAACAGCCAATCTTCACAAGTGTATCCTCTTTCCCAAACCATGTAAAACACAGAACCACAGAGCATAGGGCACTTCCACACATGGGCGTTGACCTTGGGAAAATGAAAAAATCAACCAGACACAGGGACCCCAAAGTTGAGGGCTGCTGTCTTGACAAGAACCTCCACTCCGGTACACGTTTCATATCCCAGGAAAGAGCCAAGTGGACAAGTGTTCAAAGACAAGTGGACAAGTGGACAAGTGGTGCTACGTAGGTCCAATGGAGTGTCACTCAGCCATGAAATCCACGTCATGAGGCTGGTAGCAGCATCCTGAGTGGATTTAGGTACGATCATCCTCAGTGAAATAAGTCCCACAAAAAAAGAAACTTATGATATCACTTATCGAGGGAATGTAAAAATCGCTCCCCATGCACTGAATCCCCAAACAGAACAGAGTCACGCTTTTAGAAAACACACTTATGCCTGCTTCAGGGGAAAGGTGAGGTGGGGTGACGCATAAAACTCGAGTTTGAAATGAGCACAGATACCCTTCTGAAAACCGAATATGGAATGGACACGACCTACTCCTTGCTCAATCAACTGGACTCACCAGACCCTGTTCATCGCACAAGTATCTATCCGACTAGTAAGCATCTTAAAAGCTAAGTCTTGATATCTCTGTGTAAGTGCATCAAGTGTGTGTAAAGCGGCCTAAAACCAGCAGGGAAAATCAGCTCAGACCCATTCTGAGGATACATTTCCAACATAAAGAAGAAACAAGCAGGGCAAAACAGAGAGAAATTCTTCCAAAATGCGTTCAGGGACTGGCGTGCAACCAGGATTGACCACATCTACAGCCCCAGCGGCAGAAGACATAAGGCTGGACACTCTTGGGGCTGAGACGATTGGTGAGGTTGGGAAAGCAAATGCAGACCCTTGAAAGGAATCCTGCGTGCTCCCCATTCCATGGGTCCCAACTCTCCAGGTTCAACGCAATCTTCCGACAGCGAAAGCACTCATTGGAAACCCAGCGGATGCTACACCGTGGGATCGGGAAAGCTTTCTGAAACTCACCTCAGTTTTCATCTCCTGGTGCTCGTGTTCTCCATTCAGGCCCCCTTACTAACAATCTCCCCACTTGGAGACTCGGCGCCTTTCCATGCCTCTTTCGTACCGTCTGCAAATTGTCCGCAGGATGAACTGCAAGAGGGGGAACCAATGAGAGACTCGCTGGAGGTGTTTGGTCGGGCACATGTCACTCTCATTTCCCATCACGAAGAAGAATTCACCAGCGGTTCAGCCTGCCACCCCGGATCGACAATAGGGCGTGAAGCCATCCAGCCGTGTTGCGTCCCACTCACAAAAAAGCGACTTGGGAAATGGAGCTCAGGGGCACTGCACTTCCCAAACCTGCAGAGTTCTAAACGATAACTATCGCCCCAAAATATATTGAGGTCAGGCTACGAAGAGGCGCTGAACGCAAGGCAGAACTGCAGGAAACGGATGTCAACGGCTACATCGGAATGGCCGCGATAGCACATGAAAAGCGCCAGAACGTGGACAATGATGCGGTTGGCCAAAAAGGGCGTATGCGTTTTTTCCTGAATATATTCAGGAAAAAACGCATATGCCCTTTTTGGCCAACCAAGCAACCTGGGAGAGCAAATCAGCACTACAAAGATATCTCTCGCCCCCCCCCCCCGGGGCAAAAGGGCCAGGCGAAAAAAGTCTAAAAACCAGAAAGGCAGGACAGGCCACGGAGTCAAGGGAGCCTTGTTAAGCTGATGGGCGGGATGTCAATGGCCAACAGCCAATCTTCACAAGTGTATCCTCTTTCCCAAACCATGTAAAACACAGAACCACAGAGCATAGGGCACTTCCACACATGGGCGTTGACCTTGGGAAAATGAAAAAATCAACCAGACACAGGGACCCCAAAGTTGAGGGCTGCTGTCTTGACAAGAACCTCCACTCCGGTACACGTTTCACATCCCAGGAAAGAGCCAAGTGGACAAAGACGAGTGGACAAGTGGACAAAGACAAGTGGACAAGTGGACAAGTGGTGCTACGTAGGTCCAATGGAGTGTCACTCAGCCATGAAATCCACGTCATGAGGCTGGTAGCAGCATCCTGAGTGGATTTAGGTACGATCATCCTCAGTGAAATAAGTCCCACAAAAAAAGAAACTTATGATATCACTTATCGAGGGAATGTAAAAATCGCTCCCCATGCACTGAATCCCCAAACAGAACAGAGTCACGCTTTTAGAAAACACACTTATGCCTGCTTCAGGGGAAAGGTGAGGTGGGGTGACGCATAAAAGTCGAGTTTGAAATGAGCACAGATACCCTTCCGAAAACCGAATATGGAATGGACACGACCTACTCCTTGCTCAATCAAGTGGACTCACCAGACCCTGTTCATCGCACAAGTATCTATCCGACTAGTAAGCATCTTAAAAGCTAAGTCTTGATATCTCTGTGTAAGTGCATCAAGTGTGTGTAAAGCGGCCTAAAACCAGCAGGGAAAATCAGCTCAGACCCATTCTGAGGATACATTTCCAACATAAAGAAGAAACAAGCAGGGCAAAACAGAGAGAAATTCTTCCAAAATGCGTTCAGGGACTGGCATGCAACCAGGATTGACCACATCTACAGCCCCAGCGGCAGAAGACATAAGGCTGGACACTCTTGGGGCTGAGACGATTGGTGAGGTTGGGAAAGCAAATGCAGACCCTTGAAAGGAATCCTGCGTGCTCCCCATTCCATGGGTCCCAACTCTCCAGGTTCAACGCAATCTTCCGACAGCGAAAGCACTCATTGGAAACCCAGCGGTTGCTACACCGTGGGATCGGGAAAGCTTTCTGAAACTCACCTCAGTTTTCATCTCCTGGTGCTCGTGTTCTCCATTCAGGCCCCCTTACTAACAATCTCCCCACTTGGAGACTCGGCGCCTTTCCATGCCTCTTTCGTACCGTCTGCAATTTGTCCGCAGGATGAACTGCAAGAGGGGGAACCAATGAGAGACTCGCTGGAGGTGTTTGGTCGGGCACATGTCACTCTCATTTCCCATCACGAAGAAGAATTCACCAGCGGTTCAGCCTGCCACCCCGGATCGACAATAGGGCGTGAAGCCATCCAGCCGTGTTGCGTCCCACTCACAAAAAAGCGACTTGGGAAATGGAGCTCAGGGGCACTGCACTTCCCAAACCTGCAGAGTTCTAAACGATAACTATCGCCCCAAAATATATTGAGGTCAGGCTACGAAGAGGCGCTGAACGCAAGGCAGAACTGCAGGAAACGGATGTCAACGGCTACATCGGAATGGCCCCGATAGCACATGAAAAGCGCCAGAACGTGGACAATGATGCGGTTGGCCAAAAAGGGCGTATGCGTTTTTTCCTGAATATATTCAGGAAAAAACGCATACGCCCTTTTTGGCCAACCAAGCAACCTGGGAGAGCAAATCAGCACTACAAAGATATCTCTCGCCCCCCCCCGGGGCAAAAGGGCCAGGCGAAAAAAGTCTAAAAACCAGAAAGGCAGGACAGGCCACGGAGTCAAGGGAGCCTTGTTAAGCTGATGGGCGGGATGTCAATGGCCAACAGCCAATCTTCACAAGTGTATCCTCTTTCCCAAACCATGTAAAACACAGAACCACAGAGCATAGGGCACTTCCACACATGGGCGTTGACCTTGGGAAAATGAAAAAATCAACCAGACACAGGGACCCCAAAGTTGAGGGCTGCTGTCTTGACAAGAACCTCCACTCCGGTACACGTTTCATATCCCAGGAAAGAGCCAAGTGGACAAGTGTTCAAAGACAAGTGGACAAGTGGACAAGTGGTGCTACGTAGGTCCAATGGAGTGTCACTCAGCCATGAAATCCACGTCATGAGGCTGGTAGCAGCATCCTGAGTGGATTTAGGTACGATCATCCTCAGTGAAATAAGTCCCACAAAAAAAGAAACTTATGATATCACTTATCGAGGGAATGTAAAAATCGCTCCCCATGCACTGAATCCCCAAACAGAACAGAGTCACGCTTTTAGAAAACACACTTATGCCTGCTTCAGGGGAAAGGTGAGGTGGGGTGACGCATAAAACTCGAGTTTGAAATGAGCACAGATACCCTTCTGAAAACCGAATATGGAATGGACACGACCTACTCCTTGCTCAATCAACTGGACTCACCAGACCCTGTTCATCGCACAAGTATCTATCCGACTAGTAAGCATCTTAAAAGCTAAGTCTTGATATCTCTGTGTAAGTGCATCAAGTGTGTGTCAAGCGGCCTAAAACCAGCAGGGAAAATCAGCTCAGACCCATTCTGAGGATACATTTCCAACATAAAGAAGAAACAAGCAGGGCAAAACAGAGAGAAATTCTTCCAAAATGCGTTCAGGGACTGGCGTGCAACCAGGATTGACCACATCTACAGCCCCAGCGGCAGAAGACATAAGGCTGGACACTCTTGGGGCTGAGACGATTGGTGAGGTTGGGAAAGCAAATGCAGACCCTTGAAAGGAATCCTGCGTGCTCCCCATTCCATGGGTCCCAACTCTCCAGGTTCAACGCAATCTTCCGACAGCGAAAGCACTCATTGGAAACCCAGCGGATGCTACACCGTGGGATCGGGAAAGCTTTCTGAAACTCACCTCAGTTTTCATCTCCTGGTGCTCGTGTTCTCCATTCAGGCCCCCTTACTAACAATCTCCCCACTTGGAGACTCGGCGCCTTTCCATGCCTCTTTCGTACCGTCTGCAATTTGTCCGCAGGATGAACTGCAAGAGGGGGAACCAATGAGAGACTCGCTGGAGGTGTTTGGTCGGGCACATGTCACTCTCATTTCCCATCACGAAGAAGAATTCACCAGCGGTTCAGCCTGCCACCCCGGATCGACAATAGGGCGTGAAGCCATCCAGCCGTGTTGCGTCCCACTCACAAAAAAGCGACTTGGGAAATGGAGCTCAGGGGCACTGCACTTCCCAAACCTGCAGAGTTCTAAACGATAACTATCGCCCCAAAATATATTGAGGTCAGGCTACGAAGAGGCGCTGAACGCAAGGCAGAACTGCAGGAAACGGATGTCAACGGCTACATCGGAATGGCCCCGATAGCACATGAAAAGCGCCAGAACGTGGACAATGATGCGGTTGGCCAAAAAGGGCGTATGCGTTTTTTCCTGAATATATTCAGGAAAAAACGCATACGCCCTTTTTGGCCAACCAAGCAACCTGGGAGAGCAAATCAGCACTACAAAGATATCTCTCGCCCCCCCCCGGGGAAAAAGGGCCAGGCGAAAAAAGTCTAAAAACCAGAAAGGCAGGACAGGCCACGGAGTCAAGGGAGCCTTGTTAAGCTGATGGGCGGGATGTCAATGGCCAACAGCCAATCTTCACAAGTGTATCCTCTTTCCCAAACCATGTAAAACACAGAACCACAGAGCATAGGGCACTTCCACACATGGGCGTTGACCTTGGGAAAATGAAAAAATCAACCAGACACAGGGACCCCAAAGTTGAGGGCTGCTGTCTTGACAAGAACCTCCACTCCGGTACACGTTTCATATCCCAGGAAAGAGCCAAGTGGACAAGTGTTCAAAGACAAGTGGACAAGTGGACAAGTGGTGCTACGTAGGTCCAATGGAGTGTCACTCAGCCATGAAATCCACGTCATGAGGCTGGTAGCAGCATCCTGAGTGGATTTAGGTACGATCATCCTCAGTGAAATAAGTCCCACAAAAAAAGAAACTTATGATATCACTTATCGAGGGAATGTAAAAATCGCTCCCCATGCACTGAATCCCCAAACAGAACAGAGTCACGCTTTTAGAAAACACACTTATGCCTGCTTCAGGGGAAAGGTGAGGTGGGGTGACGCATAAAACTCGAGTTTGAAATGAGCACAGATACCCTTCTGAAAACCGAATATGGAATGGACACGACCTACTCCTTGCTCAATCAACTGGACTCACCAGACCCTGTTCATCGCACAAGTATCTATCCGACTAGTAAGCATCTTAAAAGCTAAGTCTTGATATCTCTGTGTAAGTGCATCAAGTGTGTGTAAAGCGGCCTAAAACCAGCAGGGAAAATCAGCTCAGACCCATTCTGAGGATACATTTCCAACATAAAGAAGAAACAAGCAGGGCAAAACAGAGAGAAATTCTTCCAAAATGCGTTCAGGGACTGGCGTGCAACCAGGATTGACCACATCTACAGCCCCAGCGGCAGAAGACATAAGGCTGGACACTCTTGGGGCTGAGACGATTGGTGAGGTTGGGAAAGCAAATGCAGACCCTTGAAAGGAATCCTGCGTGCTCCCCATTCCATGGGTCCCAACTCTCCAGGTTCAACGCAATCTTCCGACAGCGAAAGCACTCATTGGAAACCCAGCGGATGCTACACCGTGGGATCGGGAAAGCTTTCTGAAACTCACCTCAGTTTTCATCTCCTGGTGCTCGTGTTCTCCATTCAGGCCCCCTTACTAACAATCTCCCCACTTGGAGACTCGGCGCCTTTCCATGCCTCTTTCGTACCGTCTGCAAATTGTCCGCAGGATGAACTGCAAGAGGGGGAACCAAGGAGAGACTCGCTGGAGGTGTTTGGTCGGGCACATGTCACTCTCATTTCCCATCACGAAGAAGAATTCACCAGCGGTTCAGCCTGCCACCCCGGATCGACAATAGGGCGTGAAGCCATCCAGCCGTGTTGCGTCCCACTCACAAAAAAGCGACTTGGGAAATGGAGCTCAGGGGCACTGCACTTCCCAAACCTGCAGAGTTCTAAACGATAACTATCGCCCCAAAATATATTGAGGTCAGGCTACGAAGAGGCGCTGAACGCAAGGCAGAACTGCAGGAAACGGATGTCAACGGCTACATCGGAATGGCCGCGATAGCACATGAAAAGCGCCAGAACGTGGACAATGATGCGGTTGGCCAAAAAGGGCGTATGCGTTTTTTCCTGAATATATTCAGGAAAAAACGCATATGCCCTTTTTGGCCAACCAAGCAACCTGGGAGAGCAAATCAGCACTACAAAGATATCTCTCGCCCCCCCCCCCCGGGGCAAAAGGGCCAGGCGAAAAAAGTCTAAAAACCAGAAAGGCAGGACAGGCCACGGAGTCAAGGGAGCCTTGTTAAGCTGATGGGCGGGATGTCAATGGCCAACAGCCAATCTTCACAAGTGTATCCTCTTTCCCAAACCATGTAAAACACAGAACCACAGAGCATAGGGCACTTCCACACATGGGCGTTGACCTTGGGAAAATGAAAAAATCAACCAGACACAGGGACCCCAAAGTTGAGGGCTGCTGTCTTGACAAGAACCTCCACTCCGGTACACGTTTCACATCCCAGGAAAGAGCCAAGTGGACAAAGACGAGTGGACAAGTGGACAAAGACAAGTGGACAAGTGGACAAGTGGTGCTACGTAGGTCCAATGGAGTGTCACTCAGCCATGAAATCCACGTCATGAGGCTGGTAGCAGCATCCTGAGTGGATTTAGGTACGATCATCCTCAGTGAAATAAGTCCCACAAAAAAAGAAACTTATGATATCACTTATCGAGGGAATGTAAAAATCGCTCCCCATGCACTGAATCCCCAAACAGAACAGAGTCACGCTTTTAGAAAACACACTTATGCCTGCTTCAGGGGAAAGGTGAGGTGGGGTGACGCATAAAAGTCGAGTTTGAAATGAGCACAGATACCCTTCCGAAAACCGAATATGGAATGGACACGACCTACTCCTTGCTCAATCAAGTGGACTCACCAGACCCTGTTCATCGCACAAGTATCTATCCGACTAGTAAGCATCTTAAAAGCTAAGTCTTGATATCTCTGTGTAAGTGCATCAAGTGTGTGTAAAGCGGCCTAAAACCAGCAGGGAAAATCAGCTCAGACCCATTCTGAGGATACATTTCCAACATAAAGAAGAAACAAGCAGGGCAAAACAGAGAGAAATTCTTCCAAAATGCGTTCAGGGACTGGCATGCAACCAGGATTGACCACATCTACAGCCCCAGCGGCAGAAGACATAAGGCTGGACACTCTTGGGGCTGAGACGATTGGTGAGGTTGGGAAAGCAAATGCAGACCCTTGAAAGGAATCCTGCGTGCTCCCCATTCCATGGGTCCCAACTCTCCAGGTTCAACGCAATCTTCCGACAGCGAAAGCACTCATTGGAAACCCAGCGGTTGCTACACCGTGGGATCGGGAAAGCTTTCTGAAACTCACCTCAGTTTTCATCTCCTGGTGCTCGTGTTCTCCATTCAGGCCCCCTTACTAACAATCTCCCCACTTGGAGACTCGGCGCCTTTCCATGCCTCTTTCGTACCGTCTGCAATTTGTCCGCAGGATGAACTGCAAGAGGGGGAACCAATGAGAGACTCGCTGGAGGTGTTTGGTCGGGCACATGTCACTCTCATTTCCCATCACGAAGAAGAATTCACCAGCGGTTCAGCCTGCCACCCCGGATCGACAATAGGGCGTGAAGCCATCCAGCCGTGTTGCGTCCCACTCACAAAAAAGCGACTTGGGAAATGGAGCTCAGGGGCACTGCACTTCCCAAACCTGCAGAGTTCTAAACGATAACTATCGCCCCAAAATATATTGAGGTCAGGCTACGAAGAGGCGTTGAACGCAAGGCAGAACTGCAGGAAACGGATGTCAACGGCTACATCGGAATGGCCCCGATAGCACATGAAAAGCGCCAGAACGTGGACAATGATGCGGTTGGCCAAAAAGGGCGTATGCGTTTTTTCCTGAATATATTCAGGAAAAAACGCATACGCCCTTTTTGGCCAACCAAGCAACCTGGGAGAGCAAATCAGCACTACAAAGATATCTCTCGCCCCCCCCCGGGGCAAAAGGGCCAGGCGAAAAAAGTCTAAAAACCAGAAAGGCAGGACAGGCCACGGAGTCAAGGGAGCCTTGTTAAGCTGATGGGCGGGATGTCAATGGCCAACAGCCAATCTTCACAAGTGTATCCTCTTTCCCAAACCATGTAAAACACAGAACCACAGAGCATAGGGCACTTCCACACATGGGCGTTGACCTTGGGAAAATGAAAAAATCAACCAGACACAGGGACCCCAAAGTTGAGGGCTGCTGTCTTGACAAGAACCTCCACTCCGGTACACGTTTCACATCCCAGGAAAGAGCCAAGTGGACAAAGACGAGTGGACAAGTGGACAAAGACAAGTGGACAAGTGGACAAGTGGTGCTACGTAGGTCCAATGGAGTGTCACTCAGCCATGAAATCCACGTCATGAGGCTGGTAGCAGCATCCTGAGTGGATTTAGGTACGATCATCCTCAGTGAAATAAGTCCCACAAAAAAAGAAACTTATGATATCACTTATCGAGGGAATGTAAAAATCGCTCCCCATGCACTGAATCCCGAAACAGAACAGAGTCACGCTTTTAGAAAACACACTTATGCCTGCTTCAGGGGAAAGGTGAGGTGGGGTGACGCATAAAAGTCGAGTTTGAAATGAGCACAGATACCCTTCCGAAAACCGAATATGGAATGGACACGACCTACTCCTTGCTCAATCAACTGGACTCACCAGACCCTGTTCATCGCACAAGTATCTATCCGACTAGTAAGCATCTTCAAAGCTAAGTCTTGATATCTCTGTGTAAGTGCATCAAGTGTGTGTAAAGCGGCCTAAAACCAGCAGGGAAAATCAGCTCAGACCCATTCTGAGGATACATTTCCAACATAAAGAAGAAACAAGCAGGGCAAAACAGAGAGAAATTCTTCCAAAATGCGTTCAGGGACTGGCATGCAACCAGGATTGACCACATCTACAGCCCCAGCGGCAGAAGACATAAGGCTGGACACTCTTGGGGCTGAGACGATTGGTGAGGTTGGGAAAGCAAATGCAGACCCTTGAAAGGAATCCTGCGTGCTCCCCATTCCATGGGTCCCAACTCTCCAGGTTCAACGCAATCTTCCGACAGCGAAAGCACTCATTGGAAACCCAGCGGTTGCTACACCGTGGGATCGGGAAAGCTTTCTGAAACTCACCTCAGTTTTCATCTCCTGGTGCTCGTGTTCTCCATTCAGGCCCCCTTACTAACAATCTCCCCACTTGGAGACTCGGCGCCTTTCCATGCCTCTTTCGTACCGTCTGCAATTTGTCCGCAGGATGAACTGCAAGAGGGGGAACCAATGAGAGACTCGCTGGAGGTGTTTGGTCGGGCACATGTCACTCTCATTTCCCATCACGAAGAAGAATTCACCAGCGGTTCAGCCTGCCACCCCGGATCGACAATAGGGCGTGAAGCCATCCAGCCGTGTTGCGTCCCACTCACAAAAAAGCGACTTGGGAAATGGAGCTCAGGGGCACTGCACTTCCCAAACCTGCAGAGTTCTAAACGATAACTATCGCCCCAAAATATATTGAGGTCAGGCTACGAAGAGGCGCTGAACGCAAGGCAGAACTGCAGGAAACGGATGTCAACGGGTACATCGGAATGGCCCCGATAGCACATGAAAAGCGCCAGAACGTGGACAATGATGCGGTTGGCCAAAAAGGGCGTATGCGTTTTTTCCTGAATATATTCAGGAAAAAACGCATACGCCCTTTTTGGCCAACCAAGCAACCTGGGAGAGCAAATCAGCACTACAAAGAAATCTCTCGCCCCCCCCGGGGCAAAAGGGCCAGGCGAAAAAAGTCTAAAAACCAGAAAGTCAGGAGAGCCCAAGGAGTCAAGGGAGCCTTGTTAAGCTGATGGGCGGGATGTCAATGGCCAACAGCCAATCTTCACAAGTGTATCCTCTTTCCCAAACCATGTAAAACACAGAACCACAGAGCATAGGGCACTTCCACACATGGGCGTTGACCTTGGGAAAATGAAAAAATCAACCAGACACAGGGACCCCAAAGTTGAGGGCTGCTGTCTTGACAAGAACCTCCACTCCGGTACAGGTTTCATATCCCAGGAAAGAGCCAAGTGGACAAAGACGAGTGGACAAGTGGACAAAGACAAGTGGACAAGTGGACAAGTGGTGCTACGTAGGTCCAATGGAGTGTCACTCAGCCATGAAATCCACGTCATGAGGCTGGTAGCAGCATCCTGAGTGGATTTAGGTACGATCATCCTCAGTGAAATAAGTCCCACAAAAAAAGAAACTTATGATATCACTTATCGAGGGAATGTAAAAATCGCTCCCCATGCACTGAATCCCCAAACAGAACAGAGTCACGCTTTTAGAAAACACACTTATGCCTGCTTCAGGGGAAAGGTGAGGTGGGGTGACGCATAAAACTCGAGTTTGAAATGAGCACAGATACCCTTCCGAAAACCGAATATAGAATGGACACGACCTACTCCTTGCTCAATCAACTGGACTCACCAGACCCTGTTCATCGCACAAGTATCTATCCGACTAGTAAGCATCTTAAAAGCTAAGTCTTGATATCTCTGTGTAAGTGCATCAAGTGTGTGTCAAGCGGCCTAAAACCAGCAGGGAAAATCAGCTCAGACCCATTCTGAGGATACATTTCCAACATAAAGAAGAAACAAGCAGGGCAAAACAGAGAGAAATTCTTCCAAAATGCGTTCAGGGACTGGCATGCAACCAGGATTGACCACATCTACAGCCCCAGCGGCAGAAGACATAAGGCTGGACACTCTTGGGGCTGAGACGATTGGTGAGGTTGGGAAAGCAAATGCAGACCCTTGAAAGGAATCCTGCGTGCTCCCCATTCCATGGGTCCCAACTCTCCAGGTTCAACGCAATCTTCCGACAGCGAAAGCACTCATTGGAAACCCAGCGGATGCTACACCGTGGGATCGGGAAAGCTTTCTGAAACTCACCTCAGTTTTCATCTCCTGGTGCTCGTGTTCTCCATTCAGGCCCCCTTACTAACAATCTCCCCACTTGGAGACTCGGCGCCTTTCCATGCCTCTTTCGTACCGTCTGCAATTTGTCCGCAGGATGAACTGCAAGAGGGGGAACCAATGAGAGACTCGCTGGAGGTGTTTGGTCGGGCACATGTCACTCTCATTTCCCATCACGAAGAAGAATTCACCAGCGGTTCAGCCTGCCACCCCGGATCGACAATAGGGCGTGAAGCCATCCAGCCGTGTTGCGTCCCACTCACAAAAAAGCGACTTGGGAAATGGAGCTCAGGGGCACTGCACTTCCCAAACCTGCAGAGTTCTAAACGATAACTATCGCCCCAAAATATATTGAGGTCAGGCTACGAAGAGGCGCTGAACGCAAGGCAGAACTGCAGGAAACGGATGTCAACGGGTACATCGGAATGGCCCCGATAGCACATGAAAAGCGCCAGAACGTGGACAATGATGCGGTTGGCCAAAAAGGGCGTATGCGTTTTTTCCTGAATATATTCAGGAAAAAACGCATACGCCCTTTTTGGCCAACCAAGCAACCTGGGAGAGCAAATCAGCACTACAAAGAAATCTCTCGCCCCCCCCCCCCCCGGGGGAAAAGGGCCAGGCGAAAAAAGTCTAAAAACCAGAAAGGCAGGACAGCCCACGGAGTCAAGGGAGCCTTGTTAAGCTGATGGGCGGGATGTCAATGGCCAACAGCCAATCTTCACAAGTGTATCCTCTTTCCCAAACCATGTAAAACACAGAACCACAGAGCATAGGGCACTTCCACACATGGGCGTTGACCTTGGGAAAATGAAAAAATCAACCAGACACAGGGACCCCAAAGTTGAGGGCTGCTGTCTTGACAAGAACCTCCACTCCGGTACACGTTTCATATCCCAGGAAAGAGCCAAGTGGACAAAGACGAGTGGACAAGTGGACAAAGACAAGTGGACAAGTGGACAAGTGGTGCTATGTAGGTCCAATGGAGTGTCACTCAGCCATGAAATCCACGTCATGAGGCTGGTAGCAGCATCCTGAGTGGATTTAGGTACGATCATCCTCAGTGAAATAAGTCCCACAAAAAAAGAAACTTATGATATCACTTATCGAGGGAATGTAAAAATCACTCCCCATGCACTGAATCCCCAAACAGAACAGAGTCACGCTTTTAGAAAACACACTTATGCCTGCTTCAGGGGAAAGGTGAGGTGGGGTGACGCATAAAACTCGAGTTTGAAATGAGCACAGATACCCTTCCGAAAACCGAATATGGAATGGACACGACCTACTCCTTGCTCAATCAACTGGACTCACCAGACCCTGTTCATCGCACAAGTATCTATCCGACTAGTAAGCATCTTAAAAGCTAAGTCTTGATATCTCTGTGTAAGTGCATCAAGTGTGTGTAAAGCGGCCTAAAACCAGCAGGGAAAATCAGCTCAGACCCATTCTGAGGATACATTTCCAACATAAAGAAGAAACAAGCAGGGCAAAACAGAGAGAAATTCTTCCAAAATGCGTTCAGGGACTGGCATGCAACCAGGATTGACCACATCTACAGCCCCAGCGGCAGAAGACATAAGGCTGGACACTCTTGGGGCTGAGACGATTGGTGAGGTTGGGAAAGCAAATGCAGACCCTTGAAAGGAATCCTGCGTGCTCCCCATTCCATGGGTCCCAACTCTCCAGGTTCAACGCAATCTTCCGACAGCGAAAGCACTCATTGGAAACCCAGCGGATGCTACACCGTGGGATCGGGAAAGCTTTCTGAAACTCACCTCAGTTTTCATCTCCTGGTGCTCGTGTTCTCCATTCAGGCCCCCTTACTAACAATCTCCCCACTTGGAGACTCGGCGCCTTTCCATGCCTCTTTCGTACCGTCTGCAATTTGTCCGCAGGATGAACTGCAAGAGGGGGAACCAATGAGAGACTCGCTGGAGGTGTTTGGTCGGGCACATGTCACTCTCATTTCCCATCACGAAGAAGAATTCACCAGCGGTTCAGCCTGCCACCCCGGATCGACAATAGGGCGTGAAGCCATCCAGCCGTGTTGCGTCCCACTCACAAAAAAGCGACTTGGGAAATGGAGCTCAGGGGCACTGCACTTCCCAAACCTGCAGAGTTCTAAACGATAACTATCGCCCCAAAATATATTGAGGTCAGGCTACGAAGAGGCATTGAACGCAAGGCAGAACTGCAGGAAACGGATGTCAACGGCTACATCGTAATGGCCCGATAGCACATGAAAAGCGCCAGAACGTGGACAATGATGTGGTTGGCCAAAAAGGGCGTATGCGTTTTTTCCTGAATATATTCAGGAAAAAACGCATACGCCCTTTTTGGCCAACCAAGCAACCTGGGAGAGCAAATCAGCACTACAAAGAAATCTCTCGCCCCCCCCCCGGGGCAAAAGGGCCAGGCGAAAAAACTCTAAAAACCAGAAAGGCAGGACAGCCCACGGAGTCAAGGGAGCCTTGTTAAGCTGATGGGCGGGATGTCAATGGCCAACAGCCAATCTTCACAAGTGTATCCTCTTTCCCAAACCATGTAAAACACAGAACCACAGAGCATAGGGCACTTCCACACATGGGCGTTGACCTTGGGAAAATGAAAAAATCAACCAGACACAGGGACCCCAAAGTTGAGGGCTGCTGTCTTGACAAGAACCTCCACTCCGGTACACGTTTCATATCCCAGGAAAGAGCCAAGTGGACAAGTGGACAAAGACAAGTGGACAAGTGGACAAGTGGTGCTACGTAGGTCCAATGGAGTGTCACTCAGCCATGAAATCCACGTCATGAGGCTGGTAGCAGCATCCTGAGTGGATTTAGGAACGATCATCCTCAGTGAAATAAGTCCCACAATAAAAGAAACTTATGATATCACTTATCGAGGGAATGTAAAAATCGCTCCCCATGCACTGAATCCCCAAACAGAACAGAGTCACGCTTTTAGAAAACACACTTATGCCTGCTTCAGGGGAAAGGTGAGGTGGGGTGATGCAGAAAACTCGAGTTTGAAATGAGCACAGATACCCTTCCGAAAACCGAATATGGAATGGACACGACCTACTCCTTGCTCAATCAACTGGACTCAGCAGACCCTGTTCATCGCACAAGTATCTATCCGACTAGTAAGCATCTTAAAAGCTAAGTCTTGATATCTCTGTGTAAGTGCATCAAGTGTGTGTAAAGCAGCCTAAAAGCAGCAGGGAAAATCAGCTCAGACCCATTCTGAGGATACATTTCCAACATAAAGAAGAAACAAGCAGGGCAAAACAGAGAGAAATTCTTCCAAAATGCGTTCAGGGACTGGCATGCAACCAGGATTGACCACATCTACAGCCCCAGCGGCAGAAGACATAAGGCTGGACACTCTTGGGGCTGAGACGATTGGTGAGGTTGGGAAAGCAAATGCAGACCCTTGAAAGGAATCCTGCGTGCTCCCCATTCCATGGGTCCCAACTCTCCAGGTTCAACGCAATCTTCCGACAGCGAAAGCACTCATTGGAAACCCAGCGGATGCTACACCGTGGGATCGGGAAAGCTTTCTGAAACTCACCTCAGTTTTCATCTCCTGGTGCTCGTGTTCTCCATTCAGGCCCCCTTACTAACAATCTCCCCACTTGGAGACTCGGCCCCTTTCCATGCCTCTTTCGTACCGTCTGCAATTTGTCCGCAGGATGAACTGCAAGAGGGGGAACCAATGAGAGACTCGCTGGAGGTGTTTGGTCGGGCACATGTCACTCTCATTTCCCATCACAAAGAAGAATTCACCAGCGGTTCAGCCTGCCACCCCGGATCGACAATAGGGCGTGAAGCCATCCAGCCGTGTTGCGTCCCACTCACAAAAAAGCGACTTGGGAAATGGAGCTCAGGGGCACTGCACTTCCCAAACCTGCAGAGTTCTAAACGATAACTATCGCCCCAAAATATATTGAGGTCAGGCTACGAAGAGGCGTTGAACGCAAGGCAGAACTGCAGGAAACGGATGTCAACGGCTACATCGTAATGGCCCGATAGCACATGAAAAGCGCCAGAACGTGGAAAATGATGTGGTTGGCCAAAAAGGGCGTATGCGTTTTTTCCTGAATATATTCAGGAAAAAACGCATACGCCCTTTTTGGCCAACCAAGCAACCTGGGAGAGCAAATCAGCACTACAAAGAAATCTCTCGCCCCCCCCCCGGGGCAAAAGGGCCAGGCGAAAAAACTCTAAAAACCAGAAAGGCAGGACAGCCCACGGAGTCAAGGGAGCCTTGTTAAGCTGATGGGCGGGATGTCAATGGCCAACAGCCAATCTTCACAAGTGTATCCTCTTTCCCAAACCATGTAAAACACAGAACCACAGAGCATAGGGCACTTCCACACATGGGCGTTGACCTTGGGAAAATGAAAAAATCAACCAGACACAGGGATCCCAAAGTTGAGGGCTGCTGTCTTGACAAGAACCTCCACTCCGGTACACGTTTCATATCCCAGGAAAGAGCCAAGTGGACAAAGACGAGTGGACAAGTGGACAAATGCAGAAGTGGTGCTACGTAGGTCCAATGGAGTGTCACTCAGCCATGAAATCCACGTCATGAGGCTGGTAGCAGCATCCTGAGTGGATTTAGGTACGATCATCCTCAGTGAAATAAGTCCCACAAAAAAAGAAACTTATGATATCACTTATCGAGGGAATGTAAAAATCGCTCCCCATGCACTGAATCCCCAAACAGAACAGAGTCACGCTTTTAGAAAACACACTTATGCCTGCTTCAGGGGAAAGGTGAGGTGGGGTGACGCATAAAACTCGAGTTTGAAATGAGCACAGATACCCTTCCGAAAACCGAATATGGAATGGACACGACCTACTCCTTGCTCAATCAACTGGACTCACCAGACCCTGTTCATCGCACAAGTATCTATCCGACTAGTAAGCATCTTCAAAGCTAAGTCTTGATATCTCTGTGTAAGTGCATCAAGTGTGTGTAAAGCGGCCTAAAACCAGCAGGGAAAATCAGCTCAGACCCATTCTGAGGATACATTTCCAACATAAAGAAGAAACAAGCAGGGCAAAACAGAGAGAAATTCTTCCAAAATGCGTTCAGGGACTGGCATGCAACCAGGATTGACCACATCTACAGCCCCAGCGGCAGAAGACATAAGGCTGGACACTCTTGGGGCTGAGACGATTGGTGAGGTTGGGAAAGCAAATGCAGACCCTTGAAAGGAATCCTGCGTGCTCCCCATTCCATGGGTCCCAACTCTCCAGGTTCAACGCAATCTTCCGACAGCGAAAGCACTCATTGGAAACCCAGCGGATGCTACACCGTGGGATCGGGAAAGCTTTCTGAAACTCACCTCAGTTTTCATCTCCTGGTGCTCGTGTTCTCCATTCAGGCCCCCTTACTAACAATCTCCCCACTTGGAGACTCGGCGCCTTTCCATGCCTCTTTCGTACCGTCTGCAATTTGTCCGCAGGATGAACTGCAAGAGGGGGAACCAATGAGAGACTCGCTGGAGGTGTTTGGTCGGGCACATGTCACTCTCATTTCCCATCACGAAGAAGAATTCACCAGCGGTTCAGCCTGCCACCCCGGATCGACAATAGGGCGTGAAGCCATCCAGCCGTGTTGCGTCCCACTCACAAAAAAGCGACTTGGGAAATGGAGCTCAGGGGCACTGCACTTCCCAAACCTGCAGAGTTCTAAACGATAACTATCGCCCCAAAATATATTGAGGTCAGGCTACGAAGAGGCGCTGAACGCAAGGCAGAACTGCAGGAAACGGATGTCAACGGCTACATCGGAATGGCCCCGATAGCACATGAAAAGCGCCAGAACGTGGACAATGATGCGGTTGGCCAAAAAGGGCGTATGCGTTTTTTCCTGGAAAAAACGCATACGCCCTTTTTGGCCAACCAAGCAACCTGGGAGAGCAAATCAGCACTACAAAGAAATCTCTCGCCCCCCCCCCGGGGCAAAAGGGCCAGGCGAAAAAAGTCTAAAAACCAGAAAGGCAGGACAGCCCACGGAGTCAAGGGAGCCTTGTTAAGCTGATGGGCGGGATGTCAATGGCCAACAGCCAATCTTCACAAGTGTATCCTCTTTCCCAAACCATGTAAAACACAGAACCACAGAGCATAGGGCACTTCCACACATGGGCGTTGACCTTGGGAAAATGAAAAAATCAACCAGACACCGGGACCCCAAAGTTGAGGGCTGCTGTCTTGACAAGAACCTCCACTCCGGTACACGTTTCATATCCCAGGAAAGAGCCAAGTGGACAAGTGTTCAAAGACAAGTGGACAAGTGGACAAGTGGTGCTACGTAGGTCCAATGGAGTGTCACTCAGCCATGAAATCCACGTCATGAGGCTGGTAGCAGCATCCTGAGTGGATTTAGGTACGATCATCCTCAGTGAAATAAGTCCCACAAAAAAAGAAACTTATGATATCACTTATCGAGGGAATGTAAAAATCGCTCCCCATGCACTGAATCCCCAAACAGAACAGAGTCACGCTTTTAGAAAACACACTTATGCCTGCTTCAGGGGAAAGGTGAGGTGGGGTGACGCATAAAACTCGAGTTTGAAATGAGCACAGATACCCTTCTGAAAACCGAATATGGAATGGACACGACCTACTCCTTGCTCAATCAACTGGACTCACCAGACCCTGTTCATCGCACAAGTATCTATCCGACTAGTAAGCATCTTAAAAGCTAAGTCTTGATATCTCTGTGTAAGTGCATCAAGTGTGTGTCAAGCGGCCTAAAACCAGCAGGGAAAATCAGCTCAGACCCATTCTGAGGATACATTTCCAACATAAAGAAGAAACAAGCAGGGCAAAACAGAGAGAAATTCTTCCAAAATGCGTTCAGGGACTGGCATGCAACCAGGATTGACCACATCTACAGCCCCAGCGGCAGAAGACATAAGGCTGGACACTCTTGGGGCTGAGACGATTGGTGAGGTTGGGAAAGCAAATGCAGACCCTTGAAAGGAATCCTGCGTGCTCCCCATTCCATGGGTCCCAACTCTCCAGGTTCAACGCAATCTTCCGACAGCGAAAGCACTCATTGGAAACCCAGCGGATGCTACACCGTGGGATCGGGAAAGCTTTCTGAAACTCACCTCAGTTTTCATCTCCTGGTGCTCGTGTTCTCCATTCAGGCCCCCTTACTAACAATCTCCCCACTTGGAGACTCGGCGCCTTTCCATGCCTCTTTCGTACCGTCTGCAATTTGTCCGCAGGATGAACTGCAAGAGGGGGAACCAATGAGAGACTCGCTGGAGGTGTTTGGTCGGGCACATGTCACTCTCATTTCCCATCACGAAGAAGAATTCACCAGCGGTTCAGCCTGCCACCCCGGATCGACAATAGGGCGTGAAGCCATCCAGCCGTGTTGCGTCCCACTCACAAAAAAGCGACTTGGGAAATGGAGCTCAGGGGCACTGCACTTCCCAAACCTGCAGAGTTCTAAACGATAACTATCGCCCCAAAATATATTGAGGTCAGGCTACGAAGAGGCGCTGAACGCAAGGCAGAACTGCAGGAAACGGATGTCAACGGCTACATCGGAATGGCCCCGATAGCACATGAAAAGCGCCAGAACGTGGACAATGATGCGGTTGGCCAAAAAGGGCGTATGCGTTTTTTCCTGAATATATTCAGGAAAAAACGCATACGCCCTTTTTGGCCAACCAAGCAACCTGGGAGAGCAAATCAGCACTACAAAGATATCTCTCGCCCCCCCCCGGGGAAAAAGGGCCAGGCGAAAAAAGTCTAAAAACCAGAAAGGCAGGACAGGCCACGGAGTCAAGGGAGCCTTGTTAAGCTGATGGGCGGGATGTCAATGGCCAACAGCCAATCTTCACAAGTGTATCCTCTTTCCCAAACCATGTAAAACACAGAACCACAGAGCATAGGGCACTTCCACACATGGGCGTTGACCTTGGGAAAATGAAAAAATCAACCAGACACAGGGACCCCAAAGTTGAGGGCTGCTGTCTTGACAAGAACCTCCACTCCGGTACACGTTTCATATCCCAGGAAAGAGCCAAGTGGACAAGTGTTCAAAGACAAGTGGACAAGTGGACAAGTGGTGCTACGTAGGTCCAATGGAGTGTCACTCAGCCATGAAATCCACGTCATGAGGCTGGTAGCAGCATCCTGAGTGGATTTAGGTACGATCATCCTCAGTGAAATAAGTCCCACAAAAAAAGAAACTTATGATATCACTTATCGAGGGAATGTAAAAATCGCTCCCCATGCACTGAATCCCCAAACAGAACAGAGTCACGCTTTTAGAAAACACACTTATGCCTGCTTCAGGGGAAAGGTGAGGTGGGGTGACGCATAAAACTCGAGTTTGAAATGAGCACAGATACCCTTCTGAAAACCGAATATGGAATGGACACGACCTACTCCTTGCTCAATCAACTGGACTCACCAGACCCTGTTCATCGCACAAGTATCTATCCGACTAGTAAGCATCTTAAAAGCTAAGTCTTGATATCTCTGTGTAAGTGCATCAAGTGTGTGTAAAGCGGCCTAAAACCAGCAGGGAAAATCAGCTCAGACCCATTCTGAGGATACATTTCCAACATAAAGAAGAAACAAGCAGGGCAAAACAGAGAGAAATTCTTCCAAAATGCGTTCACGGACTGGCGTGCAACCAGGATTGACCACATCTACAGCCCCAGCGGCAGAAGACATAAGGCTGGACACTCTTGGGGCTGAGACGATTGGTGAGGTTGGGAAAGCAAATGCAGACCCTTGAAAGGAATCCTGCGTGCTCCCCATTCCATGGGTCCCAACTCTCCAGGTTCAACGCAATCTTCCGACAGCGAAAGCACTCATTGGAAACCCAGCGGATGCTACACCGTGGGATCGGGAAAGCTTTCTGAAACTCACCTCAGTTTTCATCTCCTGGTGCTCGTGTTCTCCATTCAGGCCCCCTTACTAACAATCTCCCCACTTGGAGACTCGGCGCCTTTCCATGCCTCTTTCGTACCGTCTGCAAATTGTCCGCAGGATGAACTGCAAGAGGGGGAACCAATGAGAGACTCGCTGGAGGTGTTTGGTCGGGCACATGTCACTCTCATTTCCCATCACGAAGAAGAATTCACCAGCGGTTCAGCCTGCCACCCCGGATCGACAATAGGGCGTGAAGCCATCCAGCCGTGTTGCGTCCCACTCACAAAAAAGCGACTTGGGAAATGGAGCTCAGGGGCACTGCACTTCCCAAACCTGCAGAGTTCTAAACGATAACTATCGCCCCAAAATATATTGAGGTCAGGCTACGAAGAGGCGCTGAACGCAAGGCAGAACTGCAGGAAACGGATGTCAACGGCTACATCGGAATGGCCGCGATAGCACATGAAAAGCGCCAGAACGTGGACAATGATGCGGTTGGCCAAAAAGGGCGTATGCGTTTTTTCCTGAATATATTCAGGAAAAAACGCATATGCCCTTTTTGGCCAACCAAGCAACCTGGGAGAGCAAATCAGCACTACAAAGATATCTCTCGTCCCCCCCCCCCGGGGCAAAAGGGCCAGGCGAAAAAAGTCTAAAAACCAGAAAGGCAGGACAGGCCACGGAGTCAAGGGAGCCTTGTTAAGCTGATGGGCGGGATGTCAATGGCCAACAGCCAATCTTCACAAGTGTATCCTCTTTCCCAAACCATGTAAAACACAGAACCACAGAGCATAGGGCACTTCCACACATGGGCGTTGACCTTGGGAAAATGAAAAAATCAACCAGACACAGGGACCCCAAAGTTGAGGGCTGCTGTCTTGACAAGAACCTCCACTCCGGTACACGTTTCACATCCCAGGAAAGAGCCAAGTGGACAAAGACGAGTGGACAAGTGGACAAAGACAAGTGGACAAGTGGACAAGTGGTGCTACGTAGGTCCAATGGAGTGTCACTCAGCCATGAAATCCACGTCATGAGGCTGGTAGCAGCATCCTGAGTGGATTTAGGTACGATCATCCTCAGTGAAATAAGTCCCACAAAAAAAGAAACTTATGATATCACTTATCGAGGGAATGTAAAAATCGCTCCCCATGCACTGAATCCCCAAACAGAACAGAGTCACGCTTTTAGAAAACACACTTATGCCTGCTTCAGGGGAAAGGTGAGGTGGGGTGACGCATAAAAGTCGAGTTTGAAATGAGCACAGATACCCTTCCGAAAACCGAATATGGAATGGACACGACCTACTCCTTGCTCAATCAAGTGGACTCACCAGACCCTGTTCATCGCACAAGTATCTATCCGACTAGTAAGCATCTTAAAAGCTAAGTCTTGATATCTCTGTGTAAGTGCATCAAGTGTGTGTAAAGCGGCCTAAAACCAGCAGGGAAAATCAGCTCAGACCCATTCTGAGGATACATTTCCAACATAAAGAAGAAACAAGCAGGGCAAAACAGAGAGAAATTCTTCCAAAATGCGTTCAGGGACTGGCATGCAACCAGGATTGACCACATCTACAGCCCCAGCGGCAGAAGACATAAGGCTGGACACTCTTGGGGCTGAGACGATTGGTGAGGTTGGGAAAGCAAATGCAGACCCTTGAAAGGAATCCTGTGTGCTCCCCATTCCATGGGTCCCAACTCTCCAGGTTCAACGCAATCTTCCGACAGCGAAAGCACTCATTGGAAACCCAGCGGTTGCTACACCGTGGGATCGGGAAAGCTTTCTGAAACTCACCTCAGTTTTCATCTCCTGGTGCTCGTGTTCTCCATTCAGGCCCCCTTACTAACAATCTCCCCACTTGGAGACTCGGCGCCTTTCCATGCCTC
This sequence comes from Kogia breviceps, assembly GCF_026419965.1. NCBI lineage: Eukaryota > Metazoa > Chordata > Mammalia > Artiodactyla > Physeteridae > Kogia > Kogia breviceps. Next base: position 170,665 of record NW_026711591.1, read on the forward strand.
TTTCGTACCGTCTGCAATTTGTCCGCAGGATGAACTGCAAGAGGGGGAACCAATGAGAGACTCGCTGGAGGTGTTTGGTCGGGCACATGTCACTCTCATTTCCCATCACGAAGAAGAATTCACCAGCGGTTCAGCCTGCCACCCCGGATCGACAATAGGGCGTGAAGCCATCCAGCCGTGTTGCGTCCCACTCACAAAAAAGCGACTTGGGAAATGGAGCTCAGGGGCACTGCACTTCCCAAACCTGCAGAGTTCTAAACGATAACTATCGCCCCAAAATATATTGAGGTCAGGCTACGAAGAGGCGCTGAACGCAAGGCAGAACTGCAGGAAACGGATGTCAACGGCTACATCGGAATGGCCCCGATAGCACATGAAAAGCGCCAGAACGTGGACAATGATGCGGTTGGCCAAAAAGGGCGTATGCGTTTTTTCCTGAATATATTCAGGAAAAAACGCATACGCCCTTTTTGGCCAACCAAGCAACCTGGGAGAGCAAATCAGCACTACAAAGATATCTCTCGCCCCCCCCCGGGGCAAAAGGGCCAGGCGAAAAAAGTCTAAAAACCAGAAAGGCAGGACAGGCCACGGAGTCAAGGGAGCCTTGTTAAGCTGATGGGCGGGATGTCAATGGCCAACAGCCAATCTTCACAAGTGTATCCTCTTTCCCAAACCATGTAAAACACAGAACCACAGAGCATAGGGCACTTCCACACATGGGCGTTGACCTTGGGAAAATGAAAAAATCAACCAGACACAGGGACCCCAAAGTTGAGGGCTGCTGTCTTGACAAGAACCTCCACTCCGGTACACGTTTCACATCCCAGGAAAGAGCCAAGTGGACAAAGACGAGTGGACAAGTGGACAAAGACAAGTGGACAAGTGGACAAGTGGTGCTACGTAGGTCCAATGGAGTGTCACTCAGCCATGAAATCCACGTCATGAGGCTGGTAGCAGCATCCTGAGTGGATTTAGGTACGATCATCCTCAGTGAAATAAGTCCCACAAAAAAAGAAACTTATGATATCACTTATCGAGGGAATGTAAAAATCGCTCCCCATGCACTGAATCCCGAAACAGAACAGAGTCACGCTTTTAGAAAACACACTTATGCCTGCTTCAGGGGAAAGGTGAGGTGGGGTGACGCATAAAAGTCGAGTTTGAAATGAGCACAGATACCCTTCCGAAAACCGAATATGGAATGGACACGACCTACTCCTTGCTCAATCAACTGGACTCACCAGACCCTGTTCATCGCACAAGTATCTATCCGACTAGTAAGCATCTTCAAAGCTAAGTCTTGATATCTCTGTGTAAGTGCATCAAGTGTGTGTAAAGCGGCCTAAAACCAGCAGGGAAAATCAGCTCAGACCCATTCTGAGGATACATTTCCAACATAAAGAAGAAACAAGCAGGGCAAAACAGAGAGAAATTCTTCCAAAATGCGTTCAGGGACTGGCATGCAACCAGGATTGACCACATCTACAGCCCCAGCGGCAGAAGACATAAGGCTGGACACTCTTGGGGCTGAGACGATTGGTGAGGTTGGGAAAGCAAATGCAGACCCTTGAAAGGAATCCTGCGTGCTCCCCATTCCATGGGTCCCAACTCTCCAGGTTCAACGCAATCTTCCGACAGCGAAAGCACTCATTGGAAACCCAGCGGTTGCTACACCGTGGGATCGGGAAAGCTTTCTGAAACTCACCTCAGTTTTCATCTCCTGGTGCTCGTGTTCTCCATTCAGGCCCCCTTACTAACAATCTCCCCACTTGGAGACTCGGCGCCTTTCCATGCCTCTTTCGTACCGTCTGCAATTTGTCCGCAGGATGAACTGCAAGAGGGGGAACCAATGAGAGACTCGCTGGAGGTGTTTGGTCGGGCACATGTCACTCTCATTTCCCATCACGAAGAAGAATTCACCAGCGGTTCAGCCTGCCACCCCGGATCGACAATAGGGCGTGAAGCCATCCAGCCGTGTTGCGTCCCACTCACAAAAAAGCGACTTGGGAAATGGAGCTCAGGGGCACTGCACTTCCCAAACCTGCAGAGTTCTAAACGATAACTATCGCCCCAAAATATATTGAGGTCAGGCTACGAAGAGGCGCTGAACGCAAGGCAGAACTGCAGGAAACGGATGTCAACGGGTACATCGGAATGGCCCCGATAGCACATGAAAAGCGCCAGAACGTGGACAATGATGCGGTTGGCCAAAAAGGGCGTATGCGTTTTTTCCTGAATATATTCAGGAAAAAACGCATACGCCCTTTTTGGCCAACCAAGCAACCTGGGAGAGCAAATCAGCACTACAAAGAAATCTCTCGCCCCCCCCGGGGCAAAAGGGCCAGGCGAAAAAAGTCTAAAAACCAGAAAGTCAGGAGAGCCCAAGGAGTCAAGGGAGCCTTGTTAAGCTGATGGGCGGGATGTCAATGGCCAACAGCCAATCTTCACAAGTGTATCCTCTTTCCCAAACCATGTAAAACACAGAACCACAGAGCATAGGGCACTTCCACACATGGGCGTTGACCTTGGGAAAATGAAAAAATCAACCAGACACAGGGACCCCAAAGTTGAGGGCTGCTGTCTTGACAAGAACCTCCACTCCGGTACACGTTTCACATCCCAGGAAAGAGCCAAGTGGACAAAGACGAGTGGACAAGTGGACAAAGACAAGTGGACAAGTGGACAAGTGGTGCTACGTAGGTCCAATGGAGTGTCACTCAGCCATGAAATCCACGTCATGAGGCTGGTAGCAGCATCCTGAGTGGATTTAGGTACGATCATCCTCAGTGAAATAAGTCCCACAAAAAAAGAAACTTATGATATCACTTATCGAGGGAATGTAAAAATCGCTCCCCATGCACTGAATCCCCAAACAGAACAGAGTCACGCTTTTAGAAAACACACTTATGCCTGCTTCAGGGGAAAGGTGAGGTGGGGTGACGCATAAAACTCGAGTTTGAAATGAGCACAGATACCCTTCCGAAAACCGAATATGGAATGGACTCGACCTACTCCTTGCTCAATCAACTGGACTCACCAGACCCTGTTCATCGCACAAGTATCTATCCGACTAGTAAGCATCTTAAAAGCTAAGTCTTGATATCTCTGTGTAAGTGCATCAAGTGTGTGTCAAGCGGCCTAAAACCAGCAGGGAAAATCAGCTCAGACCCATTCTGAGGATACATTTCCAACATAAAGAAGAAACAAGCAGGGCAAAACAGAGAGAAATTCTTCCAAAATGCGTTCAGGGACTGGCATGCAACCAGGATTGACCACATCTACAGCCCCAGCGGCAGAAGACATAAGGCTGGACACTCTTGGGGCTGAGACGATTGGTGAGGTTGGGAAAGCAAATGCAGACCCTTGAAAGGAATCCTGCGTGCTCCCCATTCCATGGGTCCCAACTCTCCAGGTTCAACGCAATCTTCCGACAGCGAAAGCACTCATTGGAAACCCAGCGGATGCTACACCGTGGGATCGGGAAAGCTTTCTGAAACTCACCTCAGTTTTCATCTCCTGGTGCTCGTGTTCTCCATTCAGGCCCCCTTACTAACAATCTCCCCACTTGGAGACTCGGCGCCTTTCCATGCCTCTTTCGTACCGTCTGCAATTTGTCCGCAGGATGAACTGCAAGAGGGGGAACCAATGAGAGACTCGCTGGAGGTGTTTGGTCGGGCACATGTCACTCTCATTTCCCATCACGAAGAAGAATTCACCAGCGGTTCAGCCTGCCACCCCGGATCGACAATAGGGCGTGAAGCCATCCAGCCGTGTTGCGTCCCACTCACAAAAAAGCGACTTGGGAAATGGAGCTCAGGGGCACTGCACTTCCCAAACCTGCAGAGTTCTAAACGATAACTATCGCCCCAAAATATATTGAGGTCAGGCTACGAAGAGGCGCTGAACGCAAGGCAGAACTGCAGGAAACGGATGTCAACGGGTACATCGGAATGGCCCCGATAGCACATGAAAAGCGCCAGAACGTGGACAATGATGCGGTTGGCCAAAAAGGGCGTATGCGTTTTTTCCTGAATATATTCAGGAAAAAACGCATACGCCCTTTTTGGCCAACCAAGCAACCTGGGAGAGCAAATCAGCACTACAAAGAAATCTCTCGCCCCCCCCCCCGGGGGAAAAGGGCCAGGCGAAAAAAGTCTAAAAACCAGAAAGGCAGGACAGCCCACGGAGTCAAGGGAGCCTTGTTAAGCTGATGGGCGGGATGTCAATGGCCAACAGCCAATCTTCACAAGTGTATCCTCTTTCCCAAACCATGTAAAACACAGAACCACAGAGCATAGGGCACTTCCACACATGGGCGTTGACCTTGGGAAAATGAAAAAATCAACCAGACACAGGGACCCCAAAGTTGAGGGCTGCTGTCTTGACAAGAACCTCCACTCCGGTACACGTTTCATATCCCAGGAAAGAGCCAAGTGGACAAAGACGAGTGGACAAGTGGACAAAGACAAGTGGACAAGTGGACAAGTGGTGCTATGTAGGTCCAATGGAGTGTCACTCAGCCATGAAATCCACGTCATGAGGCTGGTAGCAGCATCCTGAGTGGATTTAGGTACGATCATCCTCAGTGAAATAAGTCCCACAAAAAAAGAAACTTATGATATCACTTATCGAGGGAATGTAAAAATCACTCCCCATGCACTGAATCCCCAAACAGAACAGAGTCACGCTTTTAGAAAACACACTTATGCCTGCTTCAGGGGAAAGGTGAGGTGGGGTGACGCATAAAACTCGAGTTTGAAATGAGCACAGATACCCTTCCGAAAACCGAATATGGAATGGACACGACCTACTCCTTGCTCAATCAACTGGACTCACCAGACCCTGTTCATCGCACAAGTATCTATCCGACTAGTAAGCATCTTAAAAGCTAAGTCTTGATATCTCTGTGTAAGTGCATCAAGTGTGTGTAAAGCGGCCTAAAACCAGCAGGGAAAATCAGCTCAGACCCATTCTGAGGATACATTTCCAACATAAAGAAGAAACAAGCAGGGCAAAACAGAGAGAAATTCTTCCAAAATGCGTTCAGGGACTGGCATGCAACCAGGATTGACCACATCTACAGCCCCAGCGGCAGAAGACATAAGGCTGGACACTCTTGGGGCTGAGACGATTGGTGAGGTTGGGAAAGCAAATGCAGACCCTTGAAAGGAATCCTGCGTGCTCCCCATTCCATGGGTCCCAACTCTCCAGGTTCAACGCAATCTTCCGACAGCGAAAGCACTCATTGGAAACCCAGCGGATGCTACACCGTGGGATCGGGAAAGCTTTCTGAAACTCACCTCAGTTTTCATCTCCTGGTGCTCGTGTTCTCCATTCAGGCCCCCTTACTAACAATCTCCCCACTTGGAGACTCGGCGCCTTTCCATGCCTCTTTCGTACCGTCTGCAAATTGTCCGCAGGATGAACTGCAAGAGGGGGAACCAATGAGAGACTCGCTGGAGGTGTTTGGTCGGGCACATGTCACTCTCATTTCCCATCACGAAGAAGAATTCACCAGCGGTTCAGCCTGCCACCCCGGATCGACAATAGGGCGTGAAGCCATCCAGCCGTGTTGCGTCCCACTCACAAAAAAGCGACTTGGGAAATGGAGCTCAGGGGCACTGCACTTCCCAAACCTGCAGAGTTCTAAACGATAACTATCGCCCCAAAATATATTGAGGTCAGGCTACGAAGAGGCGCTGAACGCAAGGCAGAACTGCAGGAAACGGATGTCAACGGCTACATCGTAATGGCCCGATAGCACATGAAAAGCGCCAGAACGTGGACAATGATGTGGTTGGCCAAAAAGGGCGTATGCGTTTTTTCCTGAATATATTCAGGAAAAAACGCATACGCCCTTTTTGGCCAACCAAGCAACCTGGGAGAGCAAATCAGCACTACAAAGAAATCTCTCGCCCCCCCCCCGGGGCAAAAGGGCCAGGCGAAAAAACTCTAAAAACCAGAAAGGCAGGACAGCCCACGGAGTCAAGGGAGCCTTGTTAAGCTGATGGGCGGGATGTCAATGGCCAACAGCCAATCTTCACAAGTGTATCCTCTTTCCCAAACCATGTAAAACACAGAACCACAGAGCATAGGGCACTTCCACACATGGGCGTTGACCTTGGGAAAATGAAAAAATCAACCAGACACAGGGACCCCAAAGTTGAGGGCTGCTGTCTTGACAAGAACCTCCACTCCGGTACACGTTTCATATCCCAGGAAAGAGCCAAGTGGACAAGTGGACAAAGACAAGTGGACAAGTGGACAAGTGGTGCTACGTAGGTCCAATGGAGTGTCACTCAGCCATGAAATCCACGTCATGAGGCTGGTAGCAGCATCCTGAGTGGATTTAGGTACGATCATCCTCAGTGAAATAAGTCCCACAATAAAAGAAACTTATGATATCACTTATCGAGGGAATGTAAAAATCGCTCCCCATGCACTGAATCCCCAAACAGAACAGAGTCACGCTTTTAGAAAACACACTTATGCCTGCTTCAGGGGAAAGGTGAGGTGGGGTGATGCAGAAAACTCGAGTTTGAAATGAGCACAGATACCCTTCCGAAAACCGAATATGGAATGGACACGACCTACTCCTTGCTCAATCAACTGGACTCAGCAGACCCTGTTCATCGCACAAGTATCTATCCGACTAGTAAGCATCTTAAAAGCTAAGTCTTGATATCTCTGTGTAAGTGCATCAAGTGTGTGTAAAGCAGCCTAAAACCAGCAGGGAAAATCAGCTCAGACCCATTCTGAGGATACATTTCCAACATAAAGAAGAAACAAGCAGGGCAAAACAGAGAGAAATTCTTCCAAAATGCGTTCAGGGACTGGCATGCAACCAGGATTGACCACATCTACAGCCCCAGCGGCAGAAGACATAAGGCTGGACACTCTTGGGGCTGAGACGATTGGTGAGGTTGGGAAAGCAAATGCAGACCCTTGAAAGGAATCCTGCGTGCTCCCCATTCCATGGGTCCCAACTCTCCAGGTTCAACGCAATCTTCCGACAGCGAAAGCACTCATTGGAAACCCAGCGGATGCTACACCGTGGGATCGGGAAAGCTTTCTGAAACTCACCTCAGTTTTCATCTCCTGGTGCTCGTGTTCTCCATTCAGGCCCCCTTACTAACAATCTCCCCACTTGGAGACTCGGCCCCTTTCCATGCCTCTTTCGTACCGTCTGCAATTTGTCCGCAGGATGAACTGCAAGAGGGGGAACCAATGAGAGACTCGCTGGAGGTGTTTGGTCGGGCACATGTCACTCTCATTTCCCATCACAAAGAAGAATTCACCAGCGGTTCAGCCTGCCACCCCGGATCGACAATAGGGCGTGAAGCCATCCAGCCGTGTTGCGTCCCACTCACAAAAAAGCGACTTGGGAAATGGAGCTCAGGGGCACTGCACTTCCCAAACCTGCAGAGTTCTAAACGATAACTATCGCCCCAAAATATATTGAGGTCAGGCTACGAAGAGGCGTTGAACGCAAGGCAGAACTGCAGGAAACGGATGTCAACGGCTACATCGTAATGGCCCGATAGCACATGAAAAGCGCCAGAACGTGGAAAATGATGTGGTTGGCCAAAAAGGGCGTATGCGTTTTTTCCTGAATATATTCAGGAAAAAACGCATACGCCCTTTTTGGCCAACCAAGCAACCTGGGAGAGCAAATCAGCACTACAAAGAAATCTCTCGCCCCCCCCCCGGGGCAAAAGGGCCAGGCGAAAAAACTCTAAAAACCAGAAAGGCAGGACAGCCCACGGAGTCAAGGGAGCCTTGTTAAGCTGATGGGCGGGATGTCAATGGCCAACAGCCAATCTTCACAAGTGTATCCTCTTTCCCAAACCATGTAAAACACAGAACCACAGAGCATAGGGCACTTCCACACATGGGCGTTGACCTTGGGAAAATGAAAAAATCAACCAGACACAGGGATCCCAAAGTTGAGGGCTGCTGTCTTGACAAGAACCTCCACTCCGGTACACGTTTCATATCCCAGGAAAGAGCCAAGTGGACAAAGACGAGTGGACAAGTGGACAAATGCAGAAGTGGTGCTACGTAGGTCCAATGGAGTGTCACTCAGCCATGAAATCCACGTCATGAGGCTGGTAGCAGCATCCTGAGTGGATTTAGGTACGATCATCCTCAGTGAAATAAGTCCCACAAAAAAAGAAACTTATGATATCACTTATCGAGGGAATGTAAAAATCGCTCCCCATGCACTGAATCCCCAAACAGAACAGAGTCACGCTTTTAGAAAACACACTTATGCCTGCTTCAGGGGAAAGGTGAGGTGGGGTGACGCATAAAACTCGAGTTTGAAATGAGCACAGATACCCTTCCGAAAACCGAATATGGAATGGACACGACCTACTCCTTGCTCAATCAACTGGACTCACCAGACCCTGTTCATCGCACAAGTATCTATCCGACTAGTAAGCATCTTCAAAGCTAAGTCTTGATATCTCTGTGTAAGTGCATCAAGTGTGTGTAAAGCGGCCTAAAACCAGCAGGGAAAATCAGCTCAGACCCATTCTGAGGATACATTTCCAACATAAAGAAGAAACAAGCAGGGCAAAACAGAGAGAAATTCTTCCAAAATGCGTTCAGGGACTGGCATGCAACCAGGATTGACCACATCTACAGCCCCAGCGGCAGAAGACATAAGGCTGGACACTCTTGGGGCTGAGACGATTGGTGAGGTTGGGAAAGCAAATGCAGACCCTTGAAAGGAATCCTGCGTGCTCCCCATTCCATGGGTCCCAACTCTCCAGGTTCAACGCAATCTTCCGACAGCGAAAGCACTCATTGGAAACCCAGCGGATGCTACACCGTGGGATCGGGAAAGCTTTCTGAAACTCACCTCAGTTTTCATCTCCTGGTGCTCGTGTTCTCCATTCAGGCCCCCTTACTAACAATCTCCCCACTTGGAGACTCGGCGCCTTTCCATGCCTCTTTCGTACCGTCTGCAATTTGTCCGCAGGATGAACTGCAAGAGGGGGAACCAATGAGAGACTCGCTGGAGGTGTTTGGTCGGGCACATGTCACTCTCATTTCCCATCACGAAGAAGAATTCACCAGCGGTTCAGCCTGCCACCCCGGATCGACAATAGGGCGTGAAGCCATCCAGCCGTGTTGCGTCCCACTCACAAAAAAGCGACTTGGGAAATGGAGCTCAGGGGCACTGCACTTCCCAAACCTGCAGAGTTCTAAACGATAACTATCGCCCCAAAATATATTGAGGTCAGGCTACGAAGAGGCGCTGAACGCAAGGCAGAACTGCAGGAAACGGATGTCAACGGCTACATCGGAATGGCCCCGATAGCACATGAAAAGCGCCAGAACGTGGACAATGATGCGGTTGGCCAAAAAGGGCGTATGCGTTTTTTCCTGAATATATTCAGGAAAAAACGCATACGCCCTTTTTGGCCAACCAAGCAACCTGGGAGAGCAAATCAGCACTACAAAGAAATCTCTCGCCCCCCCCCCGGGGCAAAAGGGCCAGGCGAAAAAAGTCTAAAAACCAGAAAGGCAGGACAGCCCACGGAGTCAAGGGAGCCTTGTTAAGCTGATGGGCGGGATGTCAATGGCCAACAGCCAATCTTCACAAGTGTATCCTCTTTCCCAAACCATGTAAAACACAGAACCACAGAGCATAGGGCACTTCCACACATGGGCGTTGACCTTGGGAAAATGAAAAAATCAACCAGACACCGGGACCCCAAAGTTGAGGGCTGCTGTCTTGACAAGAACCTCCACTCCGGTACACGTTTCATATCCCAGGAAAGAGCCAAGTGGACAAAGACGAGTGGACAAGTGGACAAAGACAAGTGGACAAGTGGACAAGTGGTGCTATGTAGGTCCAATGGAGTGTCACTCAGCCATGAAATCCACGTCATGAGGCTGGTAGCAGCATCCTGAGTGGATTTAGGTACGATCATCCTCAGTGAAATAAGTCCCACAAAAAAAGAAACTTATGATATCACTTATCGAGGGAATGTAAAAATCACTCCCCATGCACTGAATCCCCAAACAGAACAGAGTCACGCTTTTAGAAAACACACTTATGCCTGCTTCAGGGGAAAGGTGAGGTGGGGTGACGCATAAAACTCGAGTTTGAAATGAGCACAGATACCCTTCCGAAAACCGAATATGGAATGGACACGACCTACTCCTTGCTCAATCAACTGGACTCACCAGACCCTGTTCATCGCACAAGTATCTATCCGACTAGTAAGCATCTTAAAAGCTAAGTCTTGATATCTCTGTGTAAGTGCATCAAGTGTGTGTAAAGCGGCCTAAAACCAGCAGGGAAAATCAGCTCAGACCCATTCTGAGGATACATTTCCAACATAAAGAAGAAACAAGCAGGGCAAAACAGAGAGAAATTCTTCCAAAATGCGTTCAGGGACTGGCATGCAACCAGGATTGACCACATCTACAGCCCCAGCGGCAGAAGACATAAGGCTGGACACTCTTGGGGCTGAGACGATTGGTGAGGTTGGGAAAGCAAATGCAGACCCTTGAAAGGAATCCTGCGTGCTCCCCATTCCATGGGTCCCAACTCTCCAGGTTCAACGCAATCTTCCGACAGCGAAAGCACTCATTGGAAACCCAGCGGATGCTACACCGTGGGATCGGGAAAGCTTTCTGAAACTCACCTCAGTTTTCATCTCCTGGTGCTCGTGTTCTCCATTCAGGCCCCCTTACTAACAATCTCCCCACTTGGAGACTCGGCGCCTTTCCATGCCTCTTTCGTACCGTCTGCAATTTGTCCGCAGGATGAACTGCAAGAGGGGGAACCAATGAGAGACTCGCTGGAGGTGTTTGGTCGGGCACATGTCACTCTCATTTCCCATCACGAAGAAGAATTCACCAGCGGTTCAGCCTGCCACCCCGGATCGACAATAGGGCGTGAAGCCATCCAGCCGTGTTGCGTCCCACTCACAAAAAAGCGACTTGGGAAATGGAGCTCAGGGGCACTGCACTTCCCAAACCTGCAGAGTTCTAAACGATAACTATCGCCCCAAAATATATTGAGGTCAGGCTACGAAGAGGCATTGAACGCAAGGCAGAACTGCAGGAAACGGATGTCAACGGCTACATCGTAATGGCCCGATAGCACATGAAAAGCGCCAGAACGTGGACAATGATGTGGTTGGCCAAAAAGGGCGTATGCGTTTTTTCCTGAATATATTCAGGAAAAAACGCATACGCCCTTTTTGGCCAACCAAGCAACCTGGGAGAGCAAATCAGCACTACAAAGAAATCTCTCGCCCCCCCCCCGGGGCAAAAGGGCCAGGCGAAAAAACTCTAAAAACCAGAAAGGCAGGACAGCCCACGGAGTCAAGGGAGCCTTGTTAAGCTGATGGGCGGGATGTCAATGGCCAACAGCCAATCTTCACAAGTGTATCCTCTTTCCCAAACCATGTAAAACACAGAACCACAGAGCATAGGGCACTTCCACACATGGGCGTTGACCTTGGGAAAATGAAAAAATCAACCAGACACAGGGACCCCAAAGTTGAGGGCTGCTGTCTTGACAAGAACCTCCACTCCGGTACACGTTTCATATCCCAGGAAAGAGCCAAGTGGACAAGTGGACAAAGACAAGTGGACAAGTGGACAAGTGGTGCTACGTAGGTCCAATGGAGTGTCACTCAGCCATGAAATCCACGTCATGAGGCTGGTAGCAGCATCCTGAGTGGATTTAGGTACGATCATCCTCAGTGAAATAAGTCCCACAATAAAAGAAACTTATGATATCACTTATCGAGGGAATGTAAAAATCGCTCCCCATGCACTGAATCCCCAAACAGAACAGAGTCACGCTTTTAGAAAACACACTTATGCCTGCTTCAGGGGAAAGGTGAGGTGGGGTGACGCATAAAAGTCGAGTTTGAAATGAGCACAGATACCCTTCCGAAAACCGAATATGGAATGGACACGACCTACTCCTTGCTCAATCAATTGGACTCACCAGACCCTGTTCATCGCACAAGTATCTATCCGACTAGTAAGCATCTTCAAAGCTAAGTCTTGATATCTCTGTGTAAGTGCATCAAGTGTGTGTAAAGCGGCCTAAAACCAGCAGGGAAAATCAGCTCAGACCCATTCTGAGGATACATTTCCAACATAAAGAAGAAACAAGCAGGGCAAAACAGAGAGAAATTCTTCCAAAATGCGTTCAGGGACTGGCATGCAACCAGGATTGACCACATCTACAGCCCCAGCGGCAGAAGACATAAGGCTGGACACTCTTGGGGCTGAGACGATTGGTGAGGTTGGGAAAGCAAATGCAGACCCTTGAAAGGAATCCTGCGTGCTCCCCATTCCATGGGTCCCAACTCTCCAGGTTCAACGCAATCTTCCGACAGCGAAAGCACTCATTGGAAACCCAGCGGATGCTACACCGTGGGATCGGGAAAGCTTTCTGAAACTCACCTCAGTTTTCATCTCCTGGTGCTCGTGTTCTCCATTCAGGCCCCCTTACTAACAATCTCCCCACTTGGAGACTCGGCGCCTTTCCATGCCTCTTTCGTACCGTCTGCAATTTGTCCGCAGGATGAACTGCAAGAGGGGGAACCAATGAGAGACTCGCTGGAGGTGTTTGGTCGGGCACATGTCACTCTCATTTCCCATCACGAAGAAGAATTCACCAGCGGTTCAGCCTGCCACCCCGGATCGACAATAGGGCGTGAAGCCATCCAGCCGTGTTGCGTCCCACTCACAAAAAAGCGACTTGGGAAATGGAGCTCAGGGGCACTGCACTTCCCAAACCTGCAGAGTTCTAAACGATAACTATCGCCCCAAAATATATTGAGGTCAGGCTACGAAGAGGCGTTGAACGCAAGGCAGAACTGCAGGAAACGGATGTCAACGGCTACATCGGAATGGCCCCGATAGCACATGAAAAGCGCCAGAACGTGGACAATGATGCGGTTGGCCAAAAAGGGCGTATGCGTTTTTTCCTGAATATATTCAGGAAAAAACGCATACGCCCTTTTTGGCCAACCAAGCAACCTGGGAGAGCAAATCAGCACTACAAAGAAATCTCTCGCCCCCCCCCCGGGGCAAAAGGGCCAGGCGAAAAAAGTCTAAAAACCAGAAAGGCAGGACAGCCCACGGAGTCAAGGGAGCCTTGTTAAGCTGATGGGCGGGATGTCAATGGCCAACAGCCAATCTTCACAAGTGTATCCTCTTTCCCAAACCATGTAAAACACAGAACCACAGAGCATAGGGCACTTCCACACATGGGCGTTGACCTTGGGAAAATGAAAAAATCAACCAGACACAGGGACCCCAAAGTTGAGGGCTGCTGTCTTGACAAGAACCTCCACTCCGGTACACGTTTCATATCCCAGGAAAGAGCCACGTGGACAAGTGGACAAAGACAAGTGGACAAGTGGACAAGTGGTGCTACGTAGGTCCAATGGAGTGTCACTCAGCCATGAAATCCACGTCATGAGGCTGGTAGCAGCATCCTGAGTGGATTTAGGTACGATCATCCTCAGTGAAATAAGTCCCACAATAAAAGAAACTTATGATATCACTTATCGAGGGAATGTAAAAATCGCTCCCCATGCACTGAATCCCCAAACAGAACAGAGTCACGCTTTTAGAAAACACACTTATGCATGCTTCAGGGGAAAGGTGAGGTGGGGTGACGCATAAAACTCGAGTTTGAAATGAGCACAGATACCCTTCCGAAAACCGAAAATGGAATGGACACGACCTACTCCTTGCTCAATCAACTGGACTCACCAGACCCTGTTCATCGCACAAGTATCTATCCGACTAGTAAGCATCTTAAAAGCTAAGTCTTGATATCTCTGTGTAAGTGCATCAAGTGTGTGTAAAGCGGCCTAAAACCAGCAGGGAAAATCAGCTCAGACCCATTCTGAGGATACATTTCCAACATAAAGAAGAAACAAGCAGGGCAAAACAGAGAGAAATTCTTCCAAAATGCGTTCAGGGACTGGCATGCAACCAGGATTGACCACATCTACAGCCCCAGCGGCAGAAGACATAAGGCTGGACACTCTTGGGGCTGAGACGATTGGTGAGGTTGGGAAAGCAAATGCAGACCCTTGAAAGGAATCCTGCGTGCTCCCCATTCCATGGGTCCCAACTCTCCAGGTTCAACGCAATCTTCCGACAGCGAAAGCACTCATTGGAAACCCAGCGGATGCTACACTGTGGGATCGGGAAAGCTTTCTGAAACTCACCTCAGTTTTCATCTCCTGGTGCTCGTGTTCTCCATTCAGGCCCCCTTACTAACAATCTCCCCACTTGGAGACTCGGCCCCTTTCCATGCCTCTTTCGTACCGTCTGCAATTTGTCCGCAGGATGAACTGCAAGAGGGGGAACCAATGAGAGACTCGCTGGAGGTGTTTGGTCGGGCACATGTCACTCTCATTTCCCATCACGAAGAAGAATTCACCAGCGGTTCAGCCTGCCACCCCGGATCGACAATAGGGCGTGAAGCCATCCAGCCGTGTTGCGTCCCACTCACAAAAAAGCGACTTGGGAAATGGAGCTCAGGGGCACTGCACTTCCCAAACCTGCAGAGTTCTAAACGATAACTATCGCCCCAAAATATATTGAGGTCAGGCTACGAAGAGGCGTTGAACGCAAGGCAGAATTGCAGGAAACGGATGTCAATGGCTACATCGGAATGGCCCCGATAGCACATGAAAAGCGCCAGAACGTGGACAATGATGTGGTTGGCCAAAAAGGGCGTATGCGTTTTTTCCTGAATATATTCAGGAAAAAACGCATACGCCCTTTTTGGCCAACCAAGCAACCTGGGAGAGCAAATCAGCACTACAAAGAAATCTCTCGCCCCCCCCGCCCGGGGCAAAAGGGCCAGGCGAAAAAAGTCTAAAAACCAGAAAGGCAGGACAGGCCACGGAGTCAAGGGAGCCTTGTTAAGCTGATGGGCGGGATGTCAATGGCCAACAGCCAATCTTCACAAGTGTATCCTCTTTCCCAAACCATGTAAAACACAGAACCACAGAGCATAGGGCACTTCCACACATGGGCGTTGACCTTGGGAAAATGAAAAAATCCACCAGACACAGGAACCCCAAAGTTGAGGGCTGCTGTCTTGACAAGAACCTCCACTCCGGTACAGGTTTCATATCCCAGGAAAGAGCCAAGTGGACAAAGACGAGTGGACAAGTGGACAAGTGCAGAAGTGGTGCTACGTAGGTCCAATGGAGTGTCACTCAGCCATGAAATCCACGTCATGAGGCTGGTAGCAGCATCCTGAGTGGATTTAGGTACGATCATCCTCAGTGAAATAAGTCCCACAAAAAAGAAACTTATGATATCACTTATCGAGGGAATGTAAAAATCGCTCCCCATGAACTGAATCCCCAAACAGAACAGAGTCACGCTTTTAGAAAACACACTTATGCCTGCTTCAGGGGAAAGGTGAGGTGGGGTGATGCAGAAAACTCGAGTTTGAAATGAGCACAGATACCCTTCCGAAAACCGAATATGGAATGGACACGACCTACTCCTTGCTCAATCAACTGGACTCACCAGACCCTGTTCATCGCACAAGTATCTATCCGACTAGTAAGCATCTTCAAAGCTAAGTCTTGATATCTCTGTGTAAGTGCATCAAGTGTGTGTAAAGCGGCCTAAAACCAGCAGGGAAAATCAGCTCAGACCCATTCTGAGGATACATTTCCAACATAAAGAAGAAACAAGCAGGGCAAAACAGAGAGAAATTCTTCCAAAATGCGTTCAGGGACTGGCATGCAACCAGGATTGACCACATCTACAGCCCCAGCGGCAGAAGACATAAGGCTGGACACTCTTGGGGCTGAGACGATTGGTGAGGTTGGGAAAGCAAATGCAGACCCTTGAAAGGAATCCTGCGTGCTCCCCATTCCATGGGTCCCAACTCTCCAGGTTCAACGCAATCTTCCGACAGCGAAAGCACTCATTGGAAACCCAGCGGTTGCTACACCGTGGGATCAGGAAAGCTTTCTGAAACTCACCTCAGTTTTCATCTCCTGGTGCTCGTGTTCTCCATTCAGGCCCCCTTACTAACAATCTCCCCACTTGGAGACTCGGCGCCTTTCCATGCCTCTTTCGTACCGTCTGCAATTTGTCCGCAGGATGAACTGCAAGAGGGGGAACCAATGAGAGACTCGCTGGAGGTGTTTCGTCGGGCACATGTCACTCTCATTTCCCATCACGAAGAAGAATTCACCAGCGGTTCAGCCTGCCACCCCGGATCGACAATAGGGCGTGAAGCCATCCAGCCGTGTTGCGTCCCACTCACAAAAAAGCGACTTGGGAAATGGAGCTCAGGGGCACTGCACTTCCCAAACCTGCAGAGTTCTAAACGATAACTATCGCCCCAAAATATATTGAGGTCAGGCTACGAAGAGGCGCTGAACGCAAGGCAGAACTGCAGGAAACGGATGTCAACGGCTACATCGGAATGGCCCCGATAGCACATGAAAAGCGCCAGAACGTGGACAATGATGCGGTTGGCCAAAAAGGGCGTATGCGTTTTTTCCTGAATATATTCAGGAAAAAACGCATACGCCCTTTTTGGCCAACCAAGCAACCTGGGAGAGCAAATCAGCACTACAAAGAAATCTCTCGCCCCCCCCCCCCGGGGCAAAAGGGCCAGGCGAAAAAAGTCTAAAAACCAGAAAGGCAGGACAGCCCACGGAGTCAAGGGAGCCTTGTTAAGCTGATGGGCGGGATGTCAATGGCCAACAGCCAATCTTCACAAGTGTATCCTCTTTCCCAAACCATGTAAAACACAGAACCACAGAGCATAGGGCACTTCCACACATGGGCGTTGACCTTGGGAAAATCAAAAAATCAACCAGACACAGGGACCCCAAAGTTGAGGGCTGCTGTCTTGACAAGAACCTCCACTCCGGTACACGTTTCATATCCCAGGAAAGAGCCAAGTGGACAAAGACGAGTGGACAAGTGGACAAGTGCAGAAGTGGTGCTACTGTAAGATTAAAATGTAAGTTAGCAGAAACCGCAGGCCTGCGCAGGTGACCCACCCCAACGGCGAACAATTCCAGGAACCCAAAATGGCCAGATTGTTCTAGGAAGGTGTGTTGCCACAGGCCAAAGGTTAGAACAAACCTTTGGAAGAAAAGGCTGTTGCAACTGCATTGTTCAAGATGCCTACCTTAGTCACCCTAGTCTCCTCATTGTTGAAGGGCCAATCATATTCTGCCAGACCCTCACCCGAGAGTAAGCCTCCCCCCTTCCCCCGCAGGTCCCTAACCGTTCCGAGCAAACAGGTATGGCGGGGGATGAAACCTCGAGCAAACCAGTATGGCGGGTGATAAGAATGATTAAGCCAGAGTTTAAAGGTCGCCCTAGCCAACCATAACTCATGTGACTCAACCCCCCACCACAAAAACACCAGAATGTAAAATAGGCATCCAACAGCTAACCAATCAAGAAATACCAAGTCCCCACTCCGGACCAAACGAGCCCAATCAGAAGAAAACCCTCGATGTATCCACACTTTGCATAATTAGATAAAGAAAACTATAAAATATGTGTAATTCCGCTTTAAGGGGTTCCTCTTCGGCCTCCTGCGTGAGGACCAAGGAACCCCGGTGCACCGGCTCCTAATAAACCTCTTGCGTGTTGCAGCGACTCTCGACTCTTGGCGGTTCTTGGGCGAGCTGGGATCCCTCAGAGACCGTTCAGGTCTAACAGATTGGGGGCTCGTCCGGGATCCCCACTCGCCCCGGGTCGCAGGAACCTCGGGAGTCGGAGGTATCAGGTAGGCCTAATTGTCTGTCTGTTCGTCTTCTGTCCTCTGTAAGCCGCGTAGGCCTAATTGTCTGTCTGTTCGTCTTCTGTCCTCTGTAAGCCGCCATCAGAAAGAAGCCGTGTGAACCGGCTCGCTGTGAAATCTGTATTGGACTCCTGGCTAGGCAGACGTGCCAATAGCTGGTGTCCACGGACCCTGGGGGACGCCCTGGTGGTCCATCTGGAAGGAGAGACAAATTTTGTCTCCCCTTCACCGGTCCTGGCAGGATATACAAACTGCCATCTGTATCTGAGTTGGTTGCAGTTTTAAAACGAGCTCGCGGCGGCAATATTAAGGTGTGTCTTCTGAAATTTTATTGTTCTCCTGTGCTCTATCTTTCTCCTGACGGACGATAATGGGACAAACTATGACGACGCCTCTCTCTCTCACTCTAAGTCACTGGACCGAAGTTAAGTCTAGGGCCCACAACCTTTCGGTAGAAGTAAGGAAAGGGAGATGGCGAACGCTGTGTACCTCTGAGTGGCCTACATTTCAGACAGGGTGGCCACCCGAGGGATCCTTTATGTTAGATCAGATCAGGCTAGTCAAGTCTAGGGTCTTTAACACAGGACCCCACGGACACCCAGACCAGACACCATATATCCTGGTCTGGGAAGATCTAGTTCTCTCCCCGCCTCCGTGGGTCCGGCCCTTTGTTCCCTCAACAGGCATGTCTGCATGCGCACCAGCACGGTCGGAAGTACTGGCCCTGAAAAAAGCCCCGGACTCACGGAAGGCGATATATCCAGACTTGCAGTCCGATCTGCTTCTCCTCGATCCCCCACCACCACCTTACCCTCCAGCCCTAGACCCCATACCGCCTCCCGATTCCCCAGTCCCAGCTCCACAACCCTCCGCACCAATAGGGCCACCTGTTGTGGCAGAGGGGGGGGGTCCCTCGGCGGGCACCAGAAGCCGGAGGGCTATTTCCCCGGATTCTACCGCTCTACCCCTTAGAGAATATGGCCCCCCCGATAACCACGGGAATAGGCCCCTCCAATACTGGCCCTTTTCATCTGCTGATCTTTATAATTGGAAAATGCATAATCCTACTTTCTCTGAAAACCCACAGGCTCTTACTGCTTTAATAGAATCTCTTGTTTTCTCCCATCAGCCTACCTGGGATGATTGCCAGCAGCTTCTGCAGACTCTCCTCACCACTGAGGAAAGACAAAGAGTCCTCTTAGAAGCTAGGAAAAATGTTTTAGGCACAAACGGGCAGCCCACCCAGCTGCCTAATGAGATTGACGCTGGCTTCCCTCTTGTCAGACCGAACTGGGATTTTAACACTCCTGAAGGTAAGGAGCACCTGAAAATGTATCGCCAGGCTCTGGTGGCGGGTCTCCACGGAGCGGCCAGACGGCCCACGAATTTGGCAAAGGTAAGAGAGGTAACTCAGGGGCCCCAGGAATCACCAACTGTGTTCCTAGAGCGGCTAATGGAAGCCTTCCGGCGGTTTACTCCCTATGACCCCACTTCTGAGGAACACAAGGCCACCATAGCTATGGCTTTTATTGATCAGGCGGCCCCTGATATCAGAAAGAAGTTGCAGAGACTAGATGGTCTCCAGGGTTTCTCTCTCCAGGATCTAGTTAAGGAGGCAGATAAGGTATACAATAAGAGAGAAACCGAGGAAGAAAAGGAAGAAAAGAGACAGAAGGAACAGGACGAGAGAGAAGAAAGGAGACAGAAAGAACAGGAAGCCCGTGAGTTGAGACGGGATAAGAGACAAGAGAGAAACTTAAACAAAATCTTGGCTACCGTAATTGGAGGAGGGAACATTAGAGATAAGGGCAGACAGGGAGGCAACAGAAGGCAGCCATTAGATAAAGATCAGTGTGCCTACTGCAAAGAAACAGGACATTGGATACGGGAGTGCCCAAAGAAAAAGGACAGGCGACGCCCGCCGCAAGACAAGGTCTTGCCCCTAGATGAAGAAGATTATTAGGGGGGTCAGGGCTCAAGCCCCCTCCTTGAGCCCAGGGTAACCCTGAAAGTTGAGGGGGAACCAGTTCAGTTTTTGGTGGATACTGGAGCTCAGCACTCAGTCCTCCTGCAACCAAGAGGGCCTCTCTCAGACAAGCGGTCATGGGTCCAAGGGGCTACAGGAAATAAACAATATTCTTGGACCACCCGCCGGACTGTAGATCTTGGAATGGGGCAAGTGACCCACTCATTTCTGGTCATTCCAGAATGCCCCTATCCGCTGTTGGGGAGAGACCTACTCTCCAAAGTCGGGGCACAGATTCACTTCCAGCCCGAGGGACCCACCATAACGGATAGCCAGGGAAGGCTCCTCCAGATTTTAACTATGAAATTAGAAGATGAACACAGGATCTATGAGAAACCCTCACCTCCACAAACTGATATGCAGGACTGGATGACTAGGTTCCCTCAGGCCTGGGCTGAGACTGCTGGGATGGGGATGGCAAAATACCGCCCCCCGGTGGTAGTGGAACTTAAGGCTACTGCCACACCAGTAACAATCCGCCAATACCCTATGAGCAAAGAGGCTCGGGACGGCATCCGTCCGCATATACAGAGACTGCTGGAATTAGGAATCCTGGTGAGATGCCAATCAGCATGGAACACGCCTCTCCTGCCTGTTAAGAAGCCAGGGACTAATGACTACAGGCCGGTACAGGATCTACGAGAGGTAAACAAGCAGGTAACAGACTTGCACCCCACTGTGCCAAATCCTTATAACCTCTTGAGTACTCTCCCACCTCAACATACTTGGTACACTGTCTTGGATCTTAAGGATGCTTTCTTTTGTTTGAGACTTTCCTCCCTCAGCCAGCCCTACTTTGCTTTCGAGTGGAAGGACCCTGCCTCGGGAATGGCAGGCCAGCTGACTTGGACACGCCTGCCTCAAGGATTTAAAAATTCTCCTACCATCTTCGATGAAGCGCTGCATCAGGACCTGGCATCGTACAGAGAATCTAACCCCCAGGTAACTCTGCTTCAATATGTTGATGATATTCTTTTAGCTGCGGAAACCCGAGAGGACTGCATCAAGGGGACTGAAAGACTGCTGACGGAACTTGAAACATTGGGATACCGGGCATCAGCGAAGAAAGCCCAAATCTGTCAGCGACAGGTCAGTTACCTGGGGTATTTACTAAAAGAAGGACAGAGATGGCTCTCAGAAAGCAGAAAAGACACTGTGGCCCGAATACCTGCCCCTAAGAGTCCCAAACAGGTCAGAGAATTCTTGGGGACGGCTGGATTCTGCAGACTATGGATTCCGGGGTTTGCTGAACTGGCAGCCCCTCTGTACCCCCTAACCAAGAGCGGCACCCCATTCACATGGGGTGACAAGGAACAACGGGCTTTTGACCAAATTAAGAGAGCCTTGCTATCAGCCCCGGCCCTAGGGCTACCCGATGTAACTAAACCTTTTCATCTATATGTGGCAGAAAACAAAGGTATTGCAAAGGGAGTACTGACTCAAAAGCTGGGCCCTTGGAATCGCCCTGTTGCATACCTATCAAAGAAATTAGACCCTGTGGCAGCTGGCTGGCCTGCCTGTCTGAAAATAATTGCTGCCGTGGCCACACTGGTAAAAGACGCAGATAAACTGACTTTGGGACAAAATCTGACAATAACTGCACCTCATGCACTAGAAAGTGTAATTCGCCAACCGCCTGATAGATGGCTCACCAACGCCAGAATGACACATTATCAGACTCTGCTCCTGAATTCGGACCGCATTAAATTTACCTCAGCCACGGGGCTGAACCCAGCTACTTTGCTGCCTGACCCTGACCTAGAAGGCACCACAATTATCCATGATTGTCAGGAGGTACTAGCGGCAGCCCATGGAACAAGGCCCGACCTGATGGACCAGCCCCTCTCTGACGCCGCCTTCACTTGGTTCACGGATGGAAGCAGTTTTCTGGATGAAGGTAAGCGGCGGGCGGGAGCTGCGGTGGTAGACGGAAAAGAAGTCATATGGGCGGCTGCATTGCCACAAGGAACATCCGCTCAACGGGCTGAACTGATAGCCATGACAAAGGCCTTAGAGTTAGCAGAGAATAAAAAGGTTAACATTTATACGGACAGCAGGTATGCTTTTGCCACTGCACATGTCCACGGTGCCATTTACCAGCAGAGGGGCTTATTGACCTCGGCAGGAAAAGAAATCAAAAATAAGGAAGAAATTGTAGCCCTGCTGGCAGCCCTGATGCTCCCTACAAAAGTTAGCATCATCCATTGTCCCGGACACCAAAGAGGGAATTCACCAATAATAACTGGCAATAATATGGCTGATCGAGTGGCACGAGAAGTAGCTCTGGGGGAAATCATCCTAGAATTAACAGGCTCAGAAACACCAAAGGGTAAAGAGGTAACACCCCCAGCCATAACTAAAGAAACTTTGTCCCCCCAGCAAGCCAAATCTATGCTACAGCAAATTCATAGATGGACTCATTTGGGAACTAAGAAAATGGTATCTCTGATGCAGAAAACAGGATATGATGTCCCGGGACTAACTAAATTAGCCGAGCACATTGCTCGGGAATGTATTCCATGCCAGCAGGTGAACACAAACAAAGGAAATGTGGCCAGCGGTAAGAGGCTCCGAGGAGACCGACCTGGAGCTTACTGGGAAGTCGACTTCACTGAAATCCGTCCAGGAAGATACGGTAACAGATATCTCTTAGTTTTCATAGACACTTTTTCAGGGTGGATAGAGGCCTTCCCCACCAAGAAGGAAACAGCCAATGTAGTAGCTAAGAAGATATTGGAAGAAATTTTCCCCAGGTTTGGAGCTCCTAAGGTAATAGGATCTGATAATGGACCTGCCTTCGTTGCCCAGGTAAGTCAGGGGGTGGCCAAGTACTTGGGGACAGATTGGAAATTGCATTGTGCCTATAGACCCCAAAGTTCAGGACAGGTAGAAAGGATGAATAGGACCCTAAAAGAGACCTTAACTAAATTGTCCATAGAGACTGGCGGTACTGACTGGACGGTGCTCCTTCCTCTAGCTCTGTTTCGAGCCAGGAACACTCCCTCTCGCTATCACCTTACTCCTTTCGAAATTCTGTACGGGGCTCCTCCTCCTCTGCTCATATTGGGGGAAGGTGTTAGCCCAGACTGTCAAAATAATACTGATCTATATGCCAGGCTGTTGGGGCTCCAGCTAGTCCAAAAGGAAGTGTGGTCTCAGTTGGCAGAGGCATACCGGCCGGGGACCCCTGCAGAAGCCCATCCCTTCCAAGTCGGAGACTCTGTGTACGTCCGCCGGCATCGGGCCCAGACGCTGGAACCCCGCTGGAAGGGCCCCTACATCGTACTGCTCACCACTCCAACTGCAGTCAAGGTAGACGGCATAGCTGCCTGGATCCACGCCTCGCACGTTAAGGCGGCCCCAACATCCACCGGAGGCTTGACCCCATTCCCAACTTCAGCAACACCAGAATGGAAAGTCTACAAGACCAAAAACCCGCTCAAACTCAAGCTCCTGCGATCACCCGACTCCTAATTCTGACTCTGATGCCTCAGCTAATTGTGAGTGACTTTAGTCCCCATATGCCCCAGCGATTGACTTGGCAGGTAATTTCCCAAACTGGAGATGTAATATGGCCTGTTAGCCATACCGCTGCCCCTTGGACCTGGTGGCCAGACCTCTTCCCCGATGTTTGTAAGTTGGCCCTGGGAGCCCCCCCTAACTGGGATGTAGGGGGATATCACGATCAACAAACTGCCCCGAATCAGCGGCCGGGGACAGCGCCCGGGGACTGGGGATTAGTCCCTGGGGGGGGAGGTTGTTCGACCAAGAATCAGAGAATTATGCTCAGGGCCCTCTCCTTTTATGTATGCCCTGGATTCCATCGTCACCGGTCTTTAAATTATCGGTGCGGGGGAAGAGAACATTTTTATTGCAAGAGCTGGGGATGTGAAACCACTGGGGACACCTACTGGAAACCCACCTCTAGCTGGGATTTTATCAAGGTAATGGCCAACTACACTCATCACGACAATGTGCCCGAATGTTCAACGTGGTGCCATCCCCTTAAAATTTCTTTTAGCGAACCTGGGAAGAAAAACAAAAATTGGATAGGTGGCCATTCATGGGGTATAAGGTTTTACAAAGCAGAATATGATGATGGGCTCCTAATGACCATCAAATTAAAGATCGAGACCCCTACTCCCGTCCCTATGGGCCCCAATCCTGAGATTGGGCACCCTCTGCTACCCTTGGCCCCACCCACAATACTACCAGGGATAAGAAACCAGACTTCTGGACTAAGAGAAATAACAATCAAACCCAGAGCCCCCCGAGACCGAATGCTCTCATTGGTCCAGGCGGCTTTTGGGGTCCTAAATGCCACAAATCCAGAGGCTACCAAATCATGTTGGCTTTGCTATGCTGCTCCTCCCCCTTATTATGATGCTATAGGATATAGTTCTAATTTTAGTAATGTCAACTCTTCAGATCAATGTCGATGGAAACAAGAAGGAAATAGTAAATTGACCTTGTCTTCAGTATCAGGAAGCGGTACATGTGTAGGAACGCCCCCCCCGTCCCATCGACATCTCTGTACCAATTCAAGCCTCCCACAGGGCTCAGGATATCTCCTCCCTCCTCAGGATGGATGGTGGGCATGTAACACGGGATTGACCCCTTGCATTTCTCTAGAGGTCCTCAATGCTTCAGCCGACTTTTGTGTGCTAGTCCAGGTAGTCCCCAGACTTATTTACCACTCGGATTCATCCTTCCTAGATGAATATGAAGGGAAAGGGAAATTCAAAAGAGAACCTGTGACTCTTACCCTGGCTGTGCTTTTAGGGTTGGGAATGGCGGCTGGAATAGGGACAGGCGCAACAGCCCTTATCCAGCAACCTCACTATTATGATAGCCTGAGACAGGCTGTGGATGTTGATCTCCGGGCATTAGAAAGCTCTATAACTCAGTTAAAGGAGTCACTTACTTCACTCTCTGAGGTAGTGATGCAAAACCGGAGGGGATTAGATCTACTATTTCTTAAAGAAGGAGGACTCTGTGCCGCATTAAAAGAAGAATGTTGTTTTTATATTGATCATTCAGGGGCGATCACTAAGACAATGGACAGGCTGAGAGAGCGCCTTGACAAAAGGCAACAAGAAAGAGAGAATCAGAAGGGCTGGTTTCAATCGTGGTTTGATAAATCCCCTTGGCTAACTACTTAATTTCCACACTACTCGGACCTCTCATTTTACTGCTGCTACTCTTGACCTTTGGACCATGCATTTTAAATCGCTTGATAGCATTCATTAGACAGCGGATAAGTACCGTACAGGTATTGATGCTGCGACAGCATTACCGAGGTATCCCAACTGAAATTCCATGATTGAAATTACTCAAAACAAAAAGGGGGGAATGTAAGATTAAAATGTAAGTTAGCAGAAACCGCAGGCCTGCGCAGGTGACCCACCCCAACGGCGAACAATTCCAGGAACCCAAAATGGCCAGATTGTTCTAGGAAGGTGTGTTGCCACAGGCCAAAGGTTAGAACAAACCTTTGGAAGAAAAGGCTGTTGCAACTGCATTGTTCAAGATGCCTACCTTAGTCACCCTAGTCTCCTCATTGTTGAAGGGCCAATCATATTCTGCCAGACCCTCACCCGAGAGTAAGCCTCCCCCCTTCCCCCGCAGGTCCCTAACCGTTCCGAGCAAACAGGTATGGCGGGGGATGAAACCTCGAGCAAATCAGTATGGCGGGTGATAAGAATGATTAAGCCAGAGTTTAAAGGTCGCCCTAGCCAACCATAACCCATGTGACTCAACCCCCCACCACAAAAACACCAGAATGTAAAATAGGCATCCAACAGCTAACCAATCAAGAAATACCAAGTCCCCACTCCGGACCAAACGAGCCCAATCAGAAGAAAACCCTCGATGTATCCACACTTTGCATAATTAGATAAAGAAAACTATAAAATATGTGTAATTCCGCTTTAAGGGGTTCCTCTTCGGCCTCCTGCGTGAGGACCAAGGAACCCCGGTGCACCGGCTCCTAATAAACCTCTTGCGTGTTGCAGCGACGCTCGACTCTTGGCGGTTCTTGGGCGAGCTGGGATCCCTCAGAGACCGTTCAGGTCTAACACTACGTAGATCCAATGGAGTGTCACTCAGCCATGAAATCCACGTCATGAGGCTGGTAGCAGCATCCTGAGTGGATTTAGGTACGATCATCCTCAGTGAAATAAGTCCCACAAAAAAAGAAACTTATGATATCACTTATCGAGGGAATGTAAAAATCTCTCCCCATGCACTGAATCCCCAAACAGAACAGAGTCACGCTTTTAGAAAACACACTTACGCCTGCTTCAGGGGAAAAGTGAGGTGGGGTGACGCATAAAACTCGAGTTTGAAATGAGCACAGATACCCTTCCGAAAACCGAATATGGAATGGACACGACCTACTCCTTGCTCAATCAACTGGACTCACCAGACCCTGTTCATCGCACAAGTATCTATCCGACTAGTAAGCATCTTAAAAGCTAAGTCTTGATTATCTCTGTGTAAGTGCATCAAGTGTGTGTAAAGCGGCCTAAAACCAGCAGGGAAAATCAGCTCAGACCCATTCTGAGGATACATTTCCAACATAAAGAAGAAACAAGCAGGGCAAAACAGAGAGAAATTCTTCCAAAATGCGTTCAGGGACTGGCATGCAACCAGGATTGACCACATCTACAGCCCCAGCGGCAGAAGACATAAGGCTGGACACTCTTGGGGCTGAGACGATTGGTGAGGTTGGGAAAGCAAATGCAGACCCTTGAAAGGAATCCTGCGTGCTCCCCATTCCATGGGTCCCAACTCTCCAGGTTCAACGCAATCTTCCGACAGCGAAAGCACTCATTGGAAACCCAGCGGATGCTACACCGTGGGATCGGGAAAGCTTTCTGAAACTCACCTCAGTTTTCATCTCCTGGTGCTCGTGTTCTCCATTCAGGCCCCCTTACTAACAATCTCCCCACTTGGAGACTCGGCGCCTTTCCATGCCTCTTTCGTACCGTCTGCAATTTGTCCGCAGGATGAACTGCAAGAGGGGGAAACAATGAGAGACTCGCTGGAGGTGTTTGGTCGGGCACATGTCACTCTCATTTCCCATCACGAAGAAGAATTCACCAGAGGTTCAGCCTGCCACCCCGGATCGACAATAGGGCGTGAAGCCATCCAGCCGTGTTGCGTCCCACTCACAAAAAAGCGACTTGGGAAATGGAGCTCAGGGGCACTGCACTTCCCAAACCTGCAGAGTTCTAAACGATAACTATCGCCCCAAAATATATTGAGGTCAGGCTACGAAGAGGCGCTGAACGCAAGGCAGAATTGCAGGAAACGGATGTCAACGGGTACATCGGAATGGCCCCGATAGCACATGAAAAGCGCCAGAACGTGGACAATGATGCGGTTGGCCAAAAAGGGCGTATGCGTTTTTTCCTGAATATATTCAGGAAAAATCGCATACGCCCTTTTTGGCCAACCAAGCAACCTGGGAGAGCAAATCAGCACTACAAAGAAATCTCTCGCCCCCCCCGGGGCAAAAGGGCCAGGCGAAAAAAGTCTAAAAACCAGAAAGTCAGGACAGGCCACGGAGTCAAGGGAGCCTTGTTAAGCTGATGGGCGGGATGTCAATGGCCAACAGCCAATCTTCACAAGTGTATCCTCTTTCCCAAACCATGGAAAACACAGAACCACAGAGCATAGGGCACTTCCACACATGGGCGTTGACCTTGGGAAAATGAAAAAATCAACCAGACACAGGGACCCCAAAGTTGAGGGCTGCTGTCTTGACAAGAACCTCCACTCCGGTACACGTTTCATATCCCAGGAAAGAGCCAAGTGGACAAGTTGACAAAGACAAGTGGACAAGTGGACAAGTGGTGCTACGTAGGTCCAATGGAGTGTCACTCAGCCATGAAATCCACGTCATGAGGCTGGTAGCAGCATCCTGAGTGGATTTAGGTACGATCATCCTCAGTGAAATAAGTCCCACAAAAAAAGAAACTTATGATATCACTTATCGAGGGAATGTAAAAATCGCTCCCCATGCACTGAATCCCCAAACAGAACAGAGTCACGCTTTTAGAAAACACACTTATGCCTGCTTCAGGGGAAAGGTGAGGTGGGGTGACGCATAAAACTCGAGTTTGAAATGAGCACAGATACCCTTCCGAAAACCGAATATGGAATGGACACGACCTACTCCTTGCTCAATCAACTGGACTCACCAGACCCTGTTCATCGCACAAGTATCTATCCGACTAGTAAGCATCTTCAAAGCTAAGTCTTGATATCTCTGTGTAAGTGCATCAAGTGTGTGTCAAGCGGCCTAAAACCAGCAGGGAAAATCAGCTCAGACCCATTCTGAGGATACATTTCCAACATAAAGAAGAAACAAGCAGGGCAAAACAGAGAGAAATTCTTCCAAAATGCGTTCAGGGACTGGCATGCAACCAGGATTGACCACATCTACAGCCCCAGCGGCAGAAGACATAAGGCTGGACACTCTTGGGGCTGAGACGATTGGTGAGGTTGGGAAAGCAAATGCAGACCCTTGAAAGGAATCCTGCGTGCTCCCCATTCCATGGGTCCCAACTCTCCAGGTTCAACGCAATCTTCCGACAGCGAAAGCACTCATTGGAAACCCAGCGGATGCTACACCGTGGGATCGGGAAAGCTTTCTGAAACTCACCTCAGTTTTCATCTCCTGGTGCTCGTGTTCTCCATTCAGGCCCCCTTACTAACAATCTCCCCACTTGGAGACTCGGCGCCTTTCCATGCCTCTTTCGTACCGTCTGCAATTTGTCCGCAGGATGAACTGCAAGAGGGGGAACCAATGAGAGACTCGCTGGAGGTGTTTGGTCGGGCACATGTCACTCTCATTTCCCATCACGAAGAAGAATTCACCAGAGGTTCAGCCTGCCACCCCGGATCGACAATAGGGCGTGAAGCCATCCAGCCGTGTTGCGTCCCACTCACAAAAAAGCGACTTGGGAAATGGAGCTCAGGGGCACTGCACTTCCCAAACCTGCAGAGTTCTAAACGATAACTATCGCCCCAAAATATATTGAGGTCAGGCTACGAAGAGGCGCTGAACGCAAGGCAGAACTGCAGGAAACGGATGTCAACGGGTACATCGGAATGGCCCCGATAGCACATGAAAAGCACCAGAACGTGGACAATGATGCGGTTGGCCAAAAAGGGCGTATGCGTTTTTTCCTGAATATATTCAGGAAAAAACGCATACGCCCTTTTTGGCCAACCAAGCAACCTGGGAGAGCAAATCAGCACTACAAAGAAATCTCTCGCCCCCCCCCCGGGGCAAAAGGGCCAGGCGAAAAAAGTCTAAAAACCAGAAAGGCAGGACAGCCCACGGAGTCAAGGGAGCCTTGTTAAACTGATGGGCGGGATGTCAATGGAAACAGCCAATCTTCACAAGTGTATCCTCTTTCCCAAACCATGTAAAACACAGAACCACAGAGCATAGGGCACTTCCACACATGGGCGTTGACCTTGGGAAAATGAAAAAATCAACCAGACACAGGGACCCCAAAGTTGAGGGCTGCTGTCTTGACAAGAACCTCCACTCCGGTACACGTTTCATATCCCAGGAAAGAGCCATGTGGACAAAGACGAGTGGACAAGTGGACAAAGACAAGTGGACAAGTGGACAAGTGGTGCTACGTAGGTCCAATGGAGTGTCACTCAGCCATGAAATCCACGTCATGAGGCTGGTAGCAGCATCCTGAGTGGATTTAGGTACGATCATCCTCAGTGAAATAAGTCCCACAAAAAAAGAAACTTATGATATCACTTATCGAGGGAATGTAAAAATCGCTCCCCATGCACTGAATCCCCAAACAGAACAGAGTCACGCTTTTAGAAAACACACTTATGCCTGCTTCAGGGGAAAGGTGAGGTGGGGTGACGCATAAAACTCGAGTTTGAAATGAGCACAGATACCCTTCCGAAAACCGAATATGGAATGGACACGACCTACTCCTTGCTCAATCAACTGGACTCACCAGACCCTGTTCATCGCACAAGTATCTATCCGACTAGTAAGCATCTTCAAAGCTAAGTCTTGATATCTCTGTGTAAGTGCATCAAGTGTGTGTCAAGCGGCCTAAAACCAGCAGGGAAAATCAGCTCAGACCCATTCTGAGGATACATTTCCAACATAAAGAAGAAACAAGCAGGGCAAAACAGAGAGAAATTCTTCCAAAATGCGTTCAGGGACTGGCATGCAACCAGGATTGACCACATCTACAGCCCCAGCGGCAGAAGACATAAGGCTGGACACTCTTGGGGCTGAGACGATTGGTGAGGTTGGGAAAGCAAATGCAGACCCTTGAAAGGAATCCTGCGTGCTCCCCATTCCATGGGTCCCAACTCTCCAGGTTCAACGCAATCTTCCGACAGCGAAAGCACTCATTGGAAACCCAGCGGATGCTACACCGTGGGATCGGGAAAGCTTTCTGAAACTCACCTCAGTTTTCATCTCCTGGTGCTCGTGTTCTCCATTCAGGCCCCCTTACTAACAATCTCCCCACTTGGAGACTCGGCGCCTTTCCATGCCTCTTTCGTACCGTCTGCAATTTGTCCGCAGGATGAACTGCAAGAGGGGGAACCAATGAGAGACTCGCTGGAGGTGTTTGGTCGGGCACATGTCACTCTCATTTCCCATCACGAAGAAGAATTCACCAGAGGTTCAGCCTGCCACCCCGGATCGACAATAGGGCGTGAAGCCATCCAGCCGTGTTGCGTCCCACTCACAAAAAAGCGACTTGGGAAATGGAGCTCAGGGGCACTGCACTTCCCAAACCTGCAGAGTTCTAAACGATAACTATCGCCCCAAAATATATTGAGGTCAGGCTACGAAGAGGCGCTGAACGCAAGGCAGAACTGCAGGAAACGGATGTCAACGGGTACATCGGAATGGCCCCGATAGCACATGAAAAGCACCAGAACGTGGACAATGATGCGGTTGGCCAAAAAGGGCGTATGCGTTTTTTCCTGAATATATTCAGGAAAAAACGCATACGCCCTTTTTGGCCAACCAAGCAACCTGGGAGAGCAAATCAGCACTACAAAGAAATCTCTCGCCCCCCCCCCGGGGCAAAAGGGCCAGGCGAAAAAAGTCTAAAAACCAGAAAGGCAGGACAGCCCACGGAGTCAAGGGAGCCTTGTTAAACTGATGGGCGGGATGTCAATGGCCAACAGCCAATCTTCACAAGTGTATCCTCTTTCCCAAACCATGTAAAACACAGAACCACAGAGCATAGGGCACTTCCACACATGGGCGTTGACCTTGGGAAAATGAAAAAATCAACCAGACACAGGGACCCCAAAGTTGAGGGCTGCTGTCTTGACAAGAACCTCCACTCCGGTACACGTTTCATATCCCAGGAAAGAGCCATGTGGACAAAGACGAGTGGACAAGTGGACAAAGACAAGTGGACAAGTGGACAAGTGGTGCTACGTAGGTCCAATGGAGTGTCACTCAGCCATGAAATCCACGTCATGAGGCTGGTAGCAGCATCCTGAGTGGATTTAGGTACGATCATCCTCAGTGAAATAAGTCCCACAAAAAAAGAAACTTATGATATCACTTATCGAGGGAATGTAAAAATCGCTCCCCATGCACTGAATCCCCAAACAGAACAGAGTCACGCTTTTAGAAAACACACTTATGCCTGCTTCAGGGGAAAGGTGAGGTGGGGTGACGCATAAAACTCGAGTTTGAAATGAGCACAGATACCCTTCCGAAAACCGAATATGGAATGGACACGACCTACTCCTTGCTCAATCAACTGGACTCACCAGACCCTGTTCATCGCACAAGTATCTATCCGACTAGTAAGCATCTTAAAAGCTAAGTCTTGATATCTCTGTGTAAGTGCATCAAGTGTGTGTCAAGCGGCCTAAAACCAGCAGGGAAAATCAGCTCAGACCCATTCTGAGGATACATTTCCAACATAAAGAAGAAACAAGCAGGGCAAAACAGAGAGAAATTCTTCCAAAATGCGTTCAGGGACTGGCATGCAACCAGGATTGACCACATCTACAGCCCCAGCGGCAGAAGACATAAGGCTGGACACTCTTGGGGCTGAGACGATTGGTGAGGTTGGGAAAGCAAATGCAGACCCTTGAAAGGAATCCTGCGTGCTCCCCATTCCATGGGTCCCAACTCTCCAGGTTCAACGCAATCTTCCGACAGCGAAAGCACTCATTGGAAACCCAGCGGATGCTACACCGTGGGATCGGGAAAGCTTTCTGAAACTCACCTCAGTTTTCATCTCCTGGTGCTCGTGTTCTCCATTCAGGCCCCCTTACTAACAATCTCCCCACTTGGAGACTCGGCGCCTTTCCATGCCTCTTTCGTACCGTCTGCAATTTGTCCGCAGGATGAACTGCAAGAGGGGGAACCAATGAGAGACTCGCTGGAGGTGTTTGGTCGGGCACATGTCACTCTCATTTCCCATCACGAAGAAGAATTCACCAGCGGTTCAGCCTGCCACCCCGGATCGACAATAGGGCGTGAAGCCATCCAGCCGTGTTGCGTCCCACTCACAAAAAAGCGACTTGGGAAATGGAGCTCAGGGGCACTGCACTTCCCAAACCTGCAGAGTTCTAAACGATAACTATCGCCGCAAAATATATTGAGGTCAGGCTACGAAGAGGCGTTGAACGCAAGGCAGAATTGCAGGAAACGGATGTCAACGGGTACATCGGAATGGCCCCGATAGCACATGAAAAGCGCCAGAACGTGGACAATGATGCGGTTGGCCAAAAAGGGCGTATGCGTTTTTTCCTGAATATATTCAGGAAAAAACGCATACGCCCTTTTTGGCCAACCAAGCAACCTGGGAGAGCAAATCAGCACTACAAAGAAATCTCTCGCCCCCCCCCCCGGGGCAAAAGGGCCAGGCGAAAAAAGTCTAAAAACCAGAAAGGCAGGACAGCCCACGGAGTCAAGGGAGCCTTGTTTAAGCTGATGGGCGGGATGTCAATGGCCAACAGCCAATCTGC
The DNA here is from genome assembly GCF_026419965.1 of Kogia breviceps. NCBI lineage: Eukaryota > Metazoa > Chordata > Mammalia > Artiodactyla > Physeteridae > Kogia > Kogia breviceps. The sequence continues at coordinate 203,508 of NW_026711591.1, forward strand.
ACAAGTGTATCCTCTTTCCCAAACCATGTAAAACACAGAACCACAGAGCATAGGGCACTTCCACACATGGGCGTTGACCTTGGGAAAATGAAAAAATCAACCAGACACAGGGACCCCAAAGTTGAGGGCTGCTGTCTTGACAAGAACCTCCACTCCGGTACACGTTTCATATCCCAGGAAAGAGCCAAGTGGACAAAGACGAGTGGACAAGTGGACAAAGACAAGTGGACAAGTGGACAAGTGGTGCTACGTAGGTCCAATGGAGTGTCACTCAGCCATGAAATCCACGTCATGAGGCTGGTAGCAGCATCCTGAGTGGATTTAGGTACGATCATCCTCAGTGAAATAAGTCCCACAAAAAAAGAAACTTATGATATCACTGATCGAGGGAATGTAAAAATCGCTCCCCATGCACTGAATCCCCAAACAGAACAGAGTCACGCTTTTAGAAAACACACTTATGCCTGCTTCAGGGGAAAGGTGAGGTGGGGTGACGCATAAAACTCGAGTTTGAAATGAGCACAGATACCCTTCCGAAAACTGAATATGGAATGGACACGACCTACTCCTTGCTCAATCAACTGGACTCACCAGACCCTGTTCATCGCACAAGTATCTATCCGACTAGTAAGCATCTTAAAAGCTAAGTCTTGATATCTCTGTGTAAGTGCATCAAGTGTGTGTAAAGCGGCCTAAAACCAGCAGGGAAAATCAGCTCAGACCCATTCTGAGGATACATTTCCAACATAAAGAAGAAACAAGCAGGGCAAAACAGAGAGAAATTCTTCCAAAATGCGTTCAGGGACTGGCATGCAACCAGGATTGACCACATCTACAGCCCCAGCGGCAGAAGACATAAGGCTGGACACTCTTGGGGCTGAGACGATTGGTGAGGTTGGGAAAGCAAATGCAGACCCTTGAAAGGAATCCTGCGTGCTCCCCATTCCATGGGTCCCAACTCTCCAGGTTCAACGCAATCTTCCGACAGCGAAAGCACTCATTGGAAACCCAGCGGATGCTACACCGTGGGATCGGGAAAGCTTTCTGAAACTCACCTCAGTTTTCATCTCCTGGTGCTCGTGTTCTCCATTCAGGCCCCCTTACTAACAATCTCCCCACTTGGAGACTCGGCGCCTTTCCATGCCTCTTTCGTACCGTCTGCAATTTGTCCGAAGGATGAACTGCAAGAGGGGGAACCAATGAGAGACTCGCTGGAGGTGTTTGGTCGGGCACATGTCACTCTCATTTCCCATCACGAAGAAGAATTCACCAGCGGTTCAGCCTGCCACCCCGGATCGACAATAGGGCGTGAAGCCATTCAGCCGTGTTGCGTCCCACTCACAAAAAAGCGACTTGGGAAATGGAGCTCAGGGGCACTGCACTTCCCAAACCTGCAGAGTTCTAAACGATAACTATCGCCCCAAAATATATTGAGGTCAGGCTACGAAGAGGCGCTGAACGCAAGGCAGAACTGCAGGAAACGGATGTCAACGGGTACATCGGAATGGCCCCGATAGCACATGAAAAGCGCCAGAACGTGGACAATGATGCGGTTGGCCAAAAAGGGCGTATGCGTTTTTTCCTGAATATATTCAGGAAAAAACGCATACGCCCTTTTTGGCCAACCAAGCAACCTGGGAGAGCAAATCAGCACTACAAAGAAATCTCTCGCCCCCCCCCCCCCGGGGGAAAAGGGCCAGGCGAAAAAAGTCTAAAAACCAGAAAGGCAGGACAGCCCACGGAGTCAAGGGAGCCTTGTTAAGCTGATGGGCGGGATGTCAATGGCCAACAGCCAATCTTCACAAGTGTATCCTCTTTCCCAAACCATGTAAAACACAGAACCACAGAGCATAGGGCACTTCCACACATGGGCGTTGACCTTGGGAAAATGAAAAAATCAACCAGACACAGGGACCCCAAAGTTGAGGGCTGCTGTCTTGACAAGAACCTCCACTCCGGTACACGTTTCATATCCCAGGAAAGAGCCAAGTGGACAAGTGGACAAAGACAAGTGGACAAGTGGACAAGTGGTGCTACGTAGGTCCAATGGAGTGTCACTCAGCCATGAAATCCACGTCATGAGGCTGGTAGCAGCATCCTGAGTGGATTTAGGTACGATCATCCTCAGTGAAATAAGTCCCACAATAAAAGAAACTTATGATATCACTTATCGAGGGAATGTAAAAATCGCTCCCCATGCACTGAATCCCCAAACAGAACAGAGTCACGCTTTTAGAAAACACACTTATGCCTGCTTCAGGGGAAAGGTGAGGTGGGGTGATGCAGAAAACTCGAGTTTGAAATGAGCACAGATACCCTTCCGAAAACCGAATATGGAATGGACACGACCTACTCCTTGCTCAATCAACTGGACTCACCAGACCCTGTTCATCGCACAAGTATCTATCCGACTAGTAAGCATCTTAAAAGCTAAGTCTTGATATCTCTGTGTAAGTGCATCAAGTGTGTGTAAAGCAGCCTAAAACCAGCAGGGAAAATCAGCTCAGACCCATTCTGAGGATACATTTCCAACATAAAGAAGAAACAAGCAGGGCAAAACAGAGAGAAATTCTTCCAAAATGCGTTCAGGGACTGGCATGCAACCAGGATTGACCACATCTACAGCCCCAGCGGCAGAAGACATAAGGCTGGACACTCTTGGGGCTGAGACGATTGGTGAGGTTGGGAAAGCAAATGCAGACCCTTGAAAGGAATCCTGCGTGCTCCCCATTCCATGGGTCCCAACTCTCCAGGTTCAACGCAATCTTCCGACAGCGAAAGCACTCATTGGAAACCCAGCGGATGCTACACCGTGGGATCGGGAAAGCTTTCTGAAACTCACCTCAGTTTTCATCTCCTGGTGCTCGTGTTCTCCATTCAGGCCCCCTTACTAACAATCTCCCCACTTGGAGACTCGGCCCCTTTCCATGCCTCTTTCGTACCGTCTGCAATTTGTCCGCAGGATGAACTGCAAGAGGGGGAACCAATGAGAGACTCGCTGGAGGTGTTTGGTCGGGCACATGTCACTCTCATTTCCCATCACAAAGAAGAATTCACCAGCGGTTCAGCCTGCCACCCCGGATCGACAATAGGGCGTGAAGCCATCCAGCCGTGTTGCGTCCCACTCACAAAAAAGCGACTTGGGAAATGGAGCTCAGGGGCACTGCACTTCCCAAACCTGCAGAGTTCTAAACGATAACTATCGCCCCAAAATATATTGAGGTCAGGCTACGAAGAGGCGTTGAACGCAAGGCAGAACTGCAGGAAACGGATGTCAACGGCTACATCGTAATGGCCCGATAGCACATGAAAAGCGCCAGAACGTGGACAATGATGTGGTTGGCCAAAAAGGGCGTATGCGTTTTTTCCTGAATATATTCAGGAAAAAACGCATACGCCCTTTTTGGCCAACCAAGCAACCTGGGAGAGCAAATCAGCACTACAAAGAAATCTCTCGCCCCCCCCCCGGGGCAAAAGGGCCAGGCGAAAAAACTCTAAAAACCAGAAAGGCAGGACAGCCCACGGAGTCAAGGGAGCCTTGTTAAGCTGATGGGCGGGATGTCAATGGCCAACAGCCAATCTTCACAAGTGTATCCTCTTTCCCAAACCATGTAAAACACAGAACCACAGAGCATAGGGCACTTCCACACATGGGCGTTGACCTTGGGAAAATGAAAAAATCAACCAGACACAGGGATCCCAAAGTTGAGGGCTGCTGTCTTGACAAGAACCTCCACTCCGGTACACGTTTCATATCCCAGGAAAGAGCCAAGTGGACAAAGACGAGTGGACAAGTGGACAAATGCAGAAGTGGTGCTACGTAGGTCCAATGGAGTGTCACTCAGCCATGAAATCCACGTCATGAGGCTGGTAGCAGCATCCTGAGTGGATTTAGGTACGATCATCCTCAGTGAAATAAGTCCCACAAAAAAAGAAACTTATGATATCACTTATCGAGGGAATGTAAAAATCGCTCCCCATGCACTGAATCCCCAAACAGAACAGAGTCACGCTTTTAGAAAACACACTTATGCCTGCTTCAGGGGAAAGGTGAGGTGGGGTGACGCATAAAACTCGAGTTTGAAATGAGCACAGATACCCTTCCGAAAACCGAATATGGAATGGACACGACCTACTCCTTGCTCAATCAACTGGACTCACCAGACCCTGTTCATCGCACAAGTATCTATCCGACTAGTAAGCATCTTCAAAGCTAAGTCTTGATATCTCTGTGTAAGTGCATCAAGTGTGTGTAAAGCGGCCTAAAACCAGCAGGGAAAATCAGCTCAGACCCATTCTGAGGATACATTTCCAACATAAAGAAGAAACAAGCAGGGCAAAACAGAGAGAAATTCTTCCAAAATGCGTTCAGGGACTGGCATGCAACCAGGATTGACCACATCTACAGCCCCAGCGGCAGAAGACATAAGGCTGGACACTCTTGGGGCTGAGACGATTGGTGAGGTTGGGAAAGCAAATGCAGACCCTTGAAAGGAATCCTGCGTGCTCCCCATTCCATGGGTCCCAACTCTCCAGGTTCAACGCAATCTTCCGACAGCGAAAGCACTCATTGGAAACCCAGCGGATGCTACACCGTGGGATCGGGAAAGCTTTCTGAAACTCACCTCAGTTTTCATCTCCTGGTGCTCGTGTTCTCCATTCAGGCCCCCTTACTAACAATCTCCCCACTTGGAGACTCGGCGCCTTTCCATGCCTCTTTCGTACCGTCTGCAATTTGTCCGCAGGATGAACTGCAAGAGGGGGAACCAATGAGAGACTCGCTGGAGGTGTTTGGTCGGGCACATGTCACTCTCATTTCCCATCACGAAGAAGAATTCACCAGCGGTTCAGCCTGCCACCCCGGATCGACAATAGGGCGTGAAGCCATCCAGCCGTGTTGCGTCCCACTCACAAAAAAGCGACTTGGGAAATGGAGCTCAGGGGCACTGCACTTCCCAAACCTGCAGAGTTCTAAACGATAACTATCGCCCCAAAATATATTGAGGTCAGGCTACGAAGAGGCGCTGAACGCAAGGCAGAACTGCAGGAAACGGATGTCAACGGCTACATCGGAATGGCCCCGATAGCACATGAAAAGCGCCAGAACGTGGACAATGATGCGGTTGGCCAAAAAGGGCGTATGCGTTTTTTCCTGAATATATTCAGGAAAAAACGCATACGCCCTTTTTGGCCAACCAAGCAACCTGGGAGAGCAAATCAGCACTACAAAGAAATCTCTCGCCCCCCCCCCGGGGCAAAAGGGCCAGGCGAAAAAAGTCTAAAAACCAGAAAGGCAGGACAGCCCACGGAGTCAAGGGAGCCTTGTTAAGCTGATGGGCGGGATGTCAATGGCCAACAGCCAATCTTCACAAGTGTATCCTCTTTCCCAAACCATGTAAAACACAGAACCACAGAGCATAGGGCACTTCCACACATGGGCGTTGACCTTGGGAAAATGAAAAAATCAACCAGACACCGGGACCCCAAAGTTGAGGGCTGCTGTCTTGACAAGAACCTCCACTCCGGTACACGTTTCATATCCCAGGAAAGAGCCAAGTGGACAAAGACGAGTGGACAAGTGGACAAAGACAAGTGGACAAGTGGACAAGTGGTGCTATGTAGGTCCAATGGAGTGTCACTCAGCCATGAAACCCACGTCATGAGGCTGGTAGCAGCATCCTGAGTGGATTTAGGTACGATCATCCTCAGTGAAATAAGTCCCACAAAAAAAGAAACTTATGATATCACTTATCGAGGGAATGTAAAAATCACTCCCCATGCACTGAATCCCCAAACAGAACAGAGTCACGCTTTTAGAAAACACACTTATGCCTGCTTCAGGGGAAAGGTGAGGTGGGGTGACGCATAAAACTCGAGTTTGAAATGAGCACAGATACCCTTCCGAAAACCGAATATGGAATGGACACGACCTACTCCTTGCTCAATCAACTGGACTCACCAGACCCTGTTCATCGCACAAGTATCTATCCGACTAGTAAGCATCTTAAAAGCTAAGTCTTGATATCTCTGTGTAAGTGCATCAAGTGTGTGTAAAGCGGCCTAAAACCAGCAGGGAAAATCAGCTCAGACCCATTCTGAGGATACATTTCCAACATAAAGAAGAAACAAGCAGGGCAAAACAGAGAGAAATTCTTCCAAAATGCGTTCAGGGACTGGCATGCAACCAGGATTGACCACATCTACAGCCCCAGCGGCAGAAGACATAAGGCTGGACACTCTTGGGGCTGAGACGATTGGTGAGGTTGGGAAAGCAAATGCAGACCCTTGAAAGGAATCCTGCGTGCTCCCCATTCCATGGGTCCCAACTCTCCAGGTTCAACGCAATCTTCCGACAGCGAAAGCACTCATTGGAAACCCAGCGGATGCTACACCGTGGGATCGGGAAAGCTTTCTGAAACTCACCTCAGTTTTCATCTCCTGGTGCTCGTGTTCTCCATTCAGGCCCCCTTACTAACAATCTCCCCACTTGGAGACTCGGCGCCTTTCCATGCCTCTTTCGTACCGTCTGCAATTTGTCCGCAGGATGAACTGCAAGAGGGGGAACCAATGAGAGACTCGCTGGAGGTGTTTGGTCGGGCACATGTCACTCTCATTTCCCATCACGAAGAAGAATTCACCAGCGGTTCAGCCTGCCACCCCGGATCGACAATAGGGCGTGAAGCCATCCAGCCGTGTTGCGTCCCACTCACAAAAAAGCGACTTGGGAAATGGAGCTCAGGGGCACTGCACTTCCCAAACCTGCAGAGTTCTAAACGATAACTATCGCCCCAAAATATATTGAGGTCAGGCTACGAAGAGGCGCTGAACGCAAGGCAGAACTGCAGGAAACGGATGTCAACGGCTACATCGGAATGGCCCCGATAGCACATGAAAAGCGCCAGAACGTGGACAATGATGCGGTTGGCCAAAAAGGGCGTATGCGTTTTTTCCTGAATATATTCAGGAAAAAACGCATACGCCCTTTTTGGCCAACCAAGCAACCTGGGAGAGCAAATCAGCACTACAAAGAAATCTCTCGCCCCCCCCCCGGGGCAAAAGGGCCAGGCGAAAAAAGTCTAAAAACCAGAAAGGCAGGACAGCCCACGGAGTCAAGGGAGCCTTGTTAAGCTGATGGGCGGGATGTCAATGGCCAACAGCCAATCTTCACAAGTGTATCCTCTTTCCCAAACCATGTAAAACACAGAACCACAGAGCATAGGGCACTTCCACACATGGGCGTTGACCTTGGGAAAATGAAAAAATCAACCAGACACCGGGACCCCAAAGTTGAGGGCTGCTGTCTTGACAAGAACCTCCACTCCGGTACACGTTTCATATCCCAGGAAAGAGCCAAGTGGACAAAGACGAGTGGACAAGTGGACAAAGACAAGTGGACAAGTGGACAAGTGGTGCTATGTAGGTCCAATGGAGTGTCACTCAGCCATGAAACCCACGTCATGAGGCTGGTAGCAGCATCCTGAGTGGATTTAGGTACGATCATCCTCAGTGAAATAAGTCCCACAAAAAAAGAAACTTATGATATCACTTATCGAGGGAATGTAAAAATCACTCCCCATGCACTGAATCCCCAAACAGAACAGAGTCACGCTTTTAGAAAACACACTTATGCCTGCTTCAGGGGAAAGGTGAGGTGGGGTGACGCATAAAACTCGAGTTTGAAATGAGCACAGATACCCTTCCGAAAACCGAATATGGAATGGACACGACCTACTCCTTGCTCAATCAACTGGACTCACCAGACCCTGTTCATCGCACAAGTATCTATCCGACTAGTAAGCATCTTAAAAGCTAAGTCTTGATATCTCTGTGTAAGTGCATCAAGTGTGTGTAAAGCGGCCTAAAACCAGCAGGGAAAATCAGCTCAGACCCATTCTGAGGATACATTTCCAACATAAAGAAGAAACAAGCAGGGCAAAACAGAGAGAAATTCTTCCAAAATGCGTTCAGGGACTGGCATGCAACCAGGATTGACCACATCTACAGCCCCAGCGGCAGAAGACATAAGGCTGGACACTCTTGGGGCTGAGACGATTGGTGAGGTTGGGAAAGCAAATGCAGACCCTTGAAAGGAATCCTGCGTGCTCCCCATTCCATGGGTCCCAACTCTCCAGGTTCAACGCAATCTTCCGACAGCGAAAGCACTCATTGGAAACCCAGCGGATGCTACACCGTGGGATCGGGAAAGCTTTCTGAAACTCACCTCAGTTTTCATCTCCTGGTGCTCGTGTTCTCCATTCAGGCCCCCTTACTAACAATCTCCCCACTTGGAGACTCGGCGCCTTTCCATGCCTCTTTCGTACCGTCTGCAATTTGTCCGCAGGATGAACTGCAAGAGGGGGAACCAATGAGAGACTCGCTGGAGGTGTTTGGTCGGGCACATGTCACTCTCATTTCCCATCACGAAGAAGAATTCACCAGCGGTTCAGCCTGCCACCCCGGATCGACAATAGGGCGTGAAGCCATCCAGCCGTGTTGCGTCCCACTCACAAAAAAGCGACTTGGGAAATGGAGCTCAGGGGCACTGCACTTCCCAAACCTGCAGAGTTCTAAACGATAACTATCGCCCCAAAATATATTGAGGTCAGGCTACGAAGAGGCATTGAACGCAAGGCAGAACTGCAGGAAACGGATGTCAACGGCTACATCGTAATGGCCCGATAGCACATGAAAAGCGCCAGAACGTGGACAATGATGTGGTTGGCCAAAAAGGGCGTATGCGTTTTTTCCTGAATATATTCAGGAAAAAACGCATACGCCCTTTTTGGCCAACCAAGCAACCTGGGAGAGCAAATCAGCACTACAAAGAAATCTCTCGCCCCCCCCCCCGGGGCAAAAGGGCCAGGCGAAAAAACTCTAAAAACCAGAAAGGCAGGACAGCCCACGGAGTCAAGGGAGCCTTGTTAAGCTGATGGGCGGGATGTCAATGGCCAACAGCCAATCTTCACAAGTGTATCCTCTTTCCCAAACCATGTAAAACACAGAACCACAGAGCATAGGGCACTTCCACACATGGGCGTTGACCTTGGGAAAATGAAAAAATCAACCAGACACAGGGACCCCAAAGTTGAGGGCTGCTGTCTTGACAAGAACCTCCACTCCGGTACACGTTTCATATCCCAGGAAAGAGCCAAGTGGACAAGTGGACAAAGACAAGTGGACAAGTGGACAAGTGGTGCTACGTAGGTCCAATGGAGTGTCACTCAGCCATGAAATCCACGTCATGAGGCTGGTAGCAGCATCCTGAGTGGATTTAGGTACGATCATCCTCAGTGAAATAAGTCCCACAATAAAAGAAACTTATGATATCACTTATCGAGGGAATGTAAAAATCGCTCCCCATGCACTGAATCCCCAAACAGAACAGAGTCACGCTTTTAGAAAACACACTTATGCCTGCTTCAGGGGAAAGGTGAGGTGGGGTGACGCATAAAAGTCGAGTTTGAAATGAGCACAGATACCCTTCCGAAAACCGAATATGGAATGGACACGACCTACTCCTTGCTCAATCAATTGGACTCACCAGACCCTGTTCATCGCACAAGTATCTATCCGACTAGTAAGCATCTTCAAAGCTAAGTCTTGATATCTCTGTGTAAGTGCATCAAGTGTGTGTAAAGCGGCCTAAAACCAGCAGGGAAAATCAGCTCAGACCCATTCTGAGGATACATTTCCAACATAAAGAAGAAACAAGCAGGGCAAAACAGAGAGAAATTCTTCCAAAATGCGTTCAGGGACTGGCATGCAACCAGGATTGACCACATCTACAGCCCCAGCGGCAGAAGACATAAGGCTGGACACTCTTGGGGCTGAGACGATTGGTGAGGTTGGGAAAGCAAATGCAGACCCTTGAAAGGAATCCTGCGTGCTCCCCATTCCATGGGTCCCAACTCTCCAGGTTCAACGCAATCTTCCGACAGCGAAAGCACTCATTGGAAACCCAGCGGATGCTACACCGTGGGATCGGGAAAGCTTTCTGAAACTCACCTCAGTTTTCATCTCCTGGTGCTCGTGTTCTCCATTCAGGCCCCCTTACTAACAATCTCCCCACTTGGAGACTCGGCGCCTTTCCATGCCTCTTTCGTACCGTCTGCAATTTGTCCGCAGGATGAACTGCAAGAGGGGGAACCAATGAGAGACTCGCTGGAGGTGTTTGGTCGGGCACATGTCACTCTCATTTCCCATCACGAAGAAGAATTCACCAGCGGTTCAGCCTGCCACCCCGGATCGACAATAGGGCGTGAAGCCATCCAGCCGTGTTGCGTCCCACTCACAAAAAAGCGACTTGGGAAATGGAGCTCAGGGGCACTGCACTTCCCAAACCTGCAGAGTTCTAAACGATAACTATCGCCCCAAAATATATTGAGGTCAGGCTACGAAGAGGCGTTGAACGCAAGGCAGAACTGCAGGAAACGGATGTCAACGGCTACATCGGAATGGCCCCGATAGCACATGAAAAGCGCCAGAACGTGGACAATGATGCGGTTGGCCAAAAAGGGCGTATGCGTTTTTTCCTGAATATATTCAGGAAAAAACGCATACGCCCTTTTTGGCCAACCAAGCAACCTGGGAGAGCAAATCAGCACTACAAAGAAATCTCTCGCCCCCCCCCCGGGGCAAAAGGGCCAGGCGAAAAAAGTCTAAAAACCAGAAAGGCAGGACAGCCCACGGAGTCAAGGGAGCCTTGTTAAGCTGATGGGCGGGATGTCAATGGCCAACAGCCAATCTTCACAAGTGTATCCTCTTTCCCAAACCATGTAAAACACAGAACCACAGAGCATAGGGCACTTCCACACATGGGCGTTGACCTTGGGAAAATGAAAAAATCAACCAGACACAGGGACCCCAAAGTTGAGGGCTGCTGTCTTGACAAGAACCTCCACTCCGGTACACGTTTCATATCCCAGGAAAGAGCCACGTGGACAAGTGGACAAAGACAAGTGGACAAGTGGACAAGTGGTGCTACGTAGGTCCAATGGAGTGTCACTCAGCCATGAAATCCACGTCATGAGGCTGGTAGCAGCATCCTGAGTGGATTTAGGTACGATCATCCTCAGTGAAATAAGTCCCACAATAAAAGAAACTTATGATATCACTTATCGAGGGAATGTAAAAATCGCTCCCCATGCACTGAATCCCCAAACAGAACAGAGTCACGCTTTTAGAAAACACACTTATGCATGCTTCAGGGGAAAGGTGAGGTGGGGTGACGCATAAAACTCGAGTTTGAAATGAGCACAGATACCCTTCCGAAAACCGAAAATGGAATGGACACGACCTACTCCTTGCTCAATCAACTGGACTCACCAGACCCTGTTCATCGCACAAGTATCTATCCGACTAGTAAGCATCTTAAAAGCTAAGTCTTGATATCTCTGTGTAAGTGCATCAAGTGTGTGTAAAGCGGCCTAAAACCAGCAGGGAAAATCAGCTCAGACCCATTCTGAGGATACATTTCCAACATAAAGAAGAAACAAGCAGGGCAAAACAGAGAGAAATTCTTCCAAAATGCGTTCAGGGACTGGCATGCAACCAGGATTGACCACATCTACAGCCCCAGCGGCAGAAGACATAAGGCTGGACACTCTTGGGGCTGAGACGATTGGTGAGGTTGGGAAAGCAAATGCAGACCCTTGAAAGGAATCCTGCGTGCTCCCCATTCCATGGGTCCCAACTCTCCAGGTTCAACGCAATCTTCCGACAGCGAAAGCACTCATTGGAAACCCAGCGGATGCTACACTGTGGGATCGGGAAAGCTTTCTGAAACTCACCTCAGTTTTCATCTCCTGGTGCTCGTGTTCTCCATTCAGGCCCCCTTACTAACAATCTCCCCACTTGGAGACTCGGCCCCTTTCCATGCCTCTTTCGTACCGTCTGCAATTTGTCCGCAGGATGAACTGCAAGAGGGGGAACCAATGAGAGACTCGCTGGAGGTGTTTGGTCGGGCACATGTCACTCTCATTTCCCATCACGAAGAAGAATTCACCAGCGGTTCAGCCTGCCACCCCGGATCGACAATAGGGCGTGAAGCCATCCAGCCGTGTTGCGTCCCACTCACAAAAAAGCGACTTGGGAAATGGAGCTCAGGGGCACTGCACTTCCCAAACCTGCAGAGTTCTAAACGATAACTATCGCCCCAAAATATATTGAGGTCAGGCTACGAAGAGGCGTTGAACGCAAGGCAGAATTGCAGGAAACGGATGTCAACGGCTACATCGGAATGGCCCCGATAGCACATGAAAAGCGCCAGAACGTGGACAATGATGTGGTTGGCCAAAAAGGGCGTATGCGTTTTTTCCTGAATATATTCAGGAAAAAACGCATACGCCCTTTTTGGCCAACCAAGCAACCTGGGAGAGCAAATCAGCACTACAAAGAAATCTCTCGCCCCCCCCGCCCGGGGCAAAAGGGCCAGGCGAAAAAAGTCTAAAAACCAGAAAGGCAGGACAGGCCACGGAGTCAAGGGAGCCTTGTTAAGCTGATGGGCGGGATGTCAATGGCCAACAGCCAATCTTCACAAGTGTATCCTCTTTCCCAAACCATGTAAAACACAGAACCACAGAGCATAGGGCACTTCCACACATGGGCGTTGACCTTGGGAAAATGAAAAAATCCACCAGACACAGGAACCCCAAAGTTGAGGGCTGCTGTCTTGACAAGAACCTCCACTCCGGTACAGGTTTCATATCCCAGGAAAGAGCCAAGTGGACAAAGACGAGTGGACAAGTGGACAAGTGCAGAAGTGGTGCTACGTAGGTCCAATGGAGTGTCACTCAGCCATGAAATCCACGTCATGAGGCTGGTAGCAGCATCCTGAGTGGATTTAGGTACGATCATCCTCAGTGAAATAAGTCCCACAAAAAAGAAACTTATGATATCACTTATCGAGGGAATGTAAAAATCGCTCCCCATGAACTGAATCCCCAAACAGAACAGAGTCACGCTTTTAGAAAACACACTTATGCCTGCTTCAGGGGAAAGGTGAGGTGGGGTGATGCAGAAAACTCGAGTTTGAAATGAGCACAGATACCCTTCCGAAAACCGAATATGGAATGGACACGACCTACTCCTTGCTCAATCAACTGGACTCACCAGACCCTGTTCATCGCACAAGTATCTATCCGACTAGTAAGCATCTTCAAAGCTAAGTCTTGATATCTCTGTGTAAGTGCATCAAGTGTGTGTAAAGCGGCCTAAAACCAGCAGGGAAAATCAGCTCAGACCCATTCTGAGGATACATTTCCAACATAAAGAAGAAACAAGCAGGGCAAAACAGAGAGAAATTCTTCCAAAATGCGTTCAGGGACTGGCATGCAACCAGGATTGACCACATCTACAGCCCCAGCGGCAGAAGACATAAGGCTGGACACTCTTGGGGCTGAGACGATTGGTGAGGTTGGGAAAGCAAATGCAGACCCTTGAAAGGAATCCTGCGTGCTCCCCATTCCATGGGTCCCAACTCTCCAGGTTCAACGCAATCTTCCGACAGCGAAAGCACTCATTGGAAACCCAGCGGTTGCTACACCGTGGGATCAGGAAAGCTTTCTGAAACTCACCTCAGTTTTCATCTCCTGGTGCTCGTGTTCTCCATTCAGGCCCCCTTACTAACAATCTCCCCACTTGGAGACTCGGCGCCTTTCCATGCCTCTTTCGTACCGTCTGCAATTTGTCCGCAGGATGAACTGCAAGAGGGGGAACCAATGAGAGACTCGCTGGAGGTGTTTCGTCGGGCACATGTCACTCTCATTTCCCATCACGAAGAAGAATTCACCAGCGGTTCAGCCTGCCACCCCGGATCGACAATAGGGCGTGAAGCCATCCAGCCGTGTTGCGTCCCACTCACAAAAAAGCGACTTGGGAAATGGAGCTCAGGGGCACTGCACTTCCCAAACCTGCAGAGTTCTAAACGATAACTATCGCCCCAAAATATATTGAGGTCAGGCTACGAAGAGGCGCTGAACGCAAGGCAGAACTGCAGGAAACGGATGTCAACGGCTACATCGGAATGGCCCCGATAGCACATGAAAAGCGCCAGAACGTGGACAATGATGCGGTTGGCCAAAAAGGGCGTATGCGTTTTTTCCTGAATATATTCAGGAAAAAACGCATACGCCCTTTTTGGCCAACCAAGCAACCTGGGAGAGCAAATCAGCACTACAAAGAAATCTCTCGCCCCCCCCCCCCGGGGCAAAAGGGCCAGGCGAAAAAAGTCTAAAAACCAGAAAGGCAGGACAGCCCACGGAGTCAAGGGAGCCTTGTTAAGCTGATGGGCGGGATGTCAATGGCCAACAGCCAATCTTCACAAGTGTATCCTCTTTCCCAAACCATGTAAAACACAGAACCACAGAGCATAGGGCACTTCCACACATGGGCGTTGACCTTGGGAAAATCAAAAAATCAACCAGACACAGGGACCCCAAAGTTGAGGGCTGCTGTCTTGACAAGAACCTCCACTCCGGTACACGTTTCATATCCCAGGAAAGAGCCAAGTGGACAAAGACGAGTGGACAAGTGGACAAGTGCAGAAGTGGTGCTACTGTAAGATTAAAATGTAAGTTAGCAGAAACCGCAGGCCTGCGCAGGTGACCCACCCCAACGGCGAACAATTCCAGGAACCCAAAATGGCCAGATTGTTCTAGGAAGGTGTGTTGCCACAGGCCAAAGGTTAGAACAAACCTTTGGAAGAAAAGGCTGTTGCAACTGCATTGTTCAAGATGCCTACCTTAGTCACCCTAGTCTCCTCATTGTTGAAGGGCCAATCATATTCTGCCAGACCCTCACCCGAGAGTAAGCCTCCCCCCTTCCCCCGCAGGTCCCTAACCGTTCCGAGCAAACAGGTATGGCGGGGGATGAAACCTCGAGCAAACCAGTATGGCGGGTGATAAGAATGATTAAGCCAGAGTTTAAAGGTCGCCCTAGCCAACCATAACTCATGTGACTCAACCCCCCACCACAAAAACACCAGAATGTAAAATAGGCATCCAACAGCTAACCAATCAAGAAATACCAAGTCCCCACTCCGGACCAAACGAGCCCAATCAGAAGAAAACCCTCGATGTATCCACACTTTGCATAATTAGATAAAGAAAACTATAAAATATGTGTAATTCCGCTTTAAGGGGTTCCTCTTCGGCCTCCTGCGTGAGGACCAAGGAACCCCGGTGCACCGGCTCCTAATAAACCTCTTGCGTGTTGCAGCGACTCTCGACTCTTGGCGGTTCTTGGGCGAGCTGGGATCCCTCAGAGACCGTTCAGGTCTAACAGATTGGGGGCTCGTCCGGGATCCCCACTCGCCCCGGGTCGCAGGAACCTCGGGAGTCGGAGGTATCAGGTAGGCCTAATTGTCTGTCTGTTCGTCTTCTGTCCTCTGTAAGCCGCGTAGGCCTAATTGTCTGTCTGTTCGTCTTCTGTCCTCTGTAAGCCGCCATCAGAAAGAAGCCGTGTGAACCGGCTCGCTGTGAAATCTGTATTGGACTCCTGGCTAGGCAGACGTGCCAATAGCTGGTGTCCACGGACCCTGGGGGACGCCCTGGTGGTCCATCTGGAAGGAGAGACAAATTTTGTCTCCCCTTCACCGGTCCTGGCAGGATATACAAACTGCCATCTGTATCTGAGTTGGTTGCAGTTTTAAAACGAGCTCGCGGCGGCAATATTAAGGTGTGTCTTCTGAAATTTTATTGTTCTCCTGTGCTCTATCTTTCTCCTGACGGACGATAATGGGACAAACTATGACGACGCCTCTCTCTCTCACTCTAAGTCACTGGACCGAAGTTAAGTCTAGGGCCCACAACCTTTCGGTAGAAGTAAGGAAAGGGAGATGGCGAACGCTGTGTACCTCTGAGTGGCCTACATTTCAGACAGGGTGGCCACCCGAGGGATCCTTTATGTTAGATCAGATCAGGCTAGTCAAGTCTAGGGTCTTTAACACAGGACCCCACGGACACCCAGACCAGACACCATATATCCTGGTCTGGGAAGATCTAGTTCTCTCCCCGCCTCCGTGGGTCCGGCCCTTTGTTCCCTCAACAGGCATGTCTGCATGCGCACCAGCACGGTCGGAAGTACTGGCCCTGAAAAAAGCCCCGGACTCACGGAAGGCGATATATCCAGACTTGCAGTCCGATCTGCTTCTCCTCGATCCCCCACCACCACCTTACCCTCCAGCCCTAGACCCCATACCGCCTCCCGATTCCCCAGTCCCAGCTCCACAACCCTCCGCACCAATAGGGCCACCTGTTGTGGCAGAGGGGGGGGGTCCCTCGGCGGGCACCAGAAGCCGGAGGGCTATTTCCCCGGATTCTACCGCTCTACCCCTTAGAGAATATGGCCCCCCCGATAACCACGGGAATAGGCCCCTCCAATACTGGCCCTTTTCATCTGCTGATCTTTATAATTGGAAAATGCATAATCCTACTTTCTCTGAAAACCCACAGGCTCTTACTGCTTTAATAGAATCTCTTGTTTTCTCCCATCAGCCTACCTGGGATGATTGCCAGCAGCTTCTGCAGACTCTCCTCACCACTGAGGAAAGACAAAGAGTCCTCTTAGAAGCTAGGAAAAATGTTTTAGGCACAAACGGGCAGCCCACCCAGCTGCCTAATGAGATTGACGCTGGCTTCCCTCTTGTCAGACCGAACTGGGATTTTAACACTCCTGAAGGTAAGGAGCACCTGAAAATGTATCGCCAGGCTCTGGTGGCGGGTCTCCACGGAGCGGCCAGACGGCCCACGAATTTGGCAAAGGTAAGAGAGGTAACTCAGGGGCCCCAGGAATCACCAACTGTGTTCCTAGAGCGGCTAATGGAAGCCTTCCGGCGGTTTACTCCCTATGACCCCACTTCTGAGGAACACAAGGCCACCATAGCTATGGCTTTTATTGATCAGGCGGCCCCTGATATCAGAAAGAAGTTGCAGAGACTAGATGGTCTCCAGGGTTTCTCTCTCCAGGATCTAGTTAAGGAGGCAGATAAGGTATACAATAAGAGAGAAACCGAGGAAGAAAAGGAAGAAAAGAGACAGAAGGAACAGGACGAGAGAGAAGAAAGGAGACAGAAAGAACAGGAAGCCCGTGAGTTGAGACGGGATAAGAGACAAGAGAGAAACTTAAACAAAATCTTGGCTACCGTAATTGGAGGAGGGAACATTAGAGATAAGGGCAGACAGGGAGGCAACAGAAGGCAGCCATTAGATAAAGATCAGTGTGCCTACTGCAAAGAAACAGGACATTGGATACGGGAGTGCCCAAAGAAAAAGGACAGGCGACGCCCGCCGCAAGACAAGGTCTTGCCCCTAGATGAAGAAGATTATTAGGGGGGTCAGGGCTCAAGCCCCCTCCTTGAGCCCAGGGTAACCCTGAAAGTTGAGGGGGAACCAGTTCAGTTTTTGGTGGATACTGGAGCTCAGCACTCAGTCCTCCTGCAACCAAGAGGGCCTCTCTCAGACAAGCGGTCATGGGTCCAAGGGGCTACAGGAAATAAACAATATTCTTGGACCACCCGCCGGACTGTAGATCTTGGAATGGGGCAAGTGACCCACTCATTTCTGGTCATTCCAGAATGCCCCTATCCGCTGTTGGGGAGAGACCTACTCTCCAAAGTCGGGGCACAGATTCACTTCCAGCCCGAGGGACCCACCATAACGGATAGCCAGGGAAGGCTCCTCCAGATTTTAACTATGAAATTAGAAGATGAACACAGGATCTATGAGAAACCCTCACCTCCACAAACTGATATGCAGGACTGGATGACTAGGTTCCCTCAGGCCTGGGCTGAGACTGCTGGGATGGGGATGGCAAAATACCGCCCCCCGGTGGTAGTGGAACTTAAGGCTACTGCCACACCAGTAACAATCCGCCAATACCCTATGAGCAAAGAGGCTCGGGACGGCATCCGTCCGCATATACAGAGACTGCTGGAATTAGGAATCCTGGTGAGATGCCAATCAGCATGGAACACGCCTCTCCTGCCTGTTAAGAAGCCAGGGACTAATGACTACAGGCCGGTACAGGATCTACGAGAGGTAAACAAGCAGGTAACAGACTTGCACCCCACTGTGCCAAATCCTTATAACCTCTTGAGTACTCTCCCACCTCAACATACTTGGTACACTGTCTTGGATCTTAAGGATGCTTTCTTTTGTTTGAGACTTTCCTCCCTCAGCCAGCCCTACTTTGCTTTCGAGTGGAAGGACCCTGCCTCGGGAATGGCAGGCCAGCTGACTTGGACACGCCTGCCTCAAGGATTTAAAAATTCTCCTACCATCTTCGATGAAGCGCTGCATCAGGACCTGGCATCGTACAGAGAATCTAACCCCCAGGTAACTCTGCTTCAATATGTTGATGATATTCTTTTAGCTGCGGAAACCCGAGAGGACTGCATCAAGGGGACTGAAAGACTGCTGACGGAACTTGAAACATTGGGATACCGGGCATCAGCGAAGAAAGCCCAAATCTGTCAGCGACAGGTCAGTTACCTGGGGTATTTACTAAAAGAAGGACAGAGATGGCTCTCAGAAAGCAGAAAAGACACTGTGGCCCGAATACCTGCCCCTAAGAGTCCCAAACAGGTCAGAGAATTCTTGGGGACGGCTGGATTCTGCAGACTATGGATTCCGGGGTTTGCTGAACTGGCAGCCCCTCTGTACCCCCTAACCAAGAGCGGCACCCCATTCACATGGGGTGACAAGGAACAACGGGCTTTTGACCAAATTAAGAGAGCCTTGCTATCAGCCCCGGCCCTAGGGCTACCCGATGTAACTAAACCTTTTCATCTATATGTGGCAGAAAACAAAGGTATTGCAAAGGGAGTACTGACTCAAAAGCTGGGCCCTTGGAATCGCCCTGTTGCATACCTATCAAAGAAATTAGACCCTGTGGCAGCTGGCTGGCCTGCCTGTCTGAAAATAATTGCTGCCGTGGCCACACTGGTAAAAGACGCAGATAAACTGACTTTGGGACAAAATCTGACAATAACTGCACCTCATGCACTAGAAAGTGTAATTCGCCAACCGCCTGATAGATGGCTCACCAACGCCAGAATGACACATTATCAGACTCTGCTCCTGAATTCGGACCGCATTAAATTTACCTCAGCCACGGGGCTGAACCCAGCTACTTTGCTGCCTGACCCTGACCTAGAAGGCACCACAATTATCCATGATTGTCAGGAGGTACTAGCGGCAGCCCATGGAACAAGGCCCGACCTGATGGACCAGCCCCTCTCTGACGCCGCCTTCACTTGGTTCACGGATGGAAGCAGTTTTCTGGATGAAGGTAAGCGGCGGGCGGGAGCTGCGGTGGTAGACGGAAAAGAAGTCATATGGGCGGCTGCATTGCCACAAGGAACATCCGCTCAACGGGCTGAACTGATAGCCATGACAAAGGCCTTAGAGTTAGCAGAGAATAAAAAGGTTAACATTTATACGGACAGCAGGTATGCTTTTGCCACTGCACATGTCCACGGTGCCATTTACCAGCAGAGGGGCTTATTGACCTCGGCAGGAAAAGAAATCAAAAATAAGGAAGAAATTGTAGCCCTGCTGGCAGCCCTGATGCTCCCTACAAAAGTTAGCATCATCCATTGTCCCGGACACCAAAGAGGGAATTCACCAATAATAACTGGCAATAATATGGCTGATCGAGTGGCACGAGAAGTAGCTCTGGGGGAAATCATCCTAGAATTAACAGGCTCAGAAACACCAAAGGGTAAAGAGGTAACACCCCCAGCCATAACTAAAGAAACTTTGTCCCCCCAGCAAGCCAAATCTATGCTACAGCAAATTCATAGATGGACTCATTTGGGAACTAAGAAAATGGTATCTCTGATGCAGAAAACAGGATATGATGTCCCGGGACTAACTAAATTAGCCGAGCACATTGCTCGGGAATGTATTCCATGCCAGCAGGTGAACACAAACAAAGGAAATGTGGCCAGCGGTAAGAGGCTCCGAGGAGACCGACCTGGAGCTTACTGGGAAGTCGACTTCACTGAAATCCGTCCAGGAAGATACGGTAACAGATATCTCTTAGTTTTCATAGACACTTTTTCAGGGTGGATAGAGGCCTTCCCCACCAAGAAGGAAACAGCCAATGTAGTAGCTAAGAAGATATTGGAAGAAATTTTCCCCAGGTTTGGAGCTCCTAAGGTAATAGGATCTGATAATGGACCTGCCTTCGTTGCCCAGGTAAGTCAGGGGGTGGCCAAGTACTTGGGGACAGATTGGAAATTGCATTGTGCCTATAGACCCCAAAGTTCAGGACAGGTAGAAAGGATGAATAGGACCCTAAAAGAGACCTTAACTAAATTGTCCATAGAGACTGGCGGTACTGACTGGACGGTGCTCCTTCCTCTAGCTCTGTTTCGAGCCAGGAACACTCCCTCTCGCTATCACCTTACTCCTTTCGAAATTCTGTACGGGGCTCCTCCTCCTCTGCTCATATTGGGGGAAGGTGTTAGCCCAGACTGTCAAAATAATACTGATCTATATGCCAGGCTGTTGGGGCTCCAGCTAGTCCAAAAGGAAGTGTGGTCTCAGTTGGCAGAGGCATACCGGCCGGGGACCCCTGCAGAAGCCCATCCCTTCCAAGTCGGAGACTCTGTGTACGTCCGCCGGCATCGGGCCCAGACGCTGGAACCCCGCTGGAAGGGCCCCTACATCGTACTGCTCACCACTCCAACTGCAGTCAAGGTAGACGGCATAGCTGCCTGGATCCACGCCTCGCACGTTAAGGCGGCCCCAACATCCACCGGAGGCTTGACCCCATTCCCAACTTCAGCAACACCAGAATGGAAAGTCTACAAGACCAAAAACCCGCTCAAACTCAAGCTCCTGCGATCACCCGACTCCTAATTCTGACTCTGATGCCTCAGCTAATTGTGAGTGACTTTAGTCCCCATATGCCCCAGCGATTGACTTGGCAGGTAATTTCCCAAACTGGAGATGTAATATGGCCTGTTAGCCATACCGCTGCCCCTTGGACCTGGTGGCCAGACCTCTTCCCCGATGTTTGTAAGTTGGCCCTGGGAGCCCCCCCTAACTGGGATGTAGGGGGATATCACGATCAACAAACTGCCCCGAATCAGCGGCCGGGGACAGCGCCCGGGGACTGGGGATTAGTCCCTGGGGGGGGAGGTTGTTCGACCAAGAATCAGAGAATTATGCTCAGGGCCCTCTCCTTTTATGTATGCCCTGGATTCCATCGTCACCGGTCTTTAAATTATCGGTGCGGGGGAAGAGAACATTTTTATTGCAAGAGCTGGGGATGTGAAACCACTGGGGACACCTACTGGAAACCCACCTCTAGCTGGGATTTTATCAAGGTAATGGCCAACTACACTCATCACGACAATGTGCCCGAATGTTCAACGTGGTGCCATCCCCTTAAAATTTCTTTTAGCGAACCTGGGAAGAAAAACAAAAATTGGATAGGTGGCCATTCATGGGGTATAAGGTTTTACAAAGCAGAATATGATGATGGGCTCCTAATGACCATCAAATTAAAGATCGAGACCCCTACTCCCGTCCCTATGGGCCCCAATCCTGAGATTGGGCACCCTCTGCTACCCTTGGCCCCACCCACAATACTACCAGGGATAAGAAACCAGACTTCTGGACTAAGAGAAATAACAATCAAACCCAGAGCCCCCCGAGACCGAATGCTCTCATTGGTCCAGGCGGCTTTTGGGGTCCTAAATGCCACAAATCCAGAGGCTACCAAATCATGTTGGCTTTGCTATGCTGCTCCTCCCCCTTATTATGATGCTATAGGATATAGTTCTAATTTTAGTAATGTCAACTCTTCAGATCAATGTCGATGGAAACAAGAAGGAAATAGTAAATTGACCTTGTCTTCAGTATCAGGAAGCGGTACATGTGTAGGAACGCCCCCCCCCGTCCCATCGACATCTCTGTACCAATTCAAGCCTCCCACAGGGCTCAGGATATCTCCTCCCTCCTCAGGATGGATGGTGGGCATGTAACACGGGATTGACCCCTTGCATTTCTCTAGAGGTCCTCAATGCTTCAGCCGACTTTTGTGTGCTAGTCCAGGTAGTCCCCAGACTTATTTACCACTCG
Organism: Kogia breviceps; assembly: GCF_026419965.1. Classification (NCBI taxonomy): domain Eukaryota; kingdom Metazoa; phylum Chordata; class Mammalia; order Artiodactyla; family Physeteridae; genus Kogia; species Kogia breviceps. The sequence continues at coordinate 225,599 of NW_026711591.1, forward strand.
GATTCATCCTTCCTAGATGAATATGAAGGGAAAGGGAAATTCAAAAGAGAACCTGTGACTCTTACCCTGGCTGTGCTTTTAGGGTTGGGAATGGCGGCTGGAATAGGGACAGGCGCAACAGCCCTTATCCAGCAACCTCACTATTATGATAGCCTGAGACAGGCTGTGGATGTTGATCTCCGGGCATTAGAAAGCTCTATAACTCAGTTAAAGGAGTCACTTACTTCACTCTCTGAGGTAGTGATGCAAAACCGGAGGGGATTAGATCTACTATTTCTTAAAGAAGGAGGACTCTGTGCCGCATTAAAAGAAGAATGTTGTTTTTATATTGATCATTCAGGGGCGATCACTAAGACAATGGACAGGCTGAGAGAGCGCCTTGACAAAAGGCAACAAGAAAGAGAGAATCAGAAGGGCTGGTTTCAATCGTGGTTTGATAAATCCCCTTGGCTAACTACTTAATTTCCACACTACTCGGACCTCTCATTTTACTGCTGCTACTCTTGACCTTTGGACCATGCATTTTAAATCGCTTGATAGCATTCATTAGACAGCGGATAAGTACCGTACAGGTATTGATGCTGCGACAGCATTACCGAGGTATCCCAACTGAAATTCCATGATTGAAATTACTCAAAACAAAAAGGGGGGAATGTAAGATTAAAATGTAAGTTAGCAGAAACCGCAGGCCTGCGCAGGTGACCCACCCCAACGGCGAACAATTCCAGGAACCCAAAATGGCCAGATTGTTCTAGGAAGGTGTGTTGCCACAGGCCAAAGGTTAGAACAAACCTTTGGAAGAAAAGGCTGTTGCAACTGCATTGTTCAAGATGCCTACCTTAGTCACCCTAGTCTCCTCATTGTTGAAGGGCCAATCATATTCTGCCAGACCCTCACCCGAGAGTAAGCCTCCCCCCTTCCCCCGCAGGTCCCTAACCGTTCCGAGCAAACAGGTATGGCGGGGGATGAAACCTCGAGCAAATCAGTATGGCGGGTGATAAGAATGATTAAGCCAGAGTTTAAAGGTCGCCCTAGCCAACCATAACCCATGTGACTCAACCCCCCACCACAAAAACACCAGAATGTAAAATAGGCATCCAACAGCTAACCAATCAAGAAATACCAAGTCCCCACTCCGGACCAAACGAGCCCAATCAGAAGAAAACCCTCGATGTATCCACACTTTGCATAATTAGATAAAGAAAACTATAAAATATGTGTAATTCCGCTTTAAGGGGTTCCTCTTCGGCCTCCTGCGTGAGGACCAAGGAACCCCGGTGCACCGGCTCCTAATAAACCTCTTGCGTGTTGCAGCGACGCTCGACTCTTGGCGGTTCTTGGGCGAGCTGGGATCCCTCAGAGACCGTTCAGGTCTAACACTACGTAGATCCAATGGAGTGTCACTCAGCCATGAAATCCACGTCATGAGGCTGGTAGCAGCATCCTGAGTGGATTTAGGTACGATCATCCTCAGTGAAATAAGTCCCACAAAAAAAGAAACTTATGATATCACTTATCGAGGGAATGTAAAAATCTCTCCCCATGCACTGAATCCCCAAACAGAACAGAGTCACGCTTTTAGAAAACACACTTACGCCTGCTTCAGGGGAAAAGTGAGGTGGGGTGACGCATAAAACTCGAGTTTGAAATGAGCACAGATACCCTTCCGAAAACCGAATATGGAATGGACACGACCTACTCCTTGCTCAATCAACTGGACTCACCAGACCCTGTTCATCGCACAAGTATCTATCCGACTAGTAAGCATCTTAAAAGCTAAGTCTTGATTATCTCTGTGTAAGTGCATCAAGTGTGTGTAAAGCGGCCTAAAACCAGCAGGGAAAATCAGCTCAGACCCATTCTGAGGATACATTTCCAACATAAAGAAGAAACAAGCAGGGCAAAACAGAGAGAAATTCTTCCAAAATGCGTTCAGGGACTGGCATGCAACCAGGATTGACCACATCTACAGCCCCAGCGGCAGAAGACATAAGGCTGGACACTCTTGGGGCTGAGACGATTGGTGAGGTTGGGAAAGCAAATGCAGACCCTTGAAAGGAATCCTGCGTGCTCCCCATTCCATGGGTCCCAACTCTCCAGGTTCAACGCAATCTTCCGACAGCGAAAGCACTCATTGGAAACCCAGCGGATGCTACACCGTGGGATCGGGAAAGCTTTCTGAAACTCACCTCAGTTTTCATCTCCTGGTGCTCGTGTTCTCCATTCAGGCCCCCTTACTAACAATCTCCCCACTTGGAGACTCGGCGCCTTTCCATGCCTCTTTCGTACCGTCTGCAATTTGTCCGCAGGATGAACTGCAAGAGGGGGAAACAATGAGAGACTCGCTGGAGGTGTTTGGTCGGGCACATGTCACTCTCATTTCCCATCACGAAGAAGAATTCACCAGAGGTTCAGCCTGCCACCCCGGATCGACAATAGGGCGTGAAGCCATCCAGCCGTGTTGCGTCCCACTCACAAAAAAGCGACTTGGGAAATGGAGCTCAGGGGCACTGCACTTCCCAAACCTGCAGAGTTCTAAACGATAACTATCGCCCCAAAATATATTGAGGTCAGGCTACGAAGAGGCGCTGAACGCAAGGCAGAATTGCAGGAAACGGATGTCAACGGGTACATCGGAATGGCCCCGATAGCACATGAAAAGCGCCAGAACGTGGACAATGATGCGGTTGGCCAAAAAGGGCGTATGCGTTTTTTCCTGAATATATTCAGGAAAAATCGCATACGCCCTTTTTGGCCAACCAAGCAACCTGGGAGAGCAAATCAGCACTACAAAGAAATCTCTCGCCCCCCCCGGGGCAAAAGGGCCAGGCGAAAAAAGTCTAAAAACCAGAAAGTCAGGACAGGCCACGGAGTCAAGGGAGCCTTGTTAAGCTGATGGGCGGGATGTCAATGGCCAACAGCCAATCTTCACAAGTGTATCCTCTTTCCCAAACCATGGAAAACACAGAACCACAGAGCATAGGGCACTTCCACACATGGGCGTTGACCTTGGGAAAATGAAAAAATCAACCAGACACAGGGACCCCAAAGTTGAGGGCTGCTGTCTTGACAAGAACCTCCACTCCGGTACACGTTTCATATCCCAGGAAAGAGCCAAGTGGACAAGTTGACAAAGACAAGTGGACAAGTGGACAAGTGGTGCTACGTAGGTCCAATGGAGTGTCACTCAGCCATGAAATCCACGTCATGAGGCTGGTAGCAGCATCCTGAGTGGATTTAGGTACGATCATCCTCAGTGAAATAAGTCCCACAAAAAAAGAAACTTATGATATCACTTATCGAGGGAATGTAAAAATCGCTCCCCATGCACTGAATCCCCAAACAGAACAGAGTCACGCTTTTAGAAAACACACTTATGCCTGCTTCAGGGGAAAGGTGAGGTGGGGTGACGCATAAAACTCGAGTTTGAAATGAGCACAGATACCCTTCCGAAAACCGAATATGGAATGGACACGACCTACTCCTTGCTCAATCAACTGGACTCACCAGACCCTGTTCATCGCACAAGTATCTATCCGACTAGTAAGCATCTTCAAAGCTAAGTCTTGATATCTCTGTGTAAGTGCATCAAGTGTGTGTCAAGCGGCCTAAAACCAGCAGGGAAAATCAGCTCAGACCCATTCTGAGGATACATTTCCAACATAAAGAAGAAACAAGCAGGGCAAAACAGAGAGAAATTCTTCCAAAATGCGTTCAGGGACTGGCATGCAACCAGGATTGACCACATCTACAGCCCCAGCGGCAGAAGACATAAGGCTGGACACTCTTGGGGCTGAGACGATTGGTGAGGTTGGGAAAGCAAATGCAGACCCTTGAAAGGAATCCTGCGTGCTCCCCATTCCATGGGTCCCAACTCTCCAGGTTCAACGCAATCTTCCGACAGCGAAAGCACTCATTGGAAACCCAGCGGATGCTACACCGTGGGATCGGGAAAGCTTTCTGAAACTCACCTCAGTTTTCATCTCCTGGTGCTCGTGTTCTCCATTCAGGCCCCCTTACTAACAATCTCCCCACTTGGAGACTCGGCGCCTTTCCATGCCTCTTTCGTACCGTCTGCAATTTGTCCGCAGGATGAACTGCAAGAGGGGGAACCAATGAGAGACTCGCTGGAGGTGTTTGGTCGGGCACATGTCACTCTCATTTCCCATCACGAAGAAGAATTCACCAGCGGTTCAGCCTGCCACCCCGGATCGACAATAGGGCGTGAAGCCATCCAGCCGTGTTGCGTCCCACTCACAAAAAACGACTTGGGAAATGGAGCTCAGGGGCACTGCACTTCCCAAACCTGCAGAGTTCTAAACGATAACTATCGCCCCAAAATATATTGAGGTCAGGCTACGAAGAGGCGCTGAACGCAAGGCAGAACTGCAGGAAACGGATGTCAACGGGTACATCGGAATGGCCCCGATAGCACATGAAAAGCACCAGAACGTGGACAATGATGCGGTTGGCCAAAAAGGGCGTATGCGTTTTTTCCTGAATATATTCAGGAAAAAACGCATACGCCCTTTTTGGCCAACCAAGCAACCTGGGAGAGCAAATCAGCACTACAAAGAAATCTCTCGCCCCCCCCCCGGGGCAAAAGGGCCAGGCGAAAAAAGTCTAAAAACCAGAAAGGCAGGACAGCCCACGGAGTCAAGGGAGCCTTGTTAAACTGATGGGCGGGATGTCAATGGAAACAGCCAATCTTCACAAGTGTATCCTCTTTCCCAAACCATGTAAAACACAGAACCACAGAGCATAGGGCACTTCCACACATGGGCGTTGACCTTGGGAAAATGAAAAAATCAACCAGACACAGGGACCCCAAAGTTGAGGGCTGCTGTCTTGACAAGAACCTCCACTCCGGTACACGTTTCATATCCCAGGAAAGAGCCATGTGGACAAAGACGAGTGGACAAGTGGACAAAGACAAGTGGACAAGTGGACAAGTGGTGCTACGTAGGTCCAATGGAGTGTCACTCAGCCATGAAATCCACGTCATGAGGCTGGTAGCAGCATCCTGAGTGGATTTAGGTACGATCATCCTCAGTGAAATAAGTCCCACAAAAAAAGAAACTTATGATATCACTTATCGAGGGAATGTAAAAATCGCTCCCCATGCACTGAATCCCCAAACAGAACAGAGTCACGCTTTTAGAAAACACACTTATGCCTGCTTCAGGGGAAAGGTGAGGTGGGGTGACGCATAAAACTCGAGTTTGAAATGAGCACAGATACCCTTCCGAAAACCGAATATGGAATGGACACGACCTACTCCTTGCTCAATCAACTGGACTCACCAGACCCTGTTCATCGCACAAGTATCTATCCGACTAGTAAGCATCTTCAAAGCTAAGTCTTGATATCTCTGTGTAAGTGCATCAAGTGTGTGTCAAGCGGCCTAAAACCAGCAGGGAAAATCAGCTCAGACCCATTCTGAGGATACATTTCCAACATAAAGAAGAAACAAGCAGGGCAAAACAGAGAGAAATTCTTCCAAAATGCGTTCAGGGACTGGCATGCAACCAGGATTGACCACATCTACAGCCCCAGCGGCAGAAGACATAAGGCTGGACACTCTTGGGGCTGAGACGATTGGTGAGGTTGGGAAAGCAAATGCAGACCCTTGAAAGGAATCCTGCGTGCTCCCCATTCCATGGGTCCCAACTCTCCAGGTTCAACGCAATCTTCCGACAGCGAAAGCACTCATTGGAAACCCAGCGGATGCTACACCGTGGGATCGGGAAAGCTTTCTGAAACTCACCTCAGTTTTCATCTCCTGGTGCTCGTGTTCTCCATTCAGGCCCCCTTACTAACAATCTCCCCACTTGGAGACTCGGCGCCTTTCCATGCCTCTTTCGTACCGTCTGCAATTTGTCCGCAGGATGAACTGCAAGAGGGGGAACCAATGAGAGACTCGCTGGAGGTGTTTGGTCGGGCACATGTCACTCTCATTTCCCATCACGAAGAAGAATTCACCAGAGGTTCAGCCTGCCACCCCGGATCGACAATAGGGCGTGAAGCCATCCAGCCGTGTTGCGTCCCACTCACAAAAAAGCGACTTGGGAAATGGAGCTCAGGGGCACTGCACTTCCCAAACCTGCAGAGTTCTAAACGATAACTATCGCCCCAAAATATATTGAGGTCAGGCTACGAAGAGGCGCTGAACGCAAGGCAGAACTGCAGGAAACGGATGTCAACGGGTACATCGGAATGGCCCCGATAGCACATGAAAAGCACCAGAACGTGGACAATGATGCGGTTGGCCAAAAAGGGCGTATGCGTTTTTTCCTGAATATATTCAGGAAAAAACGCATACGCCCTTTTTGGCCAACCAAGCAACCTGGGAGAGCAAATCAGCACTACAAAGAAATCTCTCGCCCCCCCCCCGGGGCAAAAGGGCCAGGCGAAAAAAGTCTAAAAACCAGAAAGGCAGGACAGCCCACGGAGTCAAGGGAGCCTTGTTAAACTGATGGGCGGGATGTCAATGGCCAACAGCCAATCTTCACAAGTGTATCCTCTTTCCCAAACCATGTAAAACACAGAACCACAGAGCATAGGGCACTTCCACACATGGGCGTTGACCTTGGGAAAATGAAAAAATCAACCAGACACAGGGACCCCAAAGTTGAGGGCTGCTGTCTTGACAAGAACCTCCACTCCGGTACACGTTTCATATCCCAGGAAAGAGCCATGTGGACAAAGACGAGTGGACAAGTGGACAAAGACAAGTGGACAAGTGGACAAGTGGTGCTACGTAGGTCCAATGGAGTGTCACTCAGCCATGAAATCCACGTCATGAGGCTGGTAGCAGCATCCTGAGTGGATTTAGGTACGATCATCCTCAGTGAAATAAGTCCCACAAAAAAAGAAACTTATGATATCACTTATCGAGGGAATGTAAAAATCGCTCCCCATGCACTGAATCCCCAAACAGAACAGAGTCACGCTTTTAGAAAACACACTTATGCCTGCTTCAGGGGAAAGGTGAGGTGGGGTGACGCATAAAACTCGAGTTTGAAATGAGCACAGATACCCTTCCGAAAACCGAATATGGAATGGACACGACCTACTCCTTGCTCAATCAACTGGACTCACCAGACCCTGTTCATCGCACAAGTATCTATCCGACTAGTAAGCATCTTCAAAGCTAAGTCTTGATATCTCTGTGTAAGTGCATCAAGTGTGTGTCAAGCGGCCTAAAACCAGCAGGGAAAATCAGCTCAGACCCATTCTGAGGATACATTTCCAACATAAAGAAGAAACAAGCAGGGCAAAACAGAGAGAAATTCTTCCAAAATGCGTTCAGGGACTGGCATGCAACCAGGATTGACCACATCTACAGCCCCAGCGGCAGAAGACATAAGGCTGGACACTCTTGGGGCTGAGACGATTGGTGAGGTTGGGAAAGCAAATGCAGACCCTTGAAAGGAATCCTGCGTGCTCCCCATTCCATGGGTCCCAACTCTCCAGGTTCAACGCAATCTTCCGACAGCGAAAGCACTCATTGGAAACCCAGCGGATGCTACACCGTGGGATCGGGAAAGCTTTCTGAAACTCACCTCAGTTTTCATCTCCTGGTGCTCGTGTTCTCCATTCAGGCCCCCTTACTAACAATCTCCCCACTTGGAGACTCGGCGCCTTTCCATGCCTCTTTCGTACCGTCTGCAATTTGTCCGCAGGATGAACTGCAAGAGGGGGAACCAATGAGAGACTCGCTGGAGGTGTTTGGTCGGGCACATGTCACTCTCATTTCCCATCACGAAGAAGAATTCACCAGAGGTTCAGCCTGCCACCCCGGATCGACAATAGGGCGTGAAGCCATCCAGCCGTGTTGCGTCCCACTCACAAAAAAGCGACTTGGGAAATGGAGCTCAGGGGCACTGCACTTCCCAAACCTGCAGAGTTCTAAACGATAACTATCGCCCCAAAATATATTGAGGTCAGGCTACGAAGAGGCGCTGAACGCAAGGCAGAACTGCAGGAAACGGATGTCAACGGGTACATCGGAATGGCCCCGATAGCACATGAAAAGCACCAGAACGTGGACAATGATGCGGTTGGCCAAAAAGGGCGTATGCGTTTTTTCCTGAATATATTCAGGAAAAAACGCATACGCCCTTTTTGGCCAACCAAGCAACCTGGGAGAGCAAATCAGCACTACAAAGAAATCTCTCGCCCCCCCCCCGGGGCAAAAGGGCCAGGCGAAAAAAGTCTAAAAACCAGAAAGGCAGGACAGCCCACGGAGTCAAGGGAGCCTTGTTAAACTGATGGGCGGGATGTCAATGGCCAACAGCCAATCTTCACAAGTGTATCCTCTTTCCCAAACCATGTAAAACACAGAACCACAGAGCATAGGGCACTTCCACACATGGGCGTTGACCTTGGGAAAATGAAAAAATCAACCAGACACAGGGACCCCAAAGTTGAGGGCTGCTGTCTTGACAAGAACCTCCACTCCGGTACACGTTTCATATCCCAGGAAAGAGCCATGTGGACAAAGACGAGTGGACAAGTGGACAAAGACAAGTGGACAAGTGGACAAGTGGTGCTACGTAGGTCCAATGGAGTGTCACTCAGCCATGAAATCCACGTCATGAGGCTGGTAGCAGCATCCTGAGTGGATTTAGGTACGATCATCCTCAGTGAAATAAGTCCCACAAAAAAAGAAACTTATGATATCACTTATCGAGGGAATGTAAAAATCGCTCCCCATGCACTGAATCCCCAAACAGAACAGAGTCACGCTTTTAGAAAACACACTTATGCCTGCTTCAGGGGAAAGGTGAGGTGGGGTGACGCATAAAACTCGAGTTTGAAATGAGCACAGATACCCTTCCGAAAACCGAATATGGAATGGACACGACCTACTCCTTGCTCAATCAACTGGACTCACCAGACCCTGTTCATCGCACAAGTATCTATCCGACTAGTAAGCATCTTCAAAGCTAAGTCTTGATATCTCTGTGTAAGTGCATCAAGTGTGTGTCAAGCGGCCTAAAACCAGCAGGGAAAATCAGCTCAGACCCATTCTGAGGATACATTTCCAACATAAAGAAGAAACAAGCAGGGCAAAACAGAGAGAAATTCTTCCAAAATGCGTTCAGGGACTGGCATGCAACCAGGATTGACCACATCTACAGCCCCAGCGGCAGAAGACATAAGGCTGGACACTCTTGGGGCTGAGACGATTGGTGAGGTTGGGAAAGCAAATGCAGACCCTTGAAAGGAATCCTGCGTGCTCCCCATTCCATGGGTCCCAACTCTCCAGGTTCAACGCAATCTTCCGACAGCGAAAGCACTCATTGGAAACCCAGCGGATGCTACACCGTGGGATCGGGAAAGCTTTCTGAAACTCACCTCAGTTTTCATCTCCTGGTGCTCGTGTTCTCCATTCAGGCCCCCTTACTAACAATCTCCCCACTTGGAGACTCGGCGCCTTTCCATGCCTCTTTCGTACCGTCTGCAATTTGTCCGCAGGATGAACTGCAAGAGGGGGAACCAATGAGAGACTCGCTGGAGGTGTTTGGTCGGGCACATGTCACTCTCATTTCCCATCACGAAGAAGAATTCACCAGAGGTTCAGCCTGCCACCCCGGATCGACAATAGGGCGTGAAGCCATCCAGCCGTGTTGCGTCCCACTCACAAAAAAGCGACTTGGGAAATGGAGCTCAGGGGCACTGCACTTCCCAAACCTGCAGAGTTCTAAACGATAACTATCGCCCCAAAATATATTGAGGTCAGGCTACGAAGAGGCGCTGAACGCAAGGCAGAACTGCAGGAAACGGATGTCAACGGGTACATCGGAATGGCCCCGATAGCACATGAAAAGCACCAGAACGTGGACAATGATGCGGTTGGCCAAAAAGGGCGTATGCGTTTTTTCCTGAATATATTCAGGAAAAAACGCATACGCCCTTTTTGGCCAACCAAGCAACCTGGGAGAGCAAATCAGCACTACAAAGAAATCTCTCGCCCCCCCCCCGGGGCAAAAGGGCCAGGCGAAAAAAGTCTAAAAACCAGAAAGGCAGGACAGCCCACGGAGTCAAGGGAGCCTTGTTAAACTGATGGGCGGGATGTCAATGGCCAACAGCCAATCTTCACAAGTGTATCCTCTTTCCCAAACCATGTAAAACACAGAACCACAGAGCATAGGGCACTTCCACACATGGGCGTTGACCTTGGGAAAATGAAAAAATCAACCAGACACAGGGACCCCAAAGTTGAGGGCTGCTGTCTTGACAAGAACCTCCACTCCGGTACACGTTTCATATCCCAGGAAAGAGCCATGTGGACAAAGACGAGTGGACAAGTGGACAAAGACAAGTGGACAAGTGGACAAGTGGTGCTACGTAGGTCCAATGGAGTGTCACTCAGCCATGAAATCCACGTCATGAGGCTGGTAGCAGCATCCTGAGTGGATTTAGGTACGATCATCCTCAGTGAAATAAGTCCCACAAAAAAAGAAACTTATGATATCACTTATCGAGGGAATGTAAAAATCGCTCCCCATGCACTGAATCCCCAAACAGAACAGAGTCACGCTTTTAGAAAACACACTTATGCCTGCTTCAGGGGAAAGGTGAGGTGGGGTGACGCATAAAACTCGAGTTTGAAATGAGCACAGATACCCTTCCGAAAACCGAATATGGAATGGACACGACCTACTCCTTGCTCAATCAACTGGACTCACCAGACCCTGTTCATCGCACAAGTATCTATCCGACTAGTAAGCATCTTAAAAGCTAAGTCTTGATATCTCTGTGTAAGTGCATCAAGTGTGTGTAAAGCGGCCTAAAACCAGCAGGGAAAATCAGCTCAGACCCATTCTGAGGATACATTTCCAACATAAAGAAGAAACAAGCAGGGCAAAACAGAGAGAAATTCTTCCAAAATGCGTTCAGGGACTGGCATGCAACCAGGATTGACCACATCTACAGCCCCAGCGGCAGAAGACATAAGGCTGGACACTCTTGGGGCTGAGACGATTGGTGAGGTTGGGAAAGCAAATGCAGACCCTTGAAAGGAATCCTGCGTGCTCCCCATTCCATGGGTCCCAACTCTCCAGGTTCAACGCAATCTTCCGACAGCGAAAGCACTCATTGGAAACCCAGCGGATGCTACACCGTGGGATCGGGAAAGCTTTCTGAAACTCACCTCAGTTTTCATCTCCTGGTGCTCGTGTTCTCCATTCAGGCCCCCTTACTAACAATCTCCCCACTTGGAGACTCGGCGCCTTTCCATGCCTCTTTCGTACCGTCTGCAATTTGTCCGCAGGATGAACTGCAAGAGGGGGAACCAATGAGAGACTCGCTGGAGGTGTTTGGTCGGGCACATGTCACTCTCATTTCCCATCACGAAGAAGAATTCACCAGCGGTTCAGCCTGCCACCCCGGATCGACAATAGGGCGTGAAGCCATCCAGCCGTGTTGCGTCCCACTCACAAAAAAGCGACTTGGGAAATGGAGCTCAGGGGCACTGCACTTCCCAAACCTGCAGAGTTCTAAACGATAACTATCGCCGCAAAATATATTGAGGTCAGGCTACGAAGAGGCGTTGAACGCAAGGCAGAATTGCAGGAAACGGATGTCAACGGGTACATCGGAATGGCCCCGATAGCACATGAAAAGCGCCAGAACGTGGACAATGATGCGGTTGGCCAAAAAGGGCGTATGCGTTTTTTCCTGAATATATTCAGGAAAAAACGCATACGCCCTTTTTGGCCAACCAAGCAACCTGGGAGAGCAAATCAGCACTACAAAGAAATCTCTCGCCCCCCCCCCCCGGGGCAAAAGGGCCAGGCGAAAAAAGTCTAAAAACCAGAAAGGCAGGACAGCCCACGGAGTCAAGGGAGCCTTGTTTAAGCTGATGGGCGGGATGTCAATGGCCAACAGCCAATCTTCACAAGTGTATCCTCTTTCCCAAACCATGTAAAACACAGAACCACAGAGCATAGGGCACTTCCACACATGGGCGTTGACCTTGGGAAAATGAAAAAATCAACCAGACACAGGGACCCCAAAGTTGAGGGCTGCTGTCTTGACAAGAACCTCCACTCCGGTACACGTTTCATATCCCAGGAAAGAGCCAAGTGGACAAAGACGAGTGGACAAGTGGACAAAGACAAGTGGACAAGTGGACAAGTGGTGCTACGTAGGTCCAATGGAGTGTCACTCAGCCATGAAATCCACGTCATGAGGCTGGTAGCAGCATCCTGAGTGGATTTAGGTACGATCATCCTCAGTGAAATAAGTCCCACAAAAAAAGAAACTTATGATATCACTTATCGAGGGAATGTAAAAATCGCTCCCCATGCACTGAATCCCCAAACAGAACAGAGTCACGCTTTTAGAAAACACACTTATGCCTGCTTCAGGGGAAAGGTGAGGTGGGGTGACGCATAAAACTCGAGTTTGAAATGAGCACAGATACCCTTCCGAAAACCGAATATGGAATGGACACGACCTACTCCTTGCTCAATCAACTGGACTCACCAGACCCTGTTCATCGCACAAGTATCTATCCGACTAGTAAGCATCTTAAAAGCTAAGTCTTGATATCTCTGTGTAAGTGCATCAAGTGTGTGTAAAGCGGCCTAAAACCAGCAGGGAAAATCAGCTCAGACCCATTCTGAGGATACATTTCCAACATAAAGAAGAAACAAGCAGGGCAAAACAGAGAGAAATTCTTCCAAAATGCGTTCAGGGACTGGCATGCAACCAGGATTGACCACATCTACAGCCCCAGCGGCAGAAGACATAAGGCTGGACACTCTTGGGGCTGAGACGATTGGTGAGGTTGGGAAAGCAAATGCAGACCCTTGAAAGGAATCCTGCGTGCTCCCCATTCCATGGGTCCCAACTCTCCAGGTTCAACGCAATCTTCCGACAGCGAAAGCACTCATTGGAAACCCAGCGGATGCTACACCGTGGGATCGGGAAAGCTTTCTGAAACTCACCTCAGTTTTCATCTCCTGGTGCTCGTGTTCTCCATTCAGGCCCCCTTACTAACAATCTCCCCACTTGGAGACTCGGCGCCTTTCCATGCCTCTTTCGTACCGTCTGCAATTTGTCCGCAGGATGAACTGCAAGAGGGGGAACCAATGAGAGACTCGCTGGAGGTGTTTGGTCGGGCACATGTCACTCTCATTTCCCATCACGAAGAAGAATTCACCAGCGGTTCAGCCTGCCACCCCGGATCGACAATAGGGCGTGAAGCCATCCAGCCGTGTTGCGTCCCACTCACAAAAAAGCGACTTGGGAAATGGAGCTCAGGGGCACTGCACTTCCCAAACCTGCAGAGTTCTAAACGATAACTATCGCCGCAAAATATATTGAGGTCAGGCTACGAAGAGGCGTTGAACGCAAGGCAGAATTGCAGGAAACGGATGTCAACGGGTACATCGGAATGGCCCCGATAGCACATGAAAAGCGCCAGAACGTGGACAATGATGCGGTTGGCCAAAAAGGGCGTATGCGTTTTTTCCTGAATATATTCAGGAAAAAACGCATACGCCCTTTTTGGCCAACCAAGCAACCTGGGAGAGCAAATCAGCACTACAAAGAAATCTCTCGCCCCCCCCCCCCGGGGCAAAAGGGCCAGGCGAAAAAAGTCTAAAAACCAGAAAGGCAGGACAGCCCACGGAGTCAAGGGAGCCTTGTTTAAGCTGATGGGCGGGATGTCAATGGCCAACAGCCAATCTTCACAAGTGTATCCTCTTTCCCAAACCATGTAAAACACAGAACCACAGAGCATAGGGCACTTCCACACATGGGCGTTGACCTTGGGAAAATGAAAAAATCAACCAGACACAGGGACCCCAAAGTTGAGGGCTGCTGTCTTGACAAGAACCTCCACTCCGGTACACGTTTCATATCCCAGGAAAGAGCCAAGTGGACAAAGACGAGTGGACAAGTGGACAAAGACAAGTGGACAAGTGGACAAGTGGTGCTACGTAGGTCCAATGGAGTGTCACTCAGCCATGAAATCCACGTCATGAGGCTGGTAGCAGCATCCTGAGTGGATTTAGGTACGATCATCCTCAGTGAAATAAGTCCCACAAAAAAAGAAACTTATGATATCACTTATCGAGGGAATGTAAAAATCGCTCCCCATGCACTGAATCCCCAAACAGAACAGAGTCACGCTTTTAGAAAACACACTTATGCCTGCTTCAGGGGAAAGGTGAGGTGGGGTGACGCATAAAACTCGAGTTTGAAATGAGCACAGATACCCTTCCGAAAACCGAATATGGAATGGACACGACCTACTCCTTGCTCAATCAACTGGACTCACCAGACCCTGTTCATCGCACAAGTATCTATCCGACTAGTAAGCATCTTAAAAGCTAAGTCTTGATATCTCTGTGTAAGTGCATCAAGTGTGTGTAAAGCGGCCTAAAACCAGCAGGGAAAATCAGCTCAGACCCATTCTGAGGATACATTTCCAACATAAAGAAGAAACAAGCAGGGCAAAACAGAGAGAAATTCTTCCAAAATGCGTTCAGGGACTGGCATGCAACCAGGATTGACCACATCTACAGCCCCAGCGGCAGAAGACATAAGGCTGGACACTCTTGGGGCTGAGACGATTGGTGAGGTTGGGAAAGCAAATGCAGACCCTTGAAAGGAATCCTGCGTGCTCCCCATTCCATGGGTCCCAACTCTCCAGGTTCAACGCAATCTTCCGACAGCGAAAGCACTCATTGGAAACCCAGCGGATGCTACACCGTGGGATCGGGAAAGCTTTCTGAAACTCACCTCAGTTTTCATCTCCTGGTGCTCGTGTTCTCCATTCAGGCCCCCTTACTAACAATCTCCCCACTTGGAGACTCGGCCCCTTTCCATGCCTCTTTCGTACCGTCTGCAATTTGTCCGCAGGATGAACTGCAAGAGGGGGAACCAATGAGAGACTCGCTGGAGGTGTTTGGTCGGGCACATGTCACTCTCATTTCCCATCACGAAGAAGAATTCACCAGCGGTTCAGCCTGCCACCCCGGATCGACAATAGGGCGTGAAGCCATCCAGCCGTGTTGCGTCCCACTCACAAAAAAGCGACTTGGGAAATGGAGCTCAGGGGCACTGCACTTCCCAAACCTGCAGAGTTCTAAACGATAACTATCGCCCCAAAATATATTGAGGTCAGGCTACGAAGAGGCGCTGAACGCAAGGCAGAACTGCAGGAAACGGATGTCAACGGGTACATCGGAATGGCCCCGATAGCACATGAAAAGCGCCAGAACGTGGACAATGATGCGGTTGGCCAAAAAGGGCGTATGCGTTTTTTCCTGAATATATTCAGGAAAAAACGCATACGCCCTTTTTGGCCAACCAAGCAACCTGGGAGAGCAAATCAGCACTACAAAGAAATCTCTCGCCCCCCCCCCCCCCCGGGGCAAAAGGGCCAGGCGAAAAAAGTCTAAAAACCAGAAAGGCAGGACAGCCCACGGAGTCAAGGGAGCCTTGTTAAGCTGATGGGCGGGATGTCAATGGCCAACAGCCAATCTTCACAAGTGTATCCTCTTTCCCAAACCATGTAAAACACAGAACCACAGAGCATAGGGCACTTCCACACATGGGCGTTGACCTTGGGAAAATGAAAAAATCAACCAGACACAGGGACCCCAAAGTTGAGGGCTGCTGTCTTGACAAGAACCTCCACTCCGGTACACGTTTCATATCCCAGGAAAGAGCCAAGTGGACAAAGACGAGTGGACAAGTGGACAAAGACAAGTGGACAAGTGGACAAGTGGTGCTACGTAGGTCCAATGGAGTGTCACTCAGCCATGAAATCCACGTCATGAGGCTGGTAGCAGCATCCTGAGTGGATTTAGGTACGATCATCCTCAGTGAAATAAGTCCCACAAAAAAAGAAACTTATGATATCACTGATCGAGGGAATGTAAAAATCGCTCCCCATGCACTGAATCCCCAAACAGAACAGAGTCACGCTTTTAGAAAACACACTTATGCCTGCTTCAGGGGAAAGGTGAGGTGGGGTGACGCATAAAACTCGAGTTTGAAATGAGCACAGATACCCTTCCGAAAACCGAATATGGAATGGACACGACCTACTCCTTGCTCAATCAACTGGACTCACCAGACCCTGTTCATCGCACAAGTATCTATCCGACTAGTAAGCATCTTCAAAGCTAAGTCTTGATATCTCTGTGTAAGTGCATCAAGTGTGTGTAAAGCGGCCTAAAACCAGCAGGGAAAATCAGCTCAGACCCATTCTGAGGATACATTTCCAACATAAAGAAGAAACAAGCAGGGCAAAACAGAGAGAAATTCTTCCAAAATGCGTTCAGGGACTGGCATGCAACCAGGATTGACCACATCTACAGCCCCAGCGGCAGAAGACATAAGGCTGGACACTCTTGGGGCTGAGACGATTGGTGAGGTTGGGAAAGCAAATGCAGACCCTTGAAAGGAATCCTGCGTGCTCCCCATTCCATGGGTCCCAACTCTCCAGGTTCAACGCAATCTTCCGACAGCGAAAGCACTCATTGGAAACCCAGCGGATGCTACACCGTGGGATCGGGAAAGCTTTCTGAAACTCACCTCAGTTTTCATCTCCTGGTGCTCGTGTTCTCCATTCAGGCCCCCTTACTAACAATCTCCCCACTTGGAGACTCGGCCCCTTTCCATGCCTCTTTCGTACCGTCTGCAATTTGTCCGCAGGATGAACTGCAAGAGGGGGAACCAATGAGAGACTCGCTGGAGGTGTTTGGTCGGGCACATGTCACTCTCATTTCCCATCACGAAGAAGAATTCACCAGCGGTTCAGCCTGCCACCCCGGATCGACAATAGGGCGTGAAGCCATCCAGCCGTGTTGCGTCCCACTCACAAAAAAGCGACTTGGGAAATGGAGCTCAGGGGCACTGCACTTCCCAAACCTGCAGAGTTCTAAACGATAACTATCGCCCCAAAATATATTGAGGTCAGGCTACGAAGAGGCGCTGAACGCAAGGCAGAACTGCAGGAAACGGATGTCAACGGGTACATCGGAATGGCCCCGATAGCACATGAAAAGCGCCAGAACGTGGACAATGATGCGGTTGGCCAAAAAGGGCGTATGCGTTTTTTCCTGAATATATTCAGGAAAAAACGCATACGCCCTTTTTGGCCAACCAAGCAACCTGGGAGAGCAAATCAGCACTACAAAGAAATCTCTCGCCCCCCCCCGGGGCAAAAGGGCCAGGCGAAAAAAGTCTAAAAACCAGAAAGGCAGGACAGCCCACGGAGTCAAGGGAGCCTTGTTAAGCTGATGGGCGGGATGTCAATGGCCAACAGCCAATCTTCACAAGTGTATCCTCTTTCCCAAACCATGTAAAACACAGAACCACAGAGCATAGGGCACTTCCACACATGGGCGTTGACCTTGGGAAAATGAAAAAATCAACCAGACACAGGGACCCCAAAGTTGAGGGCTGCTGTCTTGACAAGAACCTCCACTCCGGTACACGTTTCATATCCCAGGAAAGAGCCAAGTGGACAAAGACGAGTGGACAAGTGGAAAAGTGCAGAAGTGGTGCTACGTAGGTCCAATGGAGTGTCACTCAGCCATGAAATCCACGTCATGAGGCTGGTAGCAGCATCCTGAGTGGATTTAGGTACGATCATCCTCAGTGAAATAAGTCCCACAAAAAAAGAAACTTATGATATCACTTATCGAGGGAATGTAAAAATCGCTCCCCATGCACTGAATCCCCAAACAGAACAGAGTCACGCTTTTAGAAAACACACTTATGCCTGCTTCAGGGGAAAGGTGAGGTGGGGTGACGCATAAAACTCGAGTTTGAAATGAGCACAGATACCCTTCCGAAAACCGAATATGGAATGGACACGACCTACTCCTTGCTCAATCAACTGGACTCACCAGACCCTGTTCATCGCACAAGTATCTATCCGACTAGTAAGCATCTTCAAAGCTAAGTCTTGATATCTCTGTGTAAGTGCATCAAGTGTGTGTAAAGCGGCCTAAAACCAGCAGGGAAAATCAGCTCAGACCCATTCTGAGGATACATTTCCAACATAAAGAAGAAACAAGCAGGGCAAAACAGAGAGAAATTCTTCCAAAATGCGTTCAGGGACTGGCATGCAACCAGGATTGACCACATCTACAGCCCCAGCGGCAGAAGACATAAGGCTGGACACTCTTGGAGCTGAGACGATTGGTGAGGTTGGGAAAGCAAATGCAGACCCTTGAAAGGAATCCTGCGTGCTCCCCATTCCATGGGTCCCAACTCTCCAGGTTCAACGCAATCTTCCGACAGCGAAAGCACTCATTGGAAACCCAGCGGATGCTACACCGTGGGATCGGGAAAGCTTTCTGAAACTCACCTCAGTTTTCATCTCCTGGTGCTCGTGTTCTCCATTCAGGCCCCCTTACTAACAATCTCCCCACTTGGAGACTCGGCGCCTTTCCATGCCTCTTTCGTACCGTCTGCAATTTGTCCGCAGGATGAACTGCAAGAGGGGGAACCAATGAGAGACACGCTGGAGGTGTTTGGTCGGGCACATGTCACTCTCATTTCCCATCACGAAGAAGAATTCACCAGCGGTTCAGCCTGCCACCCCGGATCGACAATAGGGCGTGAAGCCATCCAGCCGTGTTGCGTCCCACTCACAAAAAAGCGACTTGGGAAATGGAGCTCAGGGGCACTGCACTTCCCAAACCTGCAGAGTTCTAAACGATAACTATCGCCCCAAAATATATTGAGGTCAGGCTACGAAGAGGCGCTGAACGCAAGGCAGAACTGCAGGAAACGGATGTCAACGGGTACATCGGAATGGCCCCAATAGCACATGAAAAGCGCCAGAACGTGGACAATGATGCGGTTGGCCAAAAAGGGCGTATGCGTTTTTTCCTGAATAT
Source organism: Kogia breviceps (assembly GCF_026419965.1). Classification (NCBI taxonomy): domain Eukaryota; kingdom Metazoa; phylum Chordata; class Mammalia; order Artiodactyla; family Physeteridae; genus Kogia; species Kogia breviceps. Next base: position 244,483 of record NW_026711591.1, read on the forward strand.
ATTCAGGAAAAAACGCATACGCCCTTTTTGGCCAACCAAGCAACCTGGGAGAGCAAATCAGCACTACAAAGAAATCTCTCGCCCCCCCCGGGGCAAAAGGGCCAGGCGAAAAAAGTCTAAAAACCAGAAAGGCAGGACAGCCCACGGAGTCAAGGGAGCCTTGTTAAGCTGATGGGCGGGATGTCAATGGCCAACAGCCAATCTTCACAAGTGTATCCTCTTTCCCAAACCATGGAAAACACAGAACCACAGAGCATAGGGCACTTCCACACATGGGCGTTGACCTTGGGAAAATGAAAAAATCAACCAGACACAGGGACCCCAAAGTTGAGGGCTGCTGTCTTGACAAGAACCTCCACTCCGGTACACGTTTCATATCCCAGGAAAGAGCCAAGTGGACAAAGACGAGTGGACAAGTGGACAAAGACAAGTGGACAAGTGGACAAGTGGTGCTACGTAGGTCCAATGGAGTGTCACTCAGCCATGAAATCCACGTCATGAGGCTGGTAGCAGCATCCTGAGTGGATTTAGGTACGATCATCCTCAGTGAAATAAGTCCCACAAAAAAAGAAACTTATGATATCACTTATCGAGGGAATGTAAAAATCGCTCCCCATGCACTGAATCCCCAAACAGAACAGAGTCACGCTTTTAGAAAACACACTTATGCCTGCTTCAGGGGAAAGGTGAGGTGGGGTGACGCATAAAACTCGAGTTTGAAATGAGCACAGATACCCTTCCGAAAACCGAATATGGAATGGACACGACCTACTCCTTGCTCAATCAACTGGACTCACCAGACCCTCTTCATCGCACAAGTATCTATCCGACTAGTAAGCATCTTAAAAGCTAAGTCTTGATATCTCTGTGTAAGTGCATCAAGTGTGTGTAAAGCGGCCTAAAACCAGCAGGGAAAATCAGCTCAGACCCATTCTGAGGATACATTTCCAACATAAAGAAGAAACAAGCAGGGCAAAACAGAGAGAAATTCTTCCAAAATGCGTTCAGGGACTGGCATGCAACCAGGATTGACCACATCTACAGCCCCAGCGGCAGAAGACATAAGGCTGGACACTCTTGGGGCTGAGACGATTGGTGAGGTTGGGAAAGCAAATGCAGACCCTTGAAAGGAATCCTGCGTGCTCCCCATTCCATGGGTCCCAACTCTCCAGGTTCAACGCAATCTTCCGACAGCGAAAGCACTCATTGGAAACCCAGCGGATGCTACACCGTGGGATCGGGAAAGCTTTCTGAAACTCACCTCAGTTTTCATCTCCTGGTGCTCGTGTTCTCCATTCAGGCCCCCTTACTAACAATCTCCCCACTTGGAGACACGGTCCCTTTCATGCCTCTTTCGTACCGTCTGCAATTTGTCCGCAGGATGAACTGCAAGAGGGGGAACCAATGAGAGACTCGCTGGAGGTGTTTGGTCGGGCACATGTCACTCTCATTTCCCATCACGAAGAAGAATTCACCAGAGGTTCAGCCTGCCACCCCGGATCGACAATAGGGCGTGAAGCCATCCAGCCGTGTTGCGTCCCACTCACAAAAAAGCGACTTGGGAAATGGAGCTCAGGGGCACTGCACTTCCAAAACCTGCAGAGTTCTAAACGATAACTATCGCCCCAAAATATATTGAGGTCAGGCTACGAAGAGGCGCTGAAAGCAAGGCAGAACTGCAGGAAACGGATGTCAACGGGTACATCGGAATGGCCCCGATAGCACATGAAAAGCGCCAGAACGTGGACAATGATGCGGTTGGCCAAAAAGGGCGTATGCGTTTTTTCCTGAATATATTCAGGAAAAAACGCATACGCCCTTTTTGGCCAACCAAGCAACCTGGGAGAGCAAATCAGCACTACAAAGAAATCTCTCGCCCCCCCCGGGGCAAAAGGGCCAGGCGAAAAAAGTCTAAAAACCAGAAAGACAGGACAGGCCACGGAGTCAAGGGAGCCTTGTTAAGCTGATGGGCGGGATGTCAATGGCCAACAGCCAATCTTCACAAGTGTATCCTCTTTCCCAAACCATGGAAAACACAGAACCACAGAGCATAGGGCACTTCCACACATGGGCTTTGACCTTGGGAAAATGAAAAAATCAACCAGACACAGGGACCCCAAAGTTGAGGGCTGCTGTCTTGACAAGAACCTCCACTCCGGTACACGTTTCATATCCCAGGAAAGAGCCAAGTGGACAAAGACGAGTGGACAAGTGGACAAGTGGACAAGTGGTGCTACGTAGGTCCAATGGAGTGTCACTCAGCCATGAAATCCACGTCATGAGGCTGGTAGCAGCATCCTGAGTGGATTTAGGTACGATCATCCTCAGTGAAATAAGTCCCACAAAAAAAGAAACTTATGATATCACTGATCGAGGGAATGTAAAAATCGCTCCCCATGCACTGAATCCCCAAACAGAACAGAGTCACGCTTTTAGAAAACACACTTATGCCTGCTTCAGGGGAAAGGTGAGGTGGGGTGACGCATAAAACTCGAGTTTGAAATGAGCACAGATACCCTTCCGAAAACCGAATATGGAATGGACACGACCTACTCCTTGCTCAATCAACTGGACTCACCAGACCCTGTTCATCGCACAAGTATCTATCCGACTAGTAAGCATCTTAAAAGCTAAGTCTTGATATCTCTGTGTAAGTGCATCAAGTGTGTGTAAAGCGGCCTAAAACCAGCAGGGAAAATCAGCTCAGACCCATTCTGAGGATACATTTCCAACATAAAGAAGAAACAAGCAGGGCAAAACAGAGAGAAATTCTTCCAAAATGCGTTCAGGGACTGGCATGCAACCAGGATTGACCACATCTACAGCCCCAGCGGCAGAAGACATAAGGCTGGACACTCTTGGGGCTGAGACGATTGGTGAGGTTGGGAAAGCAAATGCAGACCCTTGAAAGGAATCCTGCGTGCTCCCCATTCCATGGGTCCCAACTCTCCAGGTTCAACGCAATCTTCCGACAGCGAAAGCACTCATTGGAAACCCAGCGGATGCTACACCGTGGGATCGGGAAAGCTTTCTGAAACTCACCTCAGTTTTCATCTCCTGGTGCTCGTGTTCTCCATTCAGGCCCCCTTACTAACAATCTCCCCACTTGGAGACTCGGCCCCTTTCCATGCCTCTTTCGTACCGTCTGCAATTTGTCCGCAGGATGAACTGCAAGAGGGGGAACCAATGAGAGACTCGCTGGAGGTGTTTGGTCGGGCACATGTCACTCTCATTTCCCATCACGAAGAAGAATTCACCAGCGGTTCAGCCTGCCACCCCGGATCGACAATAGGGCGTGAAGCCATCCAGCCGTGTTGCGTCCCACTCACAAAAAAGCGACTTGGGAAATGGAGCTCAGGGGCACTGCACTTCCCAAACCTGCAGAGTTCTAAACGATAACTATCGCCCCAAAATATATTGAGGTCAGGCTACGAAGAGGCGCTGAACGCAAGGCAGAACTGCAGGAAACGGATGTCAACGGGTACATCGGAATGGCCCCGATAGCACATGAAAAGCGCCAGAACGTGGACAATGATGCGGTTGGCCACAAAGGGCGTATGCGTTTTTTCCTGAATATATTCAGGAAAAAACGCATACGCCCTTTGTGGCCAACCAAGCAACCTGGGAGAGCAAATCAGCACTACAAAGAAATCTCTCGCCCCCCCGGGGCAAAAGGGCCAGGCAAAAAAAGTCTAAAAACCAGAAAGGCAGGACAGCCCACGGAGTCAAGGGAGCCTTGTTAAGCTGATGGGCGGGATGTCAATGGCCAACAGCCAATCTTCACAAGTGTATCCTCTTTCCCAAACCATGTAAAACACAGAACCACAGGCCATAAGGTACTGCCACACATGGGCGTTGACCTTGGGAAAATGAAAAAATCAACCAGACACAGGGACCCCAAAGTTGAGGGTTGCTGTCTTGACAAGAACCTCCACACCGGTACACGTTTCATATCCCAGGAAAGAGCCAAGTGGACAAGTGGACAAAGACAAGTGCACAAGTGGACAAGTGGTGCTACGTAGGTCCAATGGAGTGTCACTCAGCCATGAAATCCACGTCATGAGGCTGGTAGCAGCATCCTGAGTGGATTTAGGTACGATCATCCTCAGTGAAATAAGTCCCACAAAAAAAAGAAACTTATGATATCACTTATCGACGGAATGTACAAATCGCTCCCCATGAACTGAATCCCCAAACAGAACAGAGTCACGCTTTTAGAAAACACACTTATGCCTGCTTCAGGGGAAAGGTGAGGTGGGGTGACGCATAAAACTCGAGTTTGAAATGAGCACAGATACCCTTCCGAAAACCGAATATGGAATGGACACGACCTACTCCTTGCTCAATCAACTGGACTCACCAGACCCTGTTCATCGCACAAGTATCTATCCGACTAGTAAGCATCTTAAAAGCTAAGTCTTGATATCTCTGTGTAAGTGCATCAAGTGTGTGTAAAGCGGCCTAAAACCAGCAGGGAAAATCAGCTCAGACCCATTCTGAGGATACATTTCCAACATAAAGAAGAAACAAGCAGGGCAAAACAGAGAGAAATTCTTCCAAAATGCGTTCAGGGACTGGCATGCAACCAGGATTGACCACATCTACAGCCCCAGCGGCAGAAGACATAAGGCTGGACACTCTTGGGGCTGAGACGATTGGTGAGGTTGGGAAAGCAAATGCAGACCCTTGAAAGGAATCCTGCGTGCTCCCCATTCCATGGGTCCCAACTCTCCAGGTTCAACGCAATCTTCCGACAGCGAAAGCACTCATTGGAAACCCAGCGGATGCTACACCGTGGGATCGGGAAAGCTTTCTGAAACTCACCTCAGTTTTCATCTCCTGGTGCTCGTGTTCTCCATTCAGGCCCCCTTACTAACAATCTCCCCACTTGGAGACTCGGCGCCTTTCCATGCCTCTTTCGTACCGTCTGCAATTTGTCCGCAGGATGAACTGCAAGAGGGGGAACCAATGAGAGACTCGCTGGAGGTGTTTGGTCGGGCACATGTCACTCTCATTTCCCATCACGAAGAAGAATTCACCAGCGGTTCAGCCTGCCACCGCGGATCGACAATAGGGCGTGAAGTCATCCAGCCGTGTTGCGTCCCACTCACAAAAAAGCGACTTGGGAAATGGAGCTCAGGGGCACTGCACTTCCCAAACCTGCAGAGTTCTAAACGATAACTATCGCCCCCAAATATATTGAGGTCAGGCTACGAACAGGCGCTGAACGCAAGGCAGAACTGCAGGAAACGGATGTCAACGGGTACATCGGAATGGCCCCGATAGCACATGAAAAGCGCCAGTACGTGGACAATGATGCGGTTGGCCAAAAAGGGCGTATGCGTTTTTTCCTGAATATATTCAGGAAAAAACGCATACGCCCTTTTTGGCCAACCAAGCAACCTGGGAGAGCAAATCAGCACTACAAAGAAATCTCTCGCCCCCCCCCCGGGGCAAAAGGGCCAGGCGAAAAAAGTCTAAAAACCAGAAAGGCAGGACAGCCCACGGAGTCAAGGGAGCCTTGTTAAGCTGATGGGCGGGATGTCAATGGCCAACAGCCAATCTTCACAAGTGTATCCTCTTTCCCAAACCATGGAAAACACAGAACCACAGAGCATAGGGCACTTCCACACATGGGCGTTGACCTTGGGAAAATCAAAAAATCAACCAGACACAGGGACCCCAAAGTTGAGGGCTGCTGTCTTGACAAGAACCTCCACTCCGGTACACGTTTCATATCCCAGGAAAGAGCCAAGTGGACAAGTGGACAAAGACAAGTGGACAAGTGGACAAGTGGTGCTACGTAGGTCCAATGGAGTGTCACTCAGCCATGAAATCCACGTCATGAGGCTGGTAGCAGCATCCTGAGTGGATTTAGGTACGATCATCCTCAGTGAAATAAGTCCCACAAGAAAAGAAACTTACGATATCACTTATCGAGGGAATGTAAAAATCGCTCCCCATGAACGGAATCCCCAAACAGAACAGAGTCACGCTTTTAGAAAACACACTTATGCCTGCTTCAGGGGAAAGGTGAGGTGGGGTGACGCATAAAACTCGAGTTTGAAATGAGCCCAGATACCCTTCCGAAAACCGAATATGGAATGGACACGACCTACTCCTTGCTCAATCAACTGGACTCACCAGACCCTGTTCATCGCACAAGTATCTATCCGACTAGTAAGCATCTTAAAACTAAGTCTTGATATCTCTGTGTAAGTGCATCAAGTGTGTCTAAAGCGGCCTAAAACCAGCAGGGAAAATCAGCTCAGACCCATTCTGAGGATACATTTCCAACACAAAGAAGAAACAAGCAGGGCAAAACAGAGAGAAATTCTTCCAAAATGCGTTCAGGGACTGGCATGCAACCAGGATTGACCACATCTACAGCCCCAGCGGCAGAAGACATAAGGCTGGACACTCTTGGGGCTGAGACGATTGGTGAGGTTGGGAAAGCAAATGCAGACCCCTGAAAGAAATCCTGCCTGCTCCCCATTCCATGGGTCCCAACTCTCCAGGTTCAACGCAATCTTCCGACAGCGAATGCACTCATTGGAAACCCAGCGGATGCTACACCGTGGGATCGGGAAAGCTTTCTGAAACTCACCTCAGTTTTCATCTCCTGGTGCTCGTGTTCTCCATTCAGGCCCCCTTACTAACAATCTCCCCACTTGGAGACTCGGCGCCTTTCCATGCCTCTTTCGTACCGTCTGCAATTTGTCCGCAGGATGAACTGCAAGAGGGGGAACCAATGAGAGACTCGCTGGAGGTGTTTGGTCGGGCACATGTCACTCTCATTTCCCATCACGAAGAAGAATTCACCAGAGGTTCAGCCTGCCACCCCGGATCGACAATAGGGCGTGAAGCCATCCAGCCGTGTTGCGTCCCACTCACAAAAAAGCGACTTGGGAAATGGAGCTCAGGGGCACTGCACTTCCCAAACCTGCAGAGTTCTAAACGATAACTATCGCCCCCAAATATATTGAGGTCAGGCTACGAACAGGCGCTGAACGCAAGGCAGAACTGCAGGAAACGGATGTCAACGGGTACATCGGAATGGCCCCGATAGCACATGAAAAGCGCCAGTACGTGGACAATGATGCGGTTGGCCAAAAAGGGCGTATGCGTTTTTTCCTGAATATATTCAGGAAAAAACGCATACGCCCTTTTTGGCCAACCAAGCAACCTGGGAGAGCAAATCAGCACTACAAAGAAGTCTCTCGCCCCCCCCCCCGGGGCAAAAGGGCCAGGCAAAAAAAGTCTAAAAACCAGAAAGGCAGGACAGGCCACGGAGTCAAGGGAGCCTTGTTAAGCTGATGGGCGGGATGTCAATGGCCAACAGCCAATCTTCACAAGTGTATCCTCTTTCCCAAACCATGTAAAACACAGAACCACAGAGCATAGGGCACTTCCACACATGGGCGTTGACCTTGGGAAAATGAAAAAATCAACCAGACACAGGGACCCCAAAGTTGAGGGCTGCTGTCTTGACAAGAACCTCCACTCCGGTACACGTTTCATATCCCAGGAAAGAGCCAAGTGGACAAAGACGAGTGGACAAGTGGACAAAGACAAGTGGACAAGTGGACAAGTGGTGCTACGTAGGTCCAATGGAGTGTCACTCAGCCATGAAATCCACGTCATGAGGCTGGTAGCAGCATCCTGAGTGGATTTAGGTACGATCATCCTCAGTGAAATAAATCCCACAAAAAAAGAAACTTATGATATCACTTATCGAGGGAATGTAAAAATCGCTCCCCATGAACGGAATCCCCAAACAGAACAGAGTCACGCTTTTAGAAAACACACTTATGCCTGCTTCAGGGGAAAGGTGAGGTGGGGTGACGCATAAAACTCGAGTTTGAAATGAGCACAGATACCCTTCCGAAAACCGAATATGGAATGGACACGACCTACTCCTTGCTCAATCAACTGGACTCACCAGACCCTGTTCATCGCACAAGTATCTATCCGACTAGTAAGCATCTTAAAGGCTAAGTCTTGATATCTCTGTGTAAGTGCATCAAGTGTGTGTAAAGCGGCCTAAAAACAGCAGGGAAAATCAGCTCAGACCCATTCTGAGGATACATTTCCAACACAAAGAAGAAACAAGCAGGGCAAAACAGAGAGAAATTCTTCCAAAATGCGTTCAGGGACTGGCATGCAACCAGGATTGACCACATCTACAGCCCCAGCGGCAGAAGACATAAGGCTGGACACTCTTGGGGCTGAGACGATTGGTGAGGTTGGGAAAGCAAATGCAGACCCTTGAAAGGAATCCTGCGTGCTCCCCATTCCATGGGTCCCAACTCTCCAGGTTCAACGCAATCTTCCGACAGCGAAAGCACTCATTGGAAACCCAGCGGATGCTACACCGTGGGATCGGGAAAGCTTTCTGAAACTCACCTCAGTTTTCATCTCCTGGTGCTCGTGTTCTCCATTCAGGCCCCCTTACTAACAATCTCCCCACTTGGAGACTCGGCGCCTTTCCATGCCTCTTTCGTACCGTCTGCAATTTGTCCGCAGGATGAACTGCAAGAGGGGGAACCAATGAGAGACTCGCTGGAGGTGTTTGGTCGGGCACATGTCACTCTCATTTCCCATCGCGAAGAAGAATTCACCAAAGGCTCAGCCTGCCACCCCGGATCGACAATAGGGCGTGAAGCCATCCAGCCGTGTTGCGTCCCACTCACAGAACAGCGACTTGGGAAATGGAGCTCAGGGGCACTGCACTTCTCAAACCTCCAGTGTTCTAAATGATAACTTGGTCCAAAAATATATTGATGTCAGAGTATGAAGAGGATTTGAATTCAAGGCAGAATTGCTGGAAACATCCCTTTAGAAATCACTACAGATCAACTGAATTACAATATAGAAGAGAGTTAAATATTTGAAAACACACTGATGCCTACTTTAGGGCATTGGTGATGTGGGGTAATGCATAAAACAAGAGTTTGAAATTAGCACAGATACCGTTCCATAAACCAAGTATGTAATCCTCAAGACCTACTCATTGCTCAATGATCTGTACTCAACCCACCCTATTCACCACAGAAGAATATATCTGAGTTGTACAAATATTAAAATGTATTTATTGATATCCCTGTGTAGGTGAATCACGTGAGTGTAAAGCGACATAACCACAGCAGTGAAAATCAGCTAAACCCCATTATAAACATAAACATATTCAGGCAAAACCCATACGCCCTTTTTGGCGAACCAAACAACCACGAAATGCAAATCAGCACTACAAAGTATTCTGACTTCGCATTAGTCAATAGTGCCATCTTGGAAAAGTGTAAACCAGAAATGCAGCTCAGGCCATGGAGCAAAGGAAGCCTCTTTACCCTGATTGGGGGGATGTAAATAGTCAACGGCCACTCTGGAAAAGTGCATTCTGTTTCCTTAACCTTCTAAAAAAATAGAGCTACAGACCATACGGCACTTCCAATCTTGAGCGTATATCGTGGTAAAACCAAAAGTCGACAGGACACAGGCATCCCTACGTTTAATGCTGCTCTGCTTAAAATGCCTCAACTTGGGTACAACATACATGTCCTTGAAGGAAGAAATGGATAAAGAATTTGTGGTACTTATGTACAATGTACTATTCCTGAGCAATTAAATCAATGAAATAAGGCCAGTTGCAGCAACTCGTGGAGACTCACGTACGATCATTCTAAGTGATGTAAGTCATACATTAGTAGAGACTTATCATAAGGTATCAATTATACGTGGTATCTAAAAATAGCTACACATGAACTCACTTACAAAACAGAAACTGAGTCACACATAAAGAAAACACATTTATGACTTCTAAAAGAGAAAGGTGCGGTGGGGGTGATGCATAAACCAGGAGGTTGGAATTAGCATAGATACGGTTCCATAAACAAAATACGTAATCAACAGGACCTGCTGAATAGCTCAAGTAGCTGGACTCAGCACACTGCTGTCACCGGAAAAGCTATATAAGACTGTAAGAATCTGTAAAAGAATTGATTGGTGTCTCTCTTTAAGTGAATCAAGTGGATATATGTAGTGCAGGAAGAATCATAGTATTGAAAATCAGCTCTACCCCATTATAAAATTAAATAAAAAGAACAAAAAAAGACAGTGAGAGAGAGAAATTCTTACAAAATGTGTTCAAGGGCTGTGATGCAACCTGGACTGACCACATCTAGACACACAGCTGGATGGGACCTAAGGCTCTACACTCGTGGGTCTGAGAGGCTTGCTGAGGATGGGACAGCAAATGCAGTACTTTTACAGTAACACTGCCTGGCCCCCATTCCATGGGTCCCATATCTCCAGGTGCAGAGGACCCTTCCTCCAGGTAAAACATGAATGGGACATCCAGAGGATGGTACACCGTCTGTTCGGGAAGAGTGAGGAAGCGGTATCGCTTTGCACCAGTCAGAATGGCCAACCTCACAAAGTGTAAAACCTGAAATGCAGGACAGGGCGTGGATAAAAGGGAACCCTGACAAGCTGATGGTGGGAATGTAAATTGCTAACAGCCACTCTGGAGAAGTGGGTGGTGATTCCTTAAAAATCTAAAAAGCAGAGCTTCAGAGCATATGGCACTTCCACTCCTGGGCCTGTATCTTGGAAAAAACGTAAAGTGACAGTACCCAGGCACTCCAAAATTTATGCAGCCCTGTTTACAAGAGCCCCTACTTGGAAGCTACGTAAACGTCCTTGGAAGGAAGACTGGATAAAGAAATTATGGTAGATATGTACAGTGGAATATTACTCAGCCACGAAATGAATGAAATAAGGCCATTTGCAGCCACTCGGAAGGACCTAGATGCATTCATACTATGTGGCATAAATCAGACAATGATAAATATCATATGATATTACTTATCTGTGGAATCTACATATTGATACAAAGGTACTATCTTACAACACAGAAACAGAGTCCCAGGCTTAGAACACAAACTTATGGTTACCAAACTGGAAAGGTGTGTTGGAGGCACAAATCATGAGGTTGGAGTTAGTATATACATATTTACAGAGAGAAAACTTGTCATCAAACTGGATCTGCTGTAGAGCACTTGGAACTCTTCTCAACACCCTTTAGTAACCTCAATGGGAAAATAATTCCAAAGAGAATGTATAGTCATCTCTGTATAAATGAATCATGTTGGTGTATATCAAAAATGAACACAACATGGTAAATCAACTATACCCCATTATAAATTTAAAATTAAATTATAGAAAAGAAAAATGATCACTAAATCCATTTAGTCACGGTGGACGTGCTAGTGTCACATCCTTGGACACAGACACAATTTGATCCCAAGGCTGGACTGTTGTGGGCCTGAGGACCTCGGAAGGATACGCCAGCTAATTCACCCCCCTTGAACATGTAGTACTTGGTCCCCTCTGCATGGGATCACAATCTCCAGATCGAAGTGTGCCCTCATACTACTAAACCAACCCTCTGACACCCAAAGGATGGTGGGCTCTCTGGGCTGCATGACATTTGGAAAATCACCTGGTCTCAACATACCCTGGTGTTTGGGTTCCGACCTTCTGACTCCTTCGTTAGGGTCATCAGACTCTACACGACAGCCCCCTCAACAGGTGACTCTGCAGGGGTTTATGCTTGTTCGGGGGCTGAAGGGGAAGGGGGAAGGAGGAATGGGACGGAAGCCCTTACATGTTTGGTCAGGCACATCCCGCTCTAAGTTAAAACCCAGGAACAGGACTTTCCCTACAGCTAAGGTTGTGTCATTAACCAGAGAGGGACAGGAGAAATCCTGCCGCCTTCTCTTTCCCATAACAACAATTCTAAACCTGGACCTTATAGGCACTTCATATTCACAATGCCTGGGAAGCTGTAAGTGACAACAGCCCTCAAAAAATGTCTTGGTGGGCTTCCTTGGTGGGACAGTGGTTGAGAGTCCTCCTACCGATGCAGGGGACATGGGTTCGTGCCCCTGTTCAGGAGGATCCCACACGCCATGGACCAGCTGGGCCCGTGAGTCATGGCCGCTGAATCTGTGCATCCAGAGCCCGTGCATCCTGAGCCTGTGCTCTGCAGTAGCAGAGACCACGGCAGTGAGAGACCCGTGTACCACACACACAAAAAATGTCTTGGGGTAGGTAATCGAAATAGACTTCAAAACAAGGCAACCTTTCAATAACCCTTTTTCAAGGGGTACATTTTACTCACACTGTTCAAAAAAAAGCACACATGAAGATGCTCACCATTGCTTTATGTCAGACAAATGCAAATCAGATGTACAAAGAAGTATCACCTAGAACCACTCAGAATAGCCATCCTCACAATGTCTAGAAACAAGAAATGCTTCAGAAGGTGTGGAAAAAAGAGAAACCTTCTACATATTATTCGTATATTTTAATCTGCTTTGGGTCCCCGTTGCTGCATGCGGCTTTTCTATAGTTGCAGCAAGCGGGGGCTACTCATCGTTGTGGTACGCAGCCTTCTCTTTGCGGTGGCTTCTCTTGTTGTGGAGCACAGGCTCTAAGCACACAGGCTTCAGTAGTTGTGGCACGTGAGCTCAGTAGTTGTGGCTCATGGGCTCTAGAGCGCAGACTCAGTAGTTGTGGCACACAGGCTTAGGTGCTCTGCAGCGTGTGGGATCTTCCTGGGTCAGGGCTCAAACCTGTGTCCCCTTCACTGGTAGGCAGATTCTTAACAACTGTGCCACAAATACTTCACTATTGGTGGCAATGCCAATTGGCAACAGCCACTATGGAGCACAGAATGGAGGTTACCAGAGTAAGGGGAGGCGGGAGGGATAAATTGGGATTGACATATACACACCACTATATATTTTAAAAATAAAAAATACGGGCCTACTGTATAGCACTTGAGGAACTCTACACAATACTCTGTAATGACCTGTGTGGGAAAGGAATCCAAAAAGGATTGGATATATGTATAACTGCTTCACTCTGCTGTGTAGCAGAAAGTAACACAACATTGTAAATCAACTATACTCCAAAGAAATTGAAATGAAATGAAAGAAAAGAAAATAAAATAGAGCTACCGGATGATCCAGCAAGTTTACTCCTGTGTGCATATCTGGAGGAAAGCATAAATCGAAAAGACACATCTTCCCCAATGTTCACTGCAACACTCTTTACAATAGTGAAGACATGGAAGCAACCAAAATGTCCATCAACATACGAATATAGGTAAAGAATATGTGATACATATATATAATGGAATATGACTCAGCCATAAAATAGAAGAAAATAGGGGCTTCCCTGGTGGTGCAGTGGTTGAGAGTCTGCCTGCTGATGCAGGGGACACGGGTTCATGCCCCGGTCTGGGAAGATCCCACATGCCATGGGGCGACTAGGCCCGTGAGCCATGGCCGCTGAACCTGCACGTCCGGAGCCTGTGTATCCTGAGCCTGTGCTCCGCAATGGGAGAGGCCACGACAGTGAGAGGCCTGTGTACCGCAAAAGAAAAACAAATAGAAGAAAATAATGTCAATTGCAGTAACATGGATGGACCTAGAGATGATTGTACTAAGTGAAGTAAGTCAGACAGAGTAAGACAAATATTGTATGATATCACTTCTAGGTGGAAACTAAAAATTGATACAAATGAACTAACTTACAAAACAGAGGCAGACTCACAGACTTGGAAAACAAAGTTATGGTTACCAAAGGGGAAAGGTGGGGGGAGGGGTAAATCAAGAACTTGGGGTAAACATACGAATACTACTCTATATAATATAGGTAAGCAACAAGGACCTACTGTATAGCACAGGCAACTCTACTCAATATTCTGGGAATATCTTTATCAGAAAAGACTCTGAAAAAGAATGAATATATGCATATGTGTAACTGAATCACTTTCTGTGCAGCTGAAATGAACACAACATTGTAAATCAACTATACTCCAATAAAATTTAAATTACAAAATAAAGAAAATCACCTCATTTCAAAAGAAAAAAAGAATTCCCATATATTTTTATGGCTTGATAGCTTACTTTCTTAGTGCTCAATATTATCCCATTCCCAGTATATATTAATACTATATCATTTCATTCACCTATTGGAGGACACCTTAGTTTCATTCACATTTTGGCAATATTGAATTAGGTGCTATAAATATCCATACGCAGGTTTTCATCTGGAAGTATGTTTTAAACTACTTTCAGTTAATATCCATGAGAACACTTGCTGGATTGTACAGTAATGGAATGTTCAATATTATAGCAAGTGTCAATCAGACTACCAAAGTAGCTGCATTATTTTTCATTTCCATCAATAACAAATGTCATTTCCTAATGTTCCGCATCCGCTACAGAATTTGTCCTTGTCATTGTACACATTTTAGCCATTCTAAGTGTTACATAGTGGTATGTAATTGTATTTTTAATTTGCTTTTTTATGGTAGCATGTAATCTGGATTATTCTTCTGTATACTTATATGCATGGTGTCTATTTTCTTTGGTGAGGTGCCCATAAAGTATAATGGTCCACATTTTATTTAGGCTGCTTTCATTTTTTTCTAACCAATCTGTACTGTTTTATTTCTTTTTATGCCTTATTGCATTAGTAAGGACTTGGAGTAAAATATGGAAAAGGAGTCATGAAAGGGGACATCCTTGTTTTTACCTGAACTTAGTGACAAAGCTTCATGTTTTTAACCATTAAATCATGAGGTAAGATCAAAGTTTCCTGTAGACCTTTATTATCAACTTGAGAAACTTCCAGTCTATTTCTTTAACTAAGAGTTTTTATGAAGAATGGGTTTTAGGTTTTTTCAAAGGTCTTCTGAATCTAGTGATATGTTAATGATTGTCTTTAGGGTGTTGATATGATGAATATAATTATTTGATTTCAGAATGTTGAACAAGCCTTGCATAACTGGGATTATTCCTTCTCATTCATGATATAAAATTCTCTCAAAATATTGTTGGATTTGATTTGTTAATATTTTGTTGACGATTTTTGCATTGATGGTCCTGAGAGATATTGGTCAATTTTCTTTACTATTCATATGTTTCTCTAAGTTTGGATGTTATGGATTTAGTGTGAGACATTAATTTGGGGAGATTCTCAGTCATTTTAAAAAATTCTTTCTGTTCTTTGTTACCTTTATTTTCCTCCTGCTATATCCATTATGTATAGGTCACAGCATTTTCACTGTTCCACAATTATTGATTACTCTGTTCTGCTGATTTCTTTCCTGCCCATTTTTTCTTTTGAGATTTAAAGGTTTCTCTTGATATGTCTTCAAGCTCACAGATATTTCTCCTCAGCCAGCCCCTTCACTGCTAAAACAAAATACGAGAGACTTGGTATTTTATAAACAACAGAATATTTTTGTTTTCTCATAATTGCTGAGGCTGAAAAGTTCAAGAACTAGTTACCAGGGGCTTCCCTGGTGGCACAGTGGTTAAGAATCTCCATACCAATAAAGGGGACACAGGTTTGAGCCCTGTCTGGGAAGATCCCACATGCCATGGAACAACTAAGCCCGTGCACTACAACTACTGAGCCTGCACTCTACAGCCTGCAAGCAATAACTATTGAGCCTGCATGACGCAATTATGAAGCCCATGCACCTAGAGTCCATACTCCACAACAAGAGAAACCACTGCAAGGAGAAACCCGTGCGCCGCAACGATGAGTAACCCCTGTGTGACACAACTAGAGAAACCTTGTGCAGCAACGAAGACCCAATGCAACAAAAAATAAATAAAATTAAATCTTTTGACTTCTGAGATGACTCACTCACATGGTTGTAAGTAAGAGGCCTCAGTTCCTTGACACATGGATCTCTCCTTAGGGCTGCTTGAGTGTCCTCATGACATGGAAGCTGGATTACCCCAGGATGAGTGATCTAGCAGAAACCAAAGCAGAAGCTGCAATGTCTTTGATAAACTTGGAAACTGCACTTTGTCATTTCTGCAATTTCTTATTAGTTAAACAGTGAGCTTTTTTCAAGTGTGAGGAGACACACAGGTAGATGAAGACTGGGAGATAATTAGGGGATAATTAGGGCCATCTTGGAGGCTGGCTACCAAAGTGGCTGACTAGACGAAGACTGAATTTTGTTTTCTTCACGTCTGGGGAGAAAATGGTCAGTGAATCCCATTGGTGGTCTTTGAGATGTACCAAAGCTACCTCTTGCTCTCACCCCCAGCCGTGTGGCTGACAGGATCTTGCTGCTCCGGCCATGTGTCAGGCCTGTGCCTCTGAGGTGAGAGAGCCAAGTTCAGGACATTTATCTACCAGAGACCTCCAGCACCTTATAATATCAAACGATGAAAACTCTCCCAGAGATATCCGTCTCCATGCTGAGACCTGGGGCTCCAGTCAGAGACCAGCAAGATATGGTGCCGGACATCCCATGCCAAACAACTAGCAAGACAGGAATGCAGGCCCACCCATTAGCAAAGGGGCTGACTAAAATCATAATAAGGCCACAGACACCCCAAAACACACCACCGGATGCAGAATTTCCCACCAGAAGGACAAGATCCAGACACACCCACCAGAACACAGGCACCAGTCCCCTCCACCAGAAAGCCTGCACAACCCACTGAACCAACCTTAGTCACTGGAGGCAGACACCAAAACAATGGGAATTACGAATCTGCAGCCTGCAAAAAGGTGACCCCAAACACAGTCCCCAAAGCCAAATGAGAAGACAGAGAAACACACAGCAGATGAAGGAGCAAGGTAAAAACTCACCGGACCAAACAAATGTAGAGAAAACAGGCAGTCTACCTGAAAAAGAATTCAGAGTAATGATAGTAAAGATGATCCCAAATCTTGGAACTGGAATGGAGAATATACAAGAAACATTTCACAAGGACCTAGAAGAACTAAAGAGCAAACAATGATGAACAACACAATAAATGGAATTTAAAATTCTCAAGAAGGAAACAATAGCAGAATAACTGAGGCAGAAGAATGGATAAATGACCTGGAAGATAAAATAGTGGAAATAACTACTGCAGAGCAGAATAAAGAAAAAAGAATTGAGGACAATCTGAGACACTTCTGGGACCACATTAAACACACCAACATTCGAATATCAGGGTCCCAGAAGTAGAAGAGAAAAAGAAAGAGACTGAGAAAATATTTGAAGAGATTTTCATTGAAAAGTTCCCTAATATGGGAAAGGGAATCATTAATCAAGTCCGGGAAGTGCGGAGAGTCCCATACAAGATAAACCCAAGGAGAAACATGCCAAAACATATATTAATCAAACTATCAAAAATTAAATAACAAAGAAAAAATATTAAAAGCAGCAAGGGAAAAACAACAAATAACAAACAAGGGAATCCCCGTAAGGTTAACAGATGATCTTTCAGCAGAAACTCTGTAAGCCAGAAGGGACTGGCAGGACATATTTAAAGTGATGAAAGGGGAAAAGCTACAACCAAGATTACTCGAACCAGCAAAGATCTCATTCAGATTTGACAGAGAAATTAAAATCTTTACAGACAAGCAAAAACTAAGAGAATTTAGCACCACCAAACCAGCTTTACAAGAAATGCTAAAGGAAATTCTCTAGGCAGGAAACACAAGAGAAGGAAAAGACCTACAATAACAAACCCAAGACAATTAAGAAAATGGTCATAAGAACATACATATCAATAATTACCTTAAATGTAAATGGATTAAATGCTCCAACCAAAAGACATAGACTGGCTGAATGGATCCAAAAACATAACTGGTATATATGTGGTCTACAAGAGACCCACTTGAGACCTGGGGACACATGCAGACTGAAAGTTAGGGGATGGAATAAGATAATCCATGCAAATGGAAATCAAAAGAAAGCTAGAGTAGCAATTCTCATATCCGACAAAAAAGACTTTAAAATAAAGACTATTACAGGAAACAAAGAAGGACACTACATATCATCAAGGGATCAATCCAAGAAAAAGATATAACAATTCTATATACTTATGCACCCAACATAGGAGCAACTTAATACATAAGGCAAATGCTAACAGCCATAAAAGGGGAAATAGACAGTAACACAATCATAGTAGGGGACTTTAGCACCCCTCTTTCACCAATGAACAGATCATCCAAAATGAAAATAAATAAAGAAACACAAGCTTTAAAATGATACATTAAACAAGATGGACTTAATTGATACTCACAGGACATTCCATCCAAAAACAACAGAATACACTTTTTCTCAAGGGCTCGTGGAACATTCTCCAGGATAGATCATATCTTGGGTCACAAATCAAGCCTTGGTAAATTTAAGAAAATTGAAATCATTATCAAGTATCTTTTCCAACCACAATGCTATCAGACTAGATATCAATTACAGGAAAAAATAATCTGTAAAAAATACAAACACATGGACACTAAACAATACTCTACTTAATAACCAAGGCATCACTGATGAAATCAAAGAGGAAATTTAAAAATACCTAGAAACAAATGACAATGAAAACATGAAGACCCAAAACCTATGGGATGCAGCAAAAGGAGTTCTAAGAGGGAAGTTTATAGCAATAAAATCCTACCTCAAGAAACAAGAAACATCTCAAATAAACAAGCTAACCTTACACCTAAAGCAATTAGAGAAAGAAAGAAAAAAAAACAAAGTCAGCAGAGGAAAGAAATCATAAAGATCATATCAGAAATAAATGAAAAATAAATGAAGGAAACAACAGCAAAGATCAAACAAACTAAAAGCTGGTTCCCTGAGAAGATAGACAAAATTGATAAACTATTAGCCAGACTCATCAAGAAAAGAAGGGACAGGACTCAAATCAATAGAATTACAAATGAAAAAGGAGAAGTAACAACTGACACTGCAGAAATACAAAGGATCATGAGAGATTACTGCAAGCAACTATAGGCCAATAAAATGGACAACCTGGAAGAAATGGACAAATTCTTAGAAAAGCACAGCCTTCCAAGACTGAACCAGGAAGAAATAGAAACTATAAACAAACCAATCCCAAGCACTGAAATTGAGACTGTGATTATAAATATTCCAACAAACAAAAGCCCAGGACCAGATGGCTTCACATGCAAATTCCATCAAACATTTAGAGAAGAGTTAACACCTATCCTTCTCAAACTCTTCCAAAATAGAGCAGAGGGAGGATCTCTCCCAAACTTATTCTATGAGACCACCATCTCCCTGATACCAAAACCAGACAAAGATGTCACAAAGAAAGAAAACTACAGGTCAATATCACTGATTAACATAGATGGAAAAATCCACACCAAAATACTAGCAAACAGAAATCAACAGAGCATTAAAAGGATCATACACCAAGATCAAGTGGGGTTTATCCAAGGGATGCAAGGATTCTTCAATATATGCAAATCAATGTGATACACCATACTAAAATACTGAAGGATAAAAACCATATGATCATCTCAATAGATGCAGAAAATTCTTCTGACAATATTAAATAACCATTTATGATTTTTTAAAAACCCAAGAAAGTAGGCATAGAGGGAACTTTCCTTAACATAATAAAAGCCATATATGACAAACCCACAGCCAACATCATTCTCAATGGTGAAAAAGTGAAACCATTTCCACCAATATTAGAAGCAAGACAAGGTTGCCCACTCTCACCACTATGATTCAACACACTTCTGGAATTTTTAGCTACAGCAACCAGAGAAGAAAAGGAAACAAAAGGAATCCAAATCAGAAAATAAGAAGTTAAGCTCTCACTGTTTGCAGATGACATGATACTATACATAGAGAATCCTAGAGATGCTACCAGAAACGTACTAGACTTAATCAATCAATCTGGTAAGGTTGCAGCATACAAAATTAATGTACACATATCTCTTTCATTCCTATACACTAAAATGAAAAATCTGAAAGAGAAATTAAGGAAACACTCCCATTTACCGCTGCAACAAATAGAATAAAATACCTAGGAATAAACCTACCTAAGGAGACAAAAGACGTTTACTCAACAAACTATAAGACACTGAGGAAAGAAATCAAAGATGACACAAACAGATAGAGAGATATACCATGTTCTTGGATTGGAAGAATCAACATAGTGAAAATGACTATACTACCCAAAGCAACCTACAGATTCAATGCAATCCATATCAAAGTACCAATGGCATTTTTCAGACAACTGGAACAAAAAAAATTCACAATTTGTATGGAAACACAAAAGACTCTGAACAGCCAAAGCAATCTTGAGAAGAAGAACAGAGCTAGAAATATCAGGATCCCTGACGTCAGACAATACTACAAAGCTACAGTAGTCAAGACAGTATGGTAGTGGCACAAAAACAGAAATATAGATCAATGGAACAGGAGAGAAAACCCAGAGATAAACCTATGCACATATGGTCACTTTAGTTTTGATAAAGGAGACAAGAATATACAATGGAGAAATCATGGCCTCTTCAGTAAGTGGTGCTGGGAAAACTGGACATCTACAGGTAAAAGAATGAAATTAGAAGACTCCCTAACACCATACACAAAAATAAATTCAAAATGGATTAAAGACCTAAATGTAAGCCCAGACACTATAAAACTCTTAGAGGAAAACATAGGCAGAACACTCTATGACATCAATCACAGCAAGATCCTTTTTGACCCACCTCCTAGAGAAATGGAAATAAAAACAAAAATAAACAAATGAGACCTAATGAGACTTAAAAGCTTTTGCACAACAAAGGAAAACGTAAACAAGATGAAAAGACAACCCTCAGAATGAGAGAAAATATTTTCCAATGAAGCAACTGACAAAGGATTAATCTCCAAACTTTACAAGCAGCCCATGCAGATCAATATCAAAAAAACAAACAACCCAATCCATAAATGGGCAGAAGATCTAAATAGACATTTCTCCAAAGAAGTTATACAGATTGCCAACAAACACATGAAAGAATGCTCAACATCACTGATCATCAGAGAAATGCAAATCAAAATTACAATGAGGTATCACCACACACAGGTAAGAATGGTCATCATCCAAAAATCTAGAAACAATAAATGCTGCAGAGGTGTGGAGAAAATAGAACCCTCTTGCCCCGTTGGTGGGAGTGTAAATTGATACACCCACTCTCAAGAATAGTATGGAGGTTCTTTAAAAACCTAAAAATAGAACTACCATATGATACAGCAATCCCAGTACTGGGCATACACCTAGAGAATACCATCATTCAAAAAGAGTCATGTTCCATAATGTTCATTGGAGCTCTATTTGCAATAGCCAGCACATGGAAGCAATCTAAGTGTCCATCAACTGATGAATGGATCAAGAAGATGTTGCACATCTTCAATATAAAATGGAATATTACTCAGCCATAAAAAGAAATGTAATTGAGTTATTTGTACTGAGGTGGATGGACCTAGAGTCTGTCATACAGAGTGCAGTAAGTCAGAAAGAGAAAAACAAATACTGTATGCTAACACATATATATGGAATCTAAAAAAAAAAGAAAGAAAATGGTTGGGAAGAACCTAGGGGCAGGACAGGAATAAAGACGCAGACATAGAGAATGGACTTGAGGACATGGGGAGGGGGAAGGGTAAGCCTTGACAAAGTGAGAGAGTGACATGGACTTATATATACTACCAAATGTAAAACAGATAACTAGTAGGAAACAGCTGCATAGCACAGGGAGATCAGCTCAGTACTTTGTGACCACTTAGACGGTGGGATACGGAGGGTGGGAGGGAGACGCAAGAGGGAGGAGATAAGGGGATATATGTATATGTAGAGCTTGTTCACTTTGTTATAAAGCAGAAACTAACACACCACTGTAAAGCAATTATAGTCCAATAAAGATGATAAAAATAAATAAATAATTTATGCCCCCCCAAATTAAATATTTTTAAATAAATAAATAAATAAGAGCACTCAATAACATGGTAACTCTAAACCTAAGTGTTTTCAGTACTATAGTAACTGTAAATGGATTAATATCTCCTATTAAAGTATAATTTTTATATTATGTGCAACTACATTTTTTTCACAATATACAGGTAAAATAAAAGAATTACATTAGAAAGGAGAAAACATTCCATGTATTTTAAAACAATAAAACAATAAGCATATATCATGCCTATAATAAGAATATAATAAGCATATAATAAACATATATAATATATAAGCATATAATATCATGCTTATAATAAGCATATAATAAGCATCTTAGATAGTCTTTTTTTGTGTGTGGTAGGCGGGCCTCTTACTGTTGTGGCCTCTCCCGTTGCGGAGCACAGGCTCCGGACGCGCAGGCTCAGCGGCCATGGCTCACGGGCCCAGCCGCTCCATGGAATGTGGGATCCTCCCAGACCAGGGCATGAACCCGTGTCCCAGGCATCGGCAGACCAGGGCATGAACCCGTGTCCCAGACTCGCAACCACTGCGTTACCAGGGAAGCCCAATAAAGTAGTCTTTAAGTTCAGAACAATTTGTCATTATTGTAATTAGCATTATTATCCCAATTTCTTAAAAATATTTCAATACTTTTTCTATTTGAAAAACTGTTTTAATATTGTTTTCTTCACTCTTTTGTGGTCTAATACATGGTAAGTATTTAGTTGCTAAAATTACGTTAAAATATATGTTGGTTTTTTACAGCCAAACAAAACTGAATCAAGAAGAAATAGATAACTTGAACATACTGATCACTAAAAGCAAAATAGAATCTGTAATTTTAAAAAACTCCTTACCAACAAAAGTCCAGGATCAGATGATTTCACAGACAAATTCTACCAAATATACAAAAAAGAACTTACACTAATTCTTCTCAAACTCTTCAAAACGATTGAAGAGTAAGGGATACTTCCAAAGACATTCTATGAAGCCATCATCACCTTGATATCAAAAACAGGTGGGGTGACTTCTCTGGTGGCACAGTGGTTAAGAATCCATCTGCCAATGCAGGGGATATCGGTTCGAGCCCTGGTCTGGGAAGATCCCACATGCCATGGGACAACTAAGCCTGTGTGCCACAACGACTGTGCCTGCACTCTACATCCCATGAGCCACAATTACTGAGATTGATAGCCACAACTGCTGAAGCCTGCACACCTAGAGCCCATGCTCTGCAAAAAAAGAAGCCACCGAAATGAACAGCCTGCACACCACAATGAAGAGTAGCCCCCGCTCACCACAACTAGAGAGAGCCCGTGCACAGCAACGAACACCCAATGCATCCAAAAATAAAGAAAGAAATTTACTAAAACAAACAAACAAAAAACAGATGAGGACTTTTCTGGTGGTCCAGCAGTTAAGATTTCACCTTCCAGTGCAGGGGGTGTGAGTACAATCCCTGGTGGTGGAGCTGAGATCCCACATGCCTCACAAACAAGAAACCAAAACAAAACAGTAGCAATATTGGAACAAATTCAATAAAGACTTTCAAAAAAAAAGCACAGAGAAAGACACTATCAAAAAAGAAAATTGCAGGCCAATATCTTCGATAAATTTAGATGCAAAAATTCTCATCTGAATATTAGAAAACCGAATCTGACAACACATAAGAGGATCATACACCATGTCCAAATTTGATTCACCCCAGTGTCACAAAGTTGTTTCAACATAGGCAAATCAATCAACATGATACACCCCATCAACAAAGGAAAAAAACAAAACAAATGATCATCTCAATAGATGCTGAAAAAGCATTTGAAAAACTTCAGTATCCATTCATCATAAAAACACTTACCAAAGTGGGTATAGAGGAAACATATCTCAACATAATAGAAGCTATTTATGACAAGCCCACAGGCAATATAATACTCAATGTTCCTAAGGTGAAAGCCTTCCCGCTAAAATCCGGAACAAGACAAGGATTCCCACTCTCACCTCTTCTCTTCAACATAGTACTGGAAGTCCTAGCCACAACAATCAGACAAGAAAAAGAAAAAACTCTAACCAAATTGGAAGGGAAGAGGTAAATTTGTCATTATTTGCAGATGACATGATAATATATATAAAGGAAATCCTAAAAATTCCACCCAAAACCTACTAGAATTGATAAACAAATTTAGCAAAGTAGCAGGATACAAGATTAACATACATAAATTGGTTGCATTTCTTGTTTTTCTTTTTTGTTAATTTATTTTGGCTGCATTGGGTCTTCATTGCTGTGCACAGGTTTTTGCTAGTTGTGGCCACTGCGGACTAGTCTTCATTGTGGTGCACAGGCTTCTCATTGCAGTGGCTTCTCTTGTTGCAGAGCATGGGCTCTAGGCATGCGGGCATAACTAGTTGTGACACACGGGCTCAGTATTTGTGGCTCATGGGCTCTAGTGTGCAGGCTAAGTAGCTGTGGCACACAGGTTTAGTTCCTCCACAGCATGTGAGATCTTCCTGCACCAGGGCTCAAACCCATGTCCCCTGTATTTGCAGGCAGATTCTCAACCATGGAGACACCAGGGAAGTCCCTGGTTGCATTTCTTTACACTAACAATGAAATATCAGAAAGGAAATGTGAACAAACAATCCCTTTTTTAAATGGCATCAAAAAAATAAAAGACTTACAAATAAAACTCTCATCAAGGAGGTGAAAGATTTATATGCTGAAAACTACAAAACATTAGTAAAGGAAACTGAAGATGATTCAAAGAAATGGAAAGACATCCCATGCTCTTGGATGGGAAGAATTAATACTGTTAAAATGGCTATACTACCCAAAGCAATCTACAGATTTAATGTGATCCCTATCAAAATACCCATGACATTTCCCCCAGAACTAGAATAATCCTAAAATATATCTGGAACCATAAAAAGTCAGAACTGTCAACACAATCCTGAGGAAAAAGAACAAAGCAGGAGGCATAACCCTCCTAAATTTCAGACAATACTACAAAGTTAAAGTAATCAAAGCCACATGGTATTGCCACAGAAATAGATACATGGATCAATGGAATGGAATAGAGATCCCAGAAATAAACCCACACACCTATGGTCAATTAACCTTCGACAAAGGAGGCAAGAATATACAGTGGAGAAAAGATAGTCTCTTCAGCAAGTGGTGTTTTGAAAGTTGGACAGCCATATGCAAATCAGTGAAGTCAGAACATACCCTCACAGCATACACAAAAATCAACTCCAAACGGCTTATATGCTTAAATATAAGATAAGACACCTGCAAACTCCTAGAAGAGAACATAAGCAAAACATTCTCTGACGTAAATCATACCACAGTTTTCCTAGGTAGTTCTCCCGAGGCAGCAGAAATACAGTAAGTCACCTACATACAAACTTTCAAGTTGAAAACTTTCAAAGATGCAAACGTCCATTCGCGTGTCAAATCATGTAAGTTAGTTTGTGTATCTGGCATACATTGTCACGTGCATGCATCCTCTATAAGTGGTTGTGCTTTTGTGTGCTTTACAGTACTGTATAGAGTACAGTAGTACAGTACCTTTATTTCAAGGCCAAGATGTCTGGAGGCAAGTGTAAAAGCAGTGGTGATGTAGCTGGTACTGTTAAGAAGCGCCAAGCGATAATGATGGAAAGAAAAGTGAAAGTAATTGAGAGAGTGGATCGAGGCAAAAAGATGTTAGACATCGCTCATTCTTATAACATGAATCATTCAATCACTGGCACAAATCTAAAGACCAAGGACAAGATCTTGGAACATGTGAAGTCTGCTGTGCTGACGATGTTGACAAAATATCGAAGAAGCATGGAAAAGTGGTGGAGGAGATGGAGAAACTTCTCAGTGTGCAGATGCAAGACCAACATCAGCGCTGAGTCCTGCTCAGCTTAATGCTGATTCAAGAGAAAGCTAAAGGCCTTTATGAAGACTTGAAGAAGAAACACGGAAAAGAATCAGAGGGCACATCTTTTAATGTCAGCCATGGCTGGTTTCATCGGTTCAAGGCTAGAGCCAAATTTCACAATGTAAAAGTAAGTGGAGAGGCAGCAAGTGCATATAGGGTAGATGTCCAGGAACTTCCGGAAACACTTTAAGAAATGATTGATGATGGTGTGTATTTACCCGACCAGGTTTTTAATGTGGATGAGACACAACTGTACTGGAAGATGCCAGACCAAAATTACATCAGTAAGGAGGAAAAGTTGATGCCGGGCTGTAAAACAGCAAAGGATAGGCTAACTGTTGTTTCGTGGCAATGCTTCTGGTGAATTGAAGCTGAAGCCTCTCTTAGTTTATCATTCAGAGAACCCAAGAACCCTTAAAAACATAGCCAAGGGCTCTCTTCCTGTTGTGTGGAAGCATAACCCTAAATCCTGGATTGCACAGGCCACGTTCCAGGACTGCTTTTACCACCACTTTATCCCAGATGTAGAGAAATATCGCTTGGAGAAGGACATTCCAGCAAAACATTCTTTTGCTGCTCGACAATACTCTGGGCCATCCCCCATCGATGAATGACTTTCATCTCAACGTCAAAGTAGTGCATCTGCCACCGAATACTACATTGCTCATTCAACCTATGGACCAGGGAGTTAAAGTGACTTTCAAGAAATATTACTTATGTCCCACTTTTTGTCAGGCAGTGAAGGTAAGTGACAAATCAGGAACAACCTAGGGACAACTTTGGAAGGACTATAACATCCACAAGACCATAAAAAACACTGACTTTGCACGGTGTGAGGGTATGGTGGGCACCGTGGATGGAGTTTGGAAGAAACTTTGCCCACAGTTTGTTCGTGATTTTTGTGGATTTGAGAAGGTAGATCAGAAGTCTGAAGAGGTCTTCAGCAACGTAGTGACCCACAGCGAGAAGCTGCAGCTAGATCTGCAAGAGGACGACTTCATTGAACTCCTTGCTGTGCAACATGAGGAGCTTGCTGATGGAATTGGAGGTCCAGAGAAAGGATGAAGAGGGACAGGAGGAAGAAGAGGTAACAGAAGAACTGAAGAGATTCACAACACAGAGAATGGCAACGGAATCTTCTTTATTTGAGGAAGCACTGTTCGTTTTTGAGGTATAGGACCCGAACCTAGAATGGTACCCAAAGGTGGCAACCATTCAGAATGCAATCCAGTGCTACGCTACCTTGTCACCTATGATGAGAAAAAAGGAACTACTACCCAGACATCAATGGATCATTTTTTCAAGAGGGTAGATAGAATGAAATCCAGCAAGGAACCAGAACCTCTGCCATCAATGTCAGGCGTGAGTGAAATGGCAGCTTGCCCTCTGTCTCCTACTGCTGATAATCCTCCACCTCTACCTTCTCCCATCTCCTCTGCCTCCTCCAGTCAGTAACTCTTCTTGCCTCTTCCCTCCATGCCAGCCCCAGTATCAAAGCTGTCGTACTGTACTACTGTACTTTTCTACTTACTGTACTATCAGATTAAAAACATTTTCTTTATTTTTGTGTTTGTTTTTTATGTATTGTTTGCATGGAAAGTATTATAAACATATTACGGTACAATACCATAGAGCCGACTGTGTAAGTTGGGTACCTAGGCTAACTTTGTGGGACTTACAAACAAATTGGACTTACAAACGCACTCTTGGAACAGAACTTGTTCATATGGAGGAGACTTACTGTAAAAGCAAAAAAGAAACAAGAACTAACCAAATTTATAAGCTGTTGCACAGCAAAGGAAACCATAATCAAAATGAAAATACACCCTATGGACTGGGAGAAAATATTCGCAAATGATGAGACTGACAAGGGCTTAATTTCCAAACTATACAAACAGCTCATACGACTCAACAACAAAATAACAAATAACTCAGTGGAAAAATGGGTAGAAGACCTAAATAAACATTTCTCCAAAGAAGACGTAAGTATAGCCAACAGGCACATGAAAAGATGCTCATCATCACTAATGATTAGAGAAATGCAAATCCAAATTACAATGAGGTATCACTTCACACAGATCAGAATGGCCATCATTAAAAAAATCTACAATTAACAAATGCTGGAGGGGATATGGAGAAAAAGGAACCCTTCTACACTGTTGGTGGCCATGTAAGTAGGTGCACCCACTATGGAAAACGGTATGGAGGTTCCTCAAAAATGCTATAAAGAGAGTTGCCATATGATCTAGCAATCTCACTTGTGGACATATATCCAGACAAAACTATAATTCAAAAAGACACATGAAACCCTATGTTCATAGCAGCACTATTTATAATAGCCAAGACTTGGAAACAACCTAAATGCTCATTGAAAAATGAATGTATAAAGAAGGTGTGGCATACATATACAACAGATATTACTCAGACATAAAAAGAATGAAATAATGGCATTTGCAGCAACATGGATGGACCTAGAGATAATGATACTAAGTGAAGTAAGTCAGAAACAGAAAGACAAGTAGCATATAATATCACTTATATGTGGAATCGAAAACAGGACACAAATGAATATGTCAGTGAAACAGAAACAAACACACAGATACAGAAAACAGAGTTGTGGTTGCCAAGGAGAGAGCGAAGGAAAGATTGGGAGTTTTGGAATAGCAGAAGCAAACTATTCTACATAGGATGGACAACCCACAAAGACCTACTGTATAGCAGAGGAAACTATATTCAATATCCTGTGTTAAACCATAATGGAAAAGAATACATATATTAATTATATGTATATATAATTAATTATAATTAATTAATTATACAGAAATTAATACAACAATGTATAAAGGCTGCAGAGGGGGTGGAGAAAAGGGAACCCTCCTGCATTGTTGGTGGGAATGTAAACTGATACAGTCACTATGGAGAACAGTATGGAGGTTCCTTAAAAGCTAAAAATAGAACTATCATATGACCCACCAATCCCACTACTGGGCATATACCCGGAGAAAACCATAATTCAAAAAGATACATGGGGCTTCCCTGGTGGCGCAGTGGTTGAGAATCCACCTGCCGATGCAGGGGACACGGGTTCGTGCCCCGGTCCGGGAAGATCCCACATGCCGCAGAGCGGCTGGGCCCGTGAGCCATGGCCGCTGAGCCTGCGCGTCCGGAGCCTGCGCTCTGCAATGGGAGAGGCCACAACAGTGAGAGGCCCGCGTACCACAAAAAAAAAAAAAAAAAGATACATGTACCACAATGTTCACTGTAGCACTGTTTACAATAGCCAGGATATAGAAGCAACCTAAATGTCCACTGATGGATGAATATATAAAGAAGATGTAGCCCATATATATAATGGAATATTACTCAGCCATAAAAAGGAACAAAATTGAGTTATTTGTAGTGAGGTCGTTGGACCTAGAGTCTGTCATACAGAGTGAAGTAAGTTAGAAAGAGAAAAGCAAATACCATACATGAACACATATATATGGAATGTAGAAAAATGGTACTGACGAACCTAGTGACAGGACAGGACTAGAGACACAGATGTAGAGAACGGACTTAAGGACACAGGGTGGAAGGGGAGACAGGGACGTAGTGAGAGAGTAGCACTGACATATATACATTACCAAATGTAAAAGAGCTAGTGGTAAGCGGCCACATAGCCAGGGAGATCAGCTCGGTGCTTTATGACCCCCAGAGGGGTGGGATAGGGAGGGTGGAGGGAGGCTCAAGAGGGGGGATAAGGGGAATATACGTATACCTATAGGTGATTCACTTTGTTGTAAAGCACAAAGTAATACAGTGTTAGAAAGCAATTATACTCCAATAAACATGTATTGAAAAACCCACAACATTGTAAATTGACTACACTAGAAAATATTTCTTAAGTGCAAAACATTTTTGAATGTAAGTTTTATTGTGTGTGTGTACCACAGGTTCAATATATATGAATTATGTCAAATTAATTACATTGTTTTTCAAAATAAAGAATTTTGGATATTCTACATCAGCTTCTCAATATAAACGCAGAAAAACTATATTCTTTTTTTCTAAAGTTCAGAAATAGCCATTTTCCTCATTCGGTATACTATAAACCACTAACTATTAAAAAGGGAATCGAGACCTCTTCCTTGCAAAGGATTATTTCTCCACTCACACAAGTTTAATAGAATGTTCCACAATGAACTGACTTCCCACCTTAGAGACATGAGATTTTTGCATCCTGAAATCCCTTTCTTGCAAAAATGTCCAATTAGCATCCTAGCATTACAGAAAATAAATGCTTTTTTCTGGATCTCAAATTCCATACAACTTTATCAAGACATCACGTATGTTTTTTTACACACACAGACTGTATTTTATTTTTACAACAGATAAATCAACTGACACCAAGCATTGTAAATGGATGACCACAACAAAAGCAACAATGACTGCAATTACCAAACACGAATCACACTCAGCCGATGTCAGAATATTGACATCCAGTCCAGTCATCGCTCCACTCTAACAGTTTCTTTACTTTGCAGTGAAAGACATCATGGATTTTTAAATTATCAGCACTCACCTGAGGTCTTTAAAAATCAACAAAAACATACTTTTGTGATCTCTTTCATTTATTCTGGTTCTAAGTGGTCATTTCTAAACGAAAGTATTTAAGTATGTTAACATCATCTTATAACATCATATTTCAAATGACTGACTACTGTCTCTCCAAAGATGAAATATCAGGAACTCATAATTAGGGTCTCCAAAGATTTACTGCCTGAGTCTGTATTACCCTTCTGCTGAACTCCACACTGTTCATTATTCTCTGAGAATATTATTTTTCTTGTATGGCCAGCACACGCTCTTTCATTTCATGAAGTTTCTTCCTACAATTTTATGCTTAGTTTATTTCTGAGAATATGCATTATTTCAGGTTGATATTTATAGACACAAAGACTTCTCTATAATTCCCTGAGAGTTTCAAGAACTCCTTCTTCTTTTATTTTAATACCTAGATTCTGAAGCTCTCCACAAAGCATTACTAAAATTGCTTTTACATAAATATCTACATATTAATCACACATTAATGCATTTACAATTGTATTATGCTTTATTGCTAATTTTGGAGCATATACGTAGCTGTCTTATTTACCACCCTCTTGGAAATCATTTTAATATCTGCACTTAGGACTTGAAAGAGAATGGATAAATAAAAACATGAAGAATATGCAAATACAACTTATATTTTTCTCATAAAATTATCCAGAAAAAAGAAGAGTCCTGATACTCTGCAGGCATGATACTCAAGAATGTGTAGTCGGGCTTCCCTGGTGGCGCAGTGGTTGAGAATCTGCCTGCGGATGCAGGGGGCACGGGTTCGTGCCCCGGTCCGAGAAGATCCCACATGCCGCGGAGCGGCTGGGCCCGTGAGCCATGGCCGCTGGGCCGGTGCGTCCGGAGCCTGTGCTCCGCAACGGGAGAGGCCACAGCAGTGAGAGGCCCGCGTACCACCAAAAAAAAAAAAAAAGAATGTGTAGTCTTCCGGCAAGAAAACATGCAGTAATCCATGTGGCAGAGTTTACCTGTGACCAGCTGGGGTTAGTGACCTGTGCATTCCTTACATGCAACATATCAGGAGTGGAAAAAGGGAATTTGTCAGTTGTGGCAATCAGTATCATGAAGATTTATAGCAGGTCATGCTCATATATTCAGCACAGGTACAATCAAAAGTTTGCTCAATTCTGGGAGATCTAAGTCTGTATCTGTTACCTCGTCTTTAACGAGGAAATGTCAGAACTGACTTACCAAAAAAAAAGTGTTTGTTTGTTTTAATTACAGTCACGGTGGGTAAGACATAGCTCAGAACAGCTAATGTGACTTACTGATTCTTTCATCAGGAAATACAGTTTCACCTTTCCTGTTTATTCTCCACATCCTGTAGTAAGTTAAGTTTCAATGAAAGATAAATCTACAGGGTGAAAAGAAAAGAAAACTGACATGTGTTGAAAAGATCATTCTGACAGGTTTGACCACGTATGTCCGTGTTTCTGGCGATGGACACAAGCCAGAGCTCCCGACTCTGACATTTTCGCTGATGTCATTCCCCTTGATCCTCAATTTGGAAGTGGATAAAAATGTTTTCTATGTTTTCTTCTTTAAGAAATTAAATCAAGAATGCTTTCTAGACATGATCCTCTAAAGATTTTCAGTCAGTGGTCATCAAGAGAAGAAAAGCACAGAATCTCATCCCCACCGAAGAGTGACATTCAGTCAGGCAACAGAATTCTCCCCAGAATCAGAGCTTCATCTTTAACATGCGATCAAAGGTTTTCACAGGTGCTGCCTCACTCTGCAGTCAGCCCTACCATATGGGATTGGCTCTGAGAATCTCACATCAGATGACTGACAAACATGTCATAGGACCCTGATCTGCTACCACATCCTGCCTCGCTTAATGATCTCCTGCAGGGACATTGGAATATTCCAGGATATTTCCTGGAGCCCTCTACTCTATACAGGTAAACTTCCAAGTAGAAACAGAAGCTTTGATTTTCACTGGGACCCCTGCTCTGTCCAACCAACCTCTCTAGAAATATGATGTTCTAACCTCTCCTGATTAGAACATTTCAAGGTCTCTCCCTGTGCTAATTTAGTAAAGGTAAAGGAGAAACAAGAAAGAGCAAACTATGCAGTGAGCAATATATAAGATTCCTTTCCTTAATGTATTTATCTGATATACCCAAATATTGAGAAATATAGATTCATTTCAGAATGGTCAAGAAAAGAGGAGGAGGAACCTCTATGCCAACAGTATATATAAAACGGAATCAATATTGCATAAGCTCCAGCCTAAGTTTAGCTACGAGGTACTAACTCTTCTCATAAAGAAGAAAGAGTTCTCCATCACTTGAAGCACACTGAGGCCTCAGACAGCTGGACACTGAGGGTGTAGTCTCCTCACGCGAATTCTGTACCTGCGTCACAGAGCAATGAAACAGTCCCAAAGAATTATTAAGGATGAGGTGGGGAATCGAAAGAAGAAAGATGAATCCATACTCTCCCCTAGCATCTGTTCTGCTGGATATTACCACCACCGTAGCCCAATATGACCTTCCCACTTTTCTCTGGGCCTCCCTACTTTCCACCTCCATCCTCTCAGTATATCTTACCTACACTTGGAAACGACTCTAGTTTTTCCACTGGTCTTTATCAACAAGTAATCCAAATAGCAACTGTGTATATAACTCCTTAGAGACCTCAGGTCTGACTCATTAATACATGACCTTCGAAGTCCAAAGTTTTCCTAATTCCCTTTATTTTTTTTCTAATTTCCATGTACTTACACTCTCAGGACTTCCACTGTTCTCGGGTTCGTGTTCCCTGCAAAATCTGTCAACCTAGACATAGACTTAAGTACCACCCTTTAATTATCTCCTAGGTTATCCAGTTTTTAAAAAAGCCTCAACAAGCCTTATGGACTTTATTAAAGACTCTTTAAGATAACCCACGGGGGATAGCAGTACACCCACACATATCTATTTAATACACCCTCAGAGTAATGAAGACTCTCAGCTCTTCTCCTTCAACGTATGCAGTGTCTCGCCCATCTGATTACTGTCTGCTGTATCCCAGGTCCACTCCCTTCCCTCGTATTACATTCTTTCCCAATTTTGTATGTTGGTAAAATCAAATAACATAAAATATAACATGTTAATTATTATAAAGTGCAGCGTTCAGTAATATTAAATACATTCATATTATCGGGCGATCAACATCGCCATTTATCTTTCTAATTCTTTTCTACGTTTTAAAACTGTAACTCTATATCTTTTAAACCTAACTTTCCTTTTTGTTCCATAAACACATGAAAAGCATCATTACCCTCCCAGATCTATGGTTTTGACTACACTAAGTACCCCATATAATTGAAATAAGTAGTTGTATTGTTATGACTCACTAAAAGTCACAAAAGTGGCATTTTTGGAAGCTAAATGTCCTCAAGATTCATCCATGTTGTAGCACATTCCTAGATCTTTTCCTTCTTCACACTGAATAATATTGTATTCTATGAGTATACCACACTTTGCTTATCCAGGAACCAGTGAATGAACACGTAGGTTGCTCTCATATTTTAGTTACTCTGATTATTACTGCTCTAAACACTAGAGTACAAATATTTAAGACCCTGATTTCAGTTCCTTTGGGTATACCTCAGAGTAAGATTCCTGGATCATGGAGTAATTCTATTTTTCAATATCTGAAAAACTGCCATACTCTTTTGCAAAGCAGCTGTATCATTCTACATTCCCTCTGACACATCACAATGCTTCCTACTCCCTCACTTCCTCACCAATACTTGTTTTCTGCTTGTGTATGTGTGTGTGTGTGCTTGTGTGTGTATGCATGCACACAAATATATAAACACGCATTTAGTGATATGGAGCATCTATTCAAGTGCTTAGTCGTTTGTACATCTTTTTGAAGAACCATCTATTCAAGTCTTTTATCCATTTTTGAATCAGGGTGTTTGCTTTTTGTTGAGTTGTAGAAGTTCTTGGTATATTCTGAAGAGAAATCTCTTGTCAGATAGATGGCTTTCAAATATTTTCTCCCATCTGTGGGTTGCCATTTTATTCTGTTTACATTTCTTTCATACACATTATTTTTTAATTATGTACTGCAAATTGTTTATTTTTTGTTAGCTGTACATTTGTTGTTCCTTCATTTCATACTGAGGAAGACACTGCCAAATCCAATGTCATGAAGCTCTTGTCTTGTGTCTTCTTCTAAGACTGTTTAGTTTATTAGGTCTTATATTTAGTTTCTTGATACATTTTCATTATTTTTTGCATATGATGTTAGGTAAGGGGTCCATCTTCCTTATTTTGCACGTTGACAACAAGACTTCTCAGCACCATTTGTTGAAAATACTATCCTTTTTACTTTGAAAAGTCTGGCAACTTGTCAAAAATCATTTGGCCATATATCAGGGTTTATTTCTAGGTGTTCTATTCTATTCTGTTGGTCTTGAATAGAGGAGAAAATAGTATAACCTATCCCGGTTGATGAAGAACATAAAGAAAGACCAGGACTGAGAATTAGGAGGGCAATATAAAACAGCAGGAAGTAAAAGACAGTGTGAGAGAAGATCTTGTATTTGTGAGTTCATGGAAATATGATCATGCTAAAACCAGTAAACACCTCACTTTGAACAATACGGTAAATGTGCTGGCAAGAAACATAACACTTACCCATCTCTGGGAAATATAGTATGGGTATAAAGATAAACTACACACAGATATATGAAAAAGGGAAGGGTTTTCATGGTGTGAGAATATTGTGGGACCTGAAATACAATTTACTTCTGTTCTAGCATTGTCTCTAAAATTTAGCAAAGTGTATATACAAGCAATTCCAATTCTGGTAATGTGTTTGACAGGTTTATATATGAACTTCAGCAGACCAGTAAATGTACATTCATAGTAGGACCATTCCCTAAACCAAAAAAACAAAACACAAAAACTGGAAAGACTAGAGTTCACGTTGTCAACACACATACAGAT
The DNA here is from genome assembly GCF_026419965.1 of Kogia breviceps. NCBI lineage: Eukaryota > Metazoa > Chordata > Mammalia > Artiodactyla > Physeteridae > Kogia > Kogia breviceps. Next base: position 279,742 of record NW_026711591.1, read on the forward strand.
GCAGTGATGGTTTACGGTCCAAAAGCAGAAGGTGAGCATGGGTACAAGAGGTTAATCCCCAGGCTGGGCTGGGGTGCACAGTTTGAGGGTAACACAGGTAGAAAAGGCTTTTGTCCTATCCTTGAGTTTTGAGGTATGGAAATTCACAGGTCACTACCTTCATTTCAAACTGAATGAATGCACTATTCAATTTTTTAAAACAGGCGAAGTAAACATGAGTGATAATAAATTTCAAACTGTCACGAATCAAACAAGATACTAAGAAAAATTAAATAATATGATTTAAGAAGGAAGTGGAGAGACTGTCCAAGATGGTAGCGTTCAGAGACTCAGAGCTGGATGCCTCTCAGACGCACACCAAAGTCACAACTGTTTACAGAGCAGCAACTGAAGAAAAGGGCGGGACTCACCATGAAAGATGTTTTACAGCTAAAGACATAAGAGGCCCCTCGGCAAGGCAGGAAGGACGGGGCAACATCTCAATAGCATCAAGACCCACACCACCTGGGGGTGGCCCACACATGGGAGAATAATTACAATTTCTGAGGGGCTCCCAGAGAGCAAGGGGTATGAACCCAACATCAGGCTCGCAAGCCCAGGGATCCTGTGCTGGGAAGAAGAGTTCCTAGAAAGTTGGGCTTTGAACACCAGTAGTGCTTATTTTCCAGAGAGCCAGAGGGTTGTGGGAAATAGAGATTCCACTCTTAGGAGATGCTCACAAAATCCCACGTGATCCGAGAATCAGAACAGAAGCAGTCATTTGCAAGGATCCTGGGTTACACCTACCTCCTGATCTTAGAGAGTCTCCCAGAGACGCAAGAGGCATTTACAGCACAGCCTCAGGGACATGGACACTGGCAGCAGCCATCTGGGGGAGCTCATTCTACCTCGCGGCCACTGGCACCAGCAAGCAAAATTTCAGAATCCTCCCTCTATCTATTTAGCCTCAGGACCTAGCCTTACCCATTTCCACCACACTATACACACAAGCACTAGGGGGCTGCAGGCCAAGCAACTAACTGAGCAGGTGCATAGCCACATCCACCAGCGAACACGATGCCTTCAGACCCTCAGTGCACAGCTGCCCCTGGACATGGGCCCAGCCACCAAAAGCCCAAGGACCAGCCTCCAGACCTCAGTGGACAGGCGCCAGCCCCAGAGTCCCTGACCCCTCTGACCAGTGAGCCTCCTCTGGCCTTGGAATCAGCCTCACCGTCGGCAGGTGATTACTGCCCAGGGACTGGATGGAGCTTTGACCTACACAACCGCAAACCTGCTCCAGCAGTGGGATCGGCCTCGTACACCAACAGGTACACACCGGCCCCAGGAATACCACAGCCCAGCAGCCTGTGTGACCAGAACACTCCCTTGCAGGCCAGAAGCAACCACGGGCTCAGCTGGGTCCTGACCCTGCCCGTCAGAATGCCAACACAAGACGAGGGACAGCCCAGACCCTGCAGAGAGCTGTGTCAGGGACAGTGATCCAACACCAACTCTGCGACTCCTGGGGCCTGCAGCCAGAACTCGGGACCTGGGTCTTCCTCCCAGTCACCAGCATAGCCCCAGGACCAGGGACTGGGCACTAGCCCTGGTATCACCTGCACTGCAATTCTACCCAGAAGTGAACCAGCACTAGATTTGGTGTCTCCCAGAGCTTTTCAGCGAGTTGCCTCATGATTTAGCCTCAGCAAGCAGCACAGACAGCCTCCACACAAGGTAGGGTCTGGCAAACAAGCACTCTGCGGGCAGCCAAGCCTACCAGACCATCCACAGTAGTCAGCCCACCACAACAGAAGAGCCCAAGCAGCCCACATAGGGGGTACACCTAGAACATATAGTTCTAGTGACCAGGGGACAGTGGGTTGCTGGGACACATAAGACCTCTCCTACAAAAAGCCACTTCTCCAAGGTCAGGAAACGAAATGAACTTACTACATACAGAGCAATAAAAACAGCAAGTTAAGAAAAATGAGGTGATACAGAAACACGATCCAAATGAAGGAACAAGATAAGAACTCAGAAGAAGATCTAAGTGAAGTGGAGAGAGCCAATCTCCTCAACAAAGAGTTCAAGGTAATGACTGTAAAGATGATCAAAAAACTCAGAAGAATGGACATCCAGAGCAAGAAGTTAGAATGTTTTTAAAAAGAGTTAGACGATTAAAGAACAACAAAACAGAGATTAGGAATACAGTAACTGAAATGAAAAATACACTAAAAGGAAACTACTGTAGACTAAATGATACAGAGGAATGCATCCGAAAACGGAAGGACAGAGCACGGGCGGTCACTGAGGATGAACGGGAAACAATAGATTAAAACGCAATGAGGAAAGTTGAACAGACGTGTGACACAACATCAAGTGTACTAATATTTGCATCATACTGGTCCCAGAAGCAAAAAGGTAAGAGAAAGCAATGTAGAACATACCTGAAGACATAAGAGCTGAAAAGTTCCATAACCTGGGAAAGAAAACAGACATCCAAGTCCAGTAAACACAGTAAGGCCCAAACAGGATCAAGCCAAGGAGGACCACACCAAGACTCATTGTCATTAATCTGGCAACAAAATAAAGAGAAAAAGACACTAGTAAAAGGAGCAAAGGAAAAGCAACAAGTTACAAACATGGGAACTTGCATCAAGTTATCAGCTGACTTTTCAGGATAACCTCTGCATGCCAGAAGGGAGTGGCATGGTATATTTAAAGTCGTGAAAGGGAAAAGCCTATAACCAAAAATACTCTACCCAGCAAGGCTCTCCTTCAGATTTGGTGGTGAGATCTCAAGTTTTACAGAGAAACAAAACTAAAAGAGCTCAGCATCGTCAAACCAGCGGGATGAGAAATCTGAAAGGGGCTTTTCTAAGTGAAAAAGAAAAGGCCACGACTGAAACATAAAAATTAGGAAAGGAAACTTACTAAAGGAAAAACCTCATTGGATAAGGCAAATATTCAACACAGGTAGTAAATCAACCATGAACACAGCTAATAGGAAGGATGAAAGAAAATACTAATAAAATCATCTATATTCACAATAAGAAGGTAAGGGACACACAAAACAAGTAGATGTAAAATATAAGGTCCAATTCAGTAACTGTGGTGGAGCAGAGTAACAGTGCAGGGTTGTTAGTGTCCACGTGAAATTAAGAGCTCAGCAACTTCAATAATCACACACACGCGCGCGCACACACACACACACACACACACACACACACACACACATTTTAAAAAACTGAAAGAAATCCAAACATAACATTAAAGATAGTCCTCACATCACAGATGAAGAGAATAAAAGGAGAAGAAAGGAACACTGAAGAAATTAAAGAGGGATTCTAAAAATACCCAAGACAGATGAAAATGAACACACAATGATCCAAAATCTATGGGACACAGCCAACGCAGTTCACAGGGAGAAGTTATAGTGATACAAGCTTATTGTTAGGAAACAAGAAAAACATCAAATAAACAACCTAACATTACACCTGAAGGAATTAGAAAAAGAAGAAGAAAACAAAACTCAAAGCTGTCAGAAAGAAAAAAATTAAGAAAACAATACCATATGCAATCACACCAAAAAGAATAAGATACCTAGGAACAAACACACCTAAGCAGTAAAAGACATGTACTCAGAAATCTATCAGCCGTTGGTGAAAGAAGTTGAAGGCAACAGAAAAAGATGGGAGAATATAGCATGTGTGTGGATGGAAGAATTAATACTGTGAAAATAAACTTACTACCAAAGACAACCTACAGATTTAATGCAATCCCTATCAGAATACCAAAGCATTTTCACAGAACTTGAAAAAGTAATTTGAAAATTTGTATAGAAACACAAAGACCCCAAATAGCCAAACAATCTTGAGAAAGAACAGAGCTGGAGGCATCACGCACCTTGACTTCAGATTAGACTGCAAAGCGACAGTAATCAAAGAGAATCGTACCGGAGCAAAAACAGACACAAAGATCACCGGAATAGAATAGATATCCCAGAAATAAGCCCACACACTTCTATTTAATTGATTTATGATGAAGCAGGAAATATGGAGAAAACACGTCTTTTCAATAAGGGGTACTGGGAAAACTGGTCAGCTACATGGAAAAGAATAAAATTAGATTATTTTAGCACACCATATATAAAATAACTGCAAAACTGAATAAAGACCTAAACGTAGGACCAGAAACCATAAAACCCCTAGAGGAAAATATAGAACATTCTTGAACATAAATGATAGCAACAGTTTTAGGTTCAGTCTACTAAGGCAAATGAAACAAAAGCAAAAATAAACAAGTGGGACTTCACTAAACTTAAAAGATTTTGAATAGCAAAGGAAACCAAAGACAAAATGAAAAGACAACCTGCTGAAGTAGTGACAATATTTGCACATGATAAGACGTGAACATCAAAAAGATGACCAAGCAAGAGTTCATATCTAAACTACAGAAACGGCACATACAACTCAATATCAAAAAAATACCCAAAATCTTTTTTAAAAAATGAGAAGACCTAAATAGACATTTTTCCAAGGAAAAAATACAGATAGACAGACAGAACTCACAAAGATGCTAAACATAGCTAATTGGCAGTAAAATGCAAATCAAAACTATGAGATATATCACCTCAGTCTTGTCAGAATGGCTGTCATCAAAAAGATCACAAATAACAAAGGTTAGTGAGGATGTGGAGAAAGGGAAACACATGTACACTCTTGATGTGGAGGTGAAGTAGTGCAGCTACTGTGGAAAGCAGAATGGAGGTTCCACAAAAAACTAAAAAGAGAACTACCATAATATCCAACAATTTCACTCTTGGGTATATCAGAAGAAAACAAAAACACTATTTCAAAAAAATAACTGCACATCAATATTCGTAACAGTGTTGTTTGCCATAGCCAAGAGATAGAGTCAAACTAAGTGTTCATCACTAGGTTAGGGGATAAAACAGATTTTTTATGATGACTTCAGTCAAACTAAGTGTTCATCACTAGGTTAGGGGATAAAACAGATTTTTTATGATGACTTCAGCAAAAAATGAAATTTTGCCATTTGCAAGAACATGGATGGATTTGGAGGCTATTATGCTTAGTAAAATAGGCCGCAGAGAAAACAAGCATGGCATCTAAAAAATTGAATACAACAACAAGAACAAGAAAAAACAGCCTCACAGGTTAAAGAACAGACTAGTGGTTACCAGCAGGGAGAGATAGGGTGGAGGAGCAAAAGAGTGGTAGCAGATTTGGAGGTATAATCACTAGGTATATAATCAATCATCTACAGTGATGTACTGTATAGCATGGGGAATATAGCCACTCTTTTATAGTAAGTATAAGTGGAGAAGAACCTAAACTTTTATGAATCGCTATGTTGTACCTCTGAAACTAATATAATAATGTATATTAACTATAGATCAATAAAATATAAAGTAAGGAACAATAAAAGGGAGACACAGATTATTAGATAGAAATCAATTAAATAAACACAAGTTTTGAAAATCAAGGAATTAAAAAACAACATGTAAGACACAACATTGGCATTTGAAGTGTATAATCTATCTATTTATTTATTTAAAAGAAATCATGGGCTTCCCTGGTGGCGCAGTGGTTGAGCATCCACCTGCTCATGCAGAGGACATGGGTTCGTATCCCGGTCCAGGAGGATCCCACATGCTGCGGAGCGGCTGGGCCCATGAGCCATGGCCGCTGAACCTGCGCGTCTGGAGCCTGTGCTCCGCAATGGGAGAGGCCACAATGGTGAGAGGCCCATGTACCGCAAAAAAATAATAATAAATAAATATAAATAAATAAAAAATAAAAGAAAGAAAAGAAATCATTTAAGTGGTGAAAAATGGTACCCATTCTCACAATTTTGTATATCTAGGGTAAATTATTATCTACAAAAATATTTTACAAATATTCACTCTAAAAGAAAGAGAAAATTTGGATTAACCCATTTTAGTATACAAATTTAATATCAAAGTCTCCACGTCAAATTGATTTGAATAAGTTCTGTTAGCCACTTCTAGTTTCTTTGTGATGTAAAATCTTTCAAAGCATAAAATCAGCCTTTCTGCATTATTCCATTAGACATACATAGAAGTGAAAAGAAACAAGAAGACAGAACAATCAACCAGGAAGGTGAATTTACTGAGAAACAGCCATTCGTTCTCCCTCCTCCTTTTCTTTCCCTCCTTTTCCAGGTCTCTTTCGGTTCCAATCAAGAGAAGTCTTGAGAGTTCTGAGAATATTTCTTTGAGGGCTTCAAATCACCATACCTACAACTTCTGCCACAACTACACACACACGGGAACAAAAATAAACCTCTGCTATCTACTCATGAAGGAGGGATTCATGCAAAATAAACTCCTACAAGGAGACCAACGGGTGAGTTTTCTACCTGTTCTTTATAATGTCCTTCCATTAGAGTAAATCCCACACATGATGAGGCAGAAGCAGTTATGTGAGCTTTTCCTTGAAGTCAAAACTCTTACATTCATTTCAAGTACCTGGTGATCGTAGGGTACAGCCAGGGAAAGTGCCATCCCCCTTGCGGGGGGGTGGCGGTGAATAGGCTCCCACAACCGTGCACTTCCTGATGTACACATTCTGGAGAAACAAAGGGCGGTCACACCGCAGTCAGCCTGTCAGGCTGTCGGGCCACTGCCAACCCGAGCAGCCTGGAAGTGCCCCATCAGTTGCTGAAAGCGAAACTTTGTCCCCCCTGTGAAGCCAGGCAATTTTGGCCAGAGGGTCAGAGGAGACTATTAATCAACTCCTCCTCTCTGCTCAGCTCCTTGGGGTTACAGCAACCCCATCTCCAAGCCCAAATCTGCCCCTGGAGTGCCGAACTGGAAGTGGCAGGCGGGCTGTGCCGGTGCTTCAGCGCCCTCTGGAGGTTGTCTGCTCTAATGGCAACTCTCAGCCCTTCCTCCTCCCCCTTCCCTAGTCCTGGGGGCTGCCTTGGCCTCCTGCAGCTGCTGGCCTGATTTCATTCTTCTTTTTTCTCCAATTACAATTGAAGTGTCCTACAGAGGTATGGAATCTCTTGAAGAAGGAAGATCTTTTAGTCAATACACCTTAACAGTGAGAAGTTGATTTCAAGAATGAACCTGAAATACTATATTTTTCTCCTGACGATTCCAAGGAGAGACAGCTCAAGTTTTCTAAATCATAAGAAAAACCAAGGTAAATATGATCTTCTGAGCCAGAGATGAAAAAACAGTTTTTAGCACCCTCTCCTCATGTCATATGACTGGGATTTAAATCAATCAACTGCCACTGGTTTTTAAATCACATGACCCAACCTTAAATCAATCAGCTGCTTCCCTGTAACTCAGGTGACTTGGCTTTGAACAGTAAGAAATGAAGAGGTATAAAAATGTTCTGAACAATAAATGGAAAAGCAACATTTTAGAAAGTGTTTTTTCTTTTCGAATGGACCATTCATTGGATACGGAATAAAGGATTCTCTTGTGGATTTCTTGAACTGTAAGCATATACAATGTCTCCGTTGGCGTGATTGACTTAGTTTGGGGGTTTTTTGTTATTGTTGTTGTTGTTAACATCCTTATTGGAGTACAATTGCTTTACCATGTTGTGTTAGCTTCTGCTGTATAACAAAGTGAATCAGCTATTCGTATACATATATCGCCATATCCCCGCCCTCTTGTGTCTCCCTCCCACCCTCCCTATCCCACCCCTCTAGGTGGTCACAAAGCACCGAGCTGATCCCCCTGTGCTATAGGCAGCTGCTTTCCACTAGCTATCCACTTCACCTTTGCTAGTGTATATATGTCCATGCCACTCTCTCACTTCATTCCAGCTTACCCTTCCCCCTCCCTGTGTCCTCAAGTCCGTTCTCTACGTCTTTATTCCTCTGCAGCGACTCCTGCTAAGGATGGATACTTCCTTTTATGCTCAGGAATATGCCCTAGTTTAAATATGATTTGAGTTTGATCCTGTGAACCATCAGAACTTCCCACGGGAGATAAATGAGGAGATTCGGGCCTTTATTAGTACGCACGGTGAACACGGGTGTCCTGGCTGTACTTGCCAACCCTCCTCATTTACCCACCTATTTTTATCCACCTTTCTCCCTGTGAGTACCTTTGACCAACCCTGAGCTCAGACTCCTGGCCTAGTACAGTGACTTTGTCGTCAGTCTTTCTTTAAAAATGGACAGGTAACAAAATGAATGTAACCTAGAAGCAGCAGCTCAGTAAGGGAAATAAAATCACCAGTAATTATCTAATCACAGCCACAGCCATCCAGGGCTCAGGTCCCATAAGAATGGGACCTTCCTCAATTTGAAGGGCATCCAATCAAATAAGTAAAGGTGTTGCTCACCTCTGCCACTTGGAGGGATTGCTAGGCAGTCTACCCAGTGTATACTAACTGCAAAACACTGTCATGGTTTTGAAATACCTATTTTCCAGGAAAGATTTTTGGGGTGCATGGGGAAGGTTTCTTTTTGACATCAAGCAAAAAATAAATCACCAAGCTCTTTAAGCACAGGGGTTTTTAAGAGGGCAGTAGAAGGAGGGAATGGGCAGAAAAGACGATCTTCTCTGAAGTGAAGGTCGTTTTTCCAAAAGAGTAGGATTTAGTCTCAGTTTAAGGAGAACACTTTTAAGTAGCTGGGGCAGCTCCAAACTGCAGTTTAGGGAATGAGTGCTTCAAAATAACAGGGCTGTAAAAGTCCTGGCAAGGCAGCAAGAGGATGAAGAGTTGGTTTTGCATAGTTTTGAACACAGGAGTAAAGAAGCAGAGGCATCTCTGACTAAAGGGCCCTGAGATCCTATGGCATCAGTGGGTCAGTTGCAGGGGGTGTAGGGGCGATATTTCTCTCTCAACGTCTCCCAGAGCAGCCACCCCTCTCTACCCCACCCCGCTACTCCTTTCACCCTTCCTGCCTCCACTGTTGGGTCCCCAGGGACAGCACTTCTTAAGCTGGAGCGCTCAGGCACCATCTCTGCAGTCTGGATTCTTCCTGGAGCCTGGCACGTTCTGGGACAGGAAGGCAGGTCTGCAAGGGCGCTGGGTTGCAGCCGGACCTGGAGGCCTGGAGGGGAACTGGAGTCATGAAGCCCACCCACGTCCTTGAAGCCGGGGAAGGAACACATCTTCCTAACAGTACTTCTCAGGTCTCAGCGGGTTCCCCACCCGACGGTGATCCATACTCACTTGAGGCAGCAAGGACTGCCTCTAACTGGCCCCCTCCATTCCGCCTTAAGGGTCCTCGCACATGTGTGAGAGCACAGGCCCCGGATCTATGCACTCGGCTGAGGCCAGTGCTGCCGGGGTCCCTCCAGTCCCATCCCCCGGCCCCTCCCTCTGGGACTGTATCTAATAGAAGAGAGAGCACAGAGGAATTGGCTGAATCAAGGGACCCGGGAGCCTGGGTATGAGTTTGAAGACCGAGAATCTAAAGCGCAATTACATATTATTGGAAACTCTTGTGGAGTGTGTAGGGGGAGGTTAGGAGATTGAGAGGCTGAGTCGACCTGGTGAGTCCAGCCCCAGGACACCACAAAGCCCCTCCCCCCTTTCCCTGCCATCAGACAAGGGGTGCCGCAACTCCAGCCGGGACTCTGCACTTCCCCCTCCCTGATTCTCCTCCAGAAGAGCAGGTGGCCCCCCTCTGAGGGCAAGGGAAGACAACGGACCAAGTCCCCCTGCACTAAGGCGCTACTGGAGCTCTTCCTGAACAGCAGTGCTGGCTTGGAGCGAACCCGTGCACTGCCAAAATTGGTCTCGTCCTGCAGCTGAGGGACGCAGACTTTAAGTCAGCTGCCCTGGCTTTAAAACAATCAACCCCCCCCCTTTAAGTCAGGTGACCCGGCTTTAAATCACTGTGTGCCCCTCAAGCCTGCAACTTCCAAAGTTGGGAACTTCACTTTGATCCCACACATGGTATGAGGGTGTACTTCATGTACCAGAAGGGTCTAGGTACTCTGGGGTACAGCAAGCAGTGCAGGACGCAGCAGCTCCCAGGCAAAGCTGGTGATGCACAGGGAGAGCAGGCACAGCCAGGCATGCAGAGGTTCCAGGACGGGAGCTGGGGCACAGCCAGCCGCGAGGCTGTGAAAGCAGAGGATCTGAGCCTTCTTGACAAAGGCAAACCCAGAGGATGGATGAGAAACAAAGACCAGATGAAACATGGATTTGAAAATCACATGCTGCTCTTGAAATTGGGGTGGGGGCACCCCAGATTTGAATCCTCTTACTCAACAGTTGCTAGTGTTTTGGCATTTGTCCAATTCCTTATAAAATTTACTGATAATATCTAACCCATAGAATACTGCATTTGTAGTGGTATTGCGTGCTAATGTCTCTATAGTGGAATAATCTTTTCTATGAGAAAAATGTACACTATCCGAATTAAATTAAAACCCCTCTTTATAAAGTACTGTATCTGACTTCCCTGGTGGCGCAGTGGTTAATAATCTGCATGCTAAGGCAGGGGACATGGGTTCGAGCCCTGGTCAGGGAAGATCTCACATGCCGCGGAGTAGCTAAGCCCATGTGCCACAACTACTGAGCCTTCAGGCCACAACTACTGAAGCCCGCACGCCTAGAGCCGATGCTCCACCACAAGCACAGCAAGAGAAGCCACTGCAATGAGAAGCCCACACACTGCAACAAAAAGTAACCCCTGCTTGCTGCAACTAGAGAAAGCCCATGCATAGCAAAGAAGACCCAACGCAGCCAAAAATAAATAAATAAATAAATAAATAAATAAATAAATATTTTTTTAAAGTACTATATCCTTCTGTACAACTTCTCTGGGAAGAACAGAGAGATGGCGTGGGAGAGTGAGAAAGACCAACATTTAGTGCACATGTCTCATGCAGGTGCTCTGCTGGCTCAGATAGTTTTATCCCCACTTTTACAAAGGAGGAAATAATCTCAGAGAGGTTTGGTAATTTTCCCGAAGCCAAACAGCTATTGAGTGGCAGAACCAGGATCTGAACCAAGTCTGTTACCTTAAAGCCTAAGTCCTCATCACAACAAAACTCAATTCATATTGACATTTATCGAATTACATTGCAACCTGGGGAGTTCTTGGCACAATCCTGAATAAGAGTGAGAAAGAAAGAAATAGCATTGTTCATACAGTCAATCAAAAATTTTGGAGCAGCTACTAGATGCGTGGCCCTTTTCGGGGTTCAGCAGTGATCAAGACAGGAAGAGTCCTGCTTACACAAACCATGTAGTGGGGAGGAAAGACGGGTGCAACTTGGCTGAGGGATTCAACTTGCTGGGCCTCTGTTTTCTCATCTGGAAAACGGGATGGGTGTTCCTCATTTCCTGGGATTGTCCAGCCCTCACATTCTCTGATTCCATAAGAATCATTTGTTTTCCTGTTTCTTTAAAATTCATTCAGGCAATGAGCTGTGATGAATGTTGTCAGCTGCTCCTCAAATCACTCTATTCCCACCCTCTTCCTGTGATCAGGTCTTTCTCCCAACATGACTCACAATCAATCAAGTCACAGAACCTAAGGGGCACCCAGCAGGAAAATTCCAGACCTTGTTTCTCAGGAGCTCTGAGGTCTACCTGCGAGGTAAACTTAACACACCTGGCACAAGGCGGCCATCCCGGGTTTCACATCAACATGATCTCAGGCACAAACCTCCTGGCTTTTCCATTGTGTCTTTAAGTTACTTGTTGAAACAACTGCACAACTATGACAAACATATAAAATCAGGCATCTTCTGCCCCAGTGCCTGCTCATAAATGATTTTCTGCCACTTTAATGATAAAGATAGAACATTTCAACATTCTGCTGCCCTTATTATTTGTCATTTTTCTTGATATTTCTATTGAATACTCTTTCAATATTTTAACAATGGAACATTTATTTACCTTGTTCCAGACCCAGCCTGTAGTGGTAAAGGTTTTGTTGTTATATTTCTATTATGTTTCCTTTAAAAATCATTATGCTATTTAACTGGATTAAGTCAATTCTACAGGCATTTATCTTATGATATTGATGAAATTAATACATAGAGGGCAGTAGTACAAGTTGATTGTACTCCAGAGCCTCTCTCTATTAGCACAGTTAAGTAAGTATAACTATTATCTATATGTAAACCAAAGTACATGCCAAGTGAGACTCTCCGACGCTTCTTCACTGTCTGCCCCTCAAGCCTGTGAGAAATGGAATATTTCTTGCCATCTCAGTAAACAAAAGATGCCACAGTCATCCTCGCCAATGTGAGCGGGCAGGCCCTGAGGAACTCAGGATATGCAAATACAGGATGCAGGCCCCAGAGAGCTGAGGTGCATATCAAAGGAAGGAATTCGTGAGCCTGACTCCGGCATCTTCGCATACAAAGGAAAGCCCTGCATTGCTCACCTTGGGAGAGCAGGTTCTCCTTAGCTGACAATCACCTTTTCCCGTCCCCCATCACCTGCGCCAGCCCCCCGCCCTGTCCCCTCCCGCCCCCCGGGTGCTTTAGCTCAGGGAGGATGGGGCGCACAGGGCCTCGGCTGAACAAGAGGCCTGGAAGCCTCGGGAGGAACTTTCGGCCGCTTTCCCCGCCGTCGGGAGGAGGGTCGCTGACGCTGCGGCCGGACCCTGCGCCTCCCTCGCCCCGTGTCCCCTCAGGACGTTCAGCCGCCCTCTCCCCACGCCCCCTGGGCCCCGCGAGCCAGGTCGAGGGCAGGGCCGAGAGGAGGGGCCGAAGTTCCCCGGGACCAGACCCCAGGCCGCTCGTTCTGCACAGCAGCGGCGGGTGGCCGCGAAACCCTTTCCCTCAGAAGCTGCTCTTGCGCGGCCGCCCGGGCACCAGACCCACTTACCCGGCCCGCCGTCCCCACGACTGTCGCGGCTTCGGCCGCCGGGGCCCCTCCGCAGCCGGCAGCGTCAGTGAGGCCGCCCTCCCCTCGGGCTCCGGGGCAGCTCCGTGACGGCGGAGGGAAGAGACCCCGAGCCGGGAGCTCCAGCTCTGAGGAAACGCGGGCTCCGTTCTGGGCGCTGCGGGTGGGGCCGCTCTGCCTGAGGCCTCCTGGGAGGGAGCGGGGCGCCGGGGGAGGAGCCGCCAGGAGCTCAGGGCCCCGTCGGGGGTCCTGGAGGGGCGGCCCGGCCTGAGGGCCCCGCCCACTGTGGCCGCAGCACAGGCCTTTTTCCTGCAATCCTACACAAAAAGTCAGAAAGATACACACGGTCTACAGTGAATGTTCACAAATGGTGGTTGCTGCTGTGCTTACTATCCTATTAAACGTGGGAAATCCATAACACACTTGAAGTTAGAAGTTAACTATGAATGTTTACCTTTCCTTATTATGTCTCTGCTATTCACAATTGTCGTTAATGAATCAGAGACTGTGGCATCACTAGTTAAAAATGAGCTCGTTAAAAAAATAGAACTCAGGCCCACCGGCCCTACGGTATCACAATCTGCAATTTTACACTCTCTCCAGTGTACTTGTGGACCCATGAATAGTTGAAAGGTACATTTCTACCTCGACATGTCTTTTCTGTCTGAGAAATACGCACATTTTATCCAGTTTGATATAAATAAAACACTCAAAAATGCATATGTCCGTGTTGAAACCACCATTTTATCATTTCTTTTCCAGATGACTATAGTCTCTATACTAGTTTTATGGATCACATGACATACTCTTTTTTGTAGTTAGAAATAGAGAAAGTTACTTTGTGAAAAAAAAATATATGTATATATATATATATATTAGTGGATGATTGAAGACACTCTTCTAAATTAAAACCAGTTCTCTTAATTTGCTCTTTTCTTCTTGCGTCACATTATGAACTCTTCCCGTGGCCAAATGTCATGTGTACTTTTAATTTCAGGGACTGCTGACATCCCAGGATGTGCCCATAGATTTCTCTCAAGAGAACTGGGAATGCCTGGACCGAGATCAATGGGAATTGTACAGGGATGTGATGTGACAAAAGTATAGGATCATGCTCTCCTTGAGTGAGGATACCTTCCTTCCAGAATTCCTTATCCACCCACAGGGTTTAGAGGCCTTCATTTGTAGAATGTCTCCTGGAATGTTCTGCTTCCTACAATAGGGTTTCAGATTGCAACGATTCAGGAAATATTGGGAGTCTGTGGGTATAATTTATGTTATTCTTTGCAAACTGCAGCCTCCTTTATAATATACTTTGTAACTGCTTGGGATGTGTCTATATGAACAGTGTACTATATGCTTCTGTTATAGTCCTTACAATATTTTATTCTCTTATTATCTGTAACAATCTTCCATGGATTCTTTGGGCTTAAGGTGTATTAAAAGGGAGACGGCGATTCTGGGACTTCCCTGGTGATGCAGTGGTTAAGACTGCGCCTGCCAATTCAGGGGACACGGGTTCGATCTCTAGTCTGGGAAGATCCCACGTGCAACGGAGCAACTAACCCAGTGGGCCACAACTACTGAGCCTGCGTGCCACAACTACTGAAGCTGGTGCACCTTGAGCCCGTGTGCCATTCATTTTTAGAGAATAAAATCACCTCTGAGTGATTACAATTTAGACCAGCTAGTCAAAATTCTTTATCACCTGTTCTTCTCAAACACTGATCAATGGAACAAGTTTTACTAGGGATAACAGTGTAATTGTATTCTAGAGTTCATATCGGCAATATGGTTTTTGACCTTGATGCTGGATCACGACATTTCAATGGTATAACTGCTATTAATTGTCTCTTTGTTCAACGATTAAAGTCTCACATGATCTGAGTTCAGACTGGAGCCATCCTGCTTGGTTTCTGTCTATTGCAGATTTCTTCCAGTATGAAAGGACAAGAGCAATACGGCTTACTTTACACAATGTCTTCAAACTAAATGATGACATAATCTACATTCAATTAATTTATACATACCCTACTGTAGAGCAGGGTTTGTTACGGTGGCAGAGCCCGGTAATTATGTAAAACTGAAACTTTTATCTGCACTGGTTCAAGTCCTCTTCCTAAGAATATGTTTATAATCAACACTCTTTCACAAGTTACCCAATTTAACTCACCATAGCATTCCTCATATTAACTAAATGGAAAATCCTAAGCTATATACAAATCCAGAAAGGGCCAACAATCATCTGCCCACATGGATTATTACAACCCATTGCTGAGGCATTCAAATTACTTATTAAAGACCCACTATGTCCATCAACAGCATCAATTTATATATTATTGCCCCAATGCTAGCCTTAACCCTGGCTCTCACAACATGAATTCCTCTTCCCATATCTTAGCCACTAATTAATATAAATGTAGGCATACTCTTTATATTAGCCATATCACACCTAGCCATTTATTCCATCCTCAGTTCTGGATGAGCTTCACATTCAACATACTCACTCACTGGAGCTCTAGGGACAGTAGCATAGACAATCTCATATGAAGTAATGTAGCAGTTATTCTATTCTCAGTCTTACTGATAAATGGATCATTTACACTTTCAACAGTAATTATTACACAGGAACACCTATGGCTATTTTCTTCTGACCCCTACTCAGAATTTTATTATCTCCGCAGTAGCAGAGATTCAATGAAGCCTCACTTGATTCAACAGAAGTAGAATCAAAACCTGTATATGACTTCAATGTAGAAGATGTAGCAGGCCCATTCACCTCTTCCTTGCTAGACAATATGTCAATTTCCTTATAATAAACATTTCCACAACAATCCATTTGTAGGAGCATTCGACAATCCCTAGGTGCCAGAATTATATACACCCCAAGTCATCATTAAAACACATCTAACAATCTCCTTTCTATGAATTTGAGCATCCTACCCACAATTTTGATATGATCAACGTCTACATCTCGTATAAAAATTTTTTTTCTACTAACATTAGCCCGATGTATATGAGAGTTTTCACCACCTGTCATCATACCAGGCAACCCACCACAAACTTAAGAAATATGTCTGACAAAAGAGTTACTGTGATAGAGTAAATTATAGAGGTTTCAATGCTCTTATTCCTGGAATTGAATTCTTCCTAAGAATTTTATATTCTCCATGTTACCACATTACAGCACATGCTATATACTAAGGTTCACTAGGTAAGCTTCAGGCCCATACCCCCAACATGTTGTCGTAGATCCTTCCTGTACTAATAAACTCTCATTGTTTTTACTATCATTCTACTGACCATTATCACAGGAAATATGATTGTATACGAAGCTCACACTGGTTAATGGTATCCCCATTCTAATAAAAAACACAAACCCATAAGCTACAGAAGCATCCAACAAATATTTCCTAAAACAATCCACCACACCAATACTACTTATAATGGCTAGTATCATTAATCTAATATACTCTGGTCATGGAACACAACGAATAACAAAAATCTTTCATCCAGCAGCATCCACCCTCATGACAATCGCCCTTGTCACAAAAGTAGGACTTTCCCCATTTCACTTCTGAGTGCCTCACGTCACACAAGGCGTCCCATGAACAGCAGGCCTGATGCTATTAATATGACAAAAGTGCACCCCTGTCACTTTTATACCACATGTCACCATCCATCAACCTAAATATACTATTAATCATAGTGATATTATAAATCATAGCTGGAGGCTGAGGGAGATTTAGTCAGACTCACCTGGAAAAAATTACACCCTCCTCATCAATTGCCCATATAGGATGAATAACAGCCGTTATAAAGTATATTCCGATTATAACAATCCTAAACATACTAATTTATATCATAACAGTACTCTCTTCTTATTATTTATGCCCAGAGCATGGACTACAAGAGTGTCATTATCACACACATGAGGTAAAACACCTCCCATCACAATCCTTTTCCTCACCATTATAGTATCATTAGGACATAGTCCATCACTATCAGGGTTTTTACCCAAATGAATACTTATCCAAGAGATAACAAAAATGACAACATCATTCTACCAACATTAATAGCCATCACAGCAGTGCTCAGCATATATTTCTACTTGCAGCTAACATACTCCACATCACTAACTGTATTCCCTTCATGAAACAACACAAAAACAAAGCACATTGAACATTCAAAGAAATAACCTTCCTATCATTACTAATCATAAAACCCAGACAATTACTCCACATAACACCCATTCCATCCGTGCTGGACTAGGAATTTAGGTTAGTTCAGACCAAGAGCTTTCATAACCCAAAACAAGTAAAATTTACTTAATTTCTAAAAATAAGGATTGAAAGACTTCATCCTACATCAATTGAATGTAAAGCAAACATTGTAGTTAAGCCAAATCTTTACGAGACTGATGAGTTTTAACCCCAGGAAACTTTAGTTAACAGGCAAATCCTCTAGTCAACTGGCTTCAATCTGCTTCTTCTTCATTTGAGAAAGAAAAAAAGAAAAAAGGCAGGAAAATCTCTGGCAGAATTGAAGCTGCTTCTCTGAAATTACAATTCAATTTGTTGATTCACCACAGGGTTTGTGAGAAAGAGGGCTCAATCTCTGTCTTCAGATTTACAGTCGAATGCTAGCTCAGTCATTTTACCTCTGTTCATACACTGTTGATTATTTTCAACAAATCACAAAGATATCGGCATCTTATAATTACTATTTGGTGCTTGAGCTGGAGTAGCAGGCAGCACCTTAAGAATATTAATCCAGGCTGAGCTATGCTAACCTGGAGCGCTACTTGGAGATGCACAAATCTGTAACGTGGTCATAACAGTCCCTGCACTTGTAATAATTTTCTTTATTGTTGTACCCCTTATATTGCAGGGTTTGAAAACTCACTTGGGCCACTAATAACTCGCACACCTGAGGTAGCATTTCCCCGAGTAAACCATGTAAATTTTTGACTACTTCCCCCATCGTTCTTACTCCTACTCATATCACCAATAGTAGAAGCTTGTTCTGGTACCAGTGGACCGTGTATTCAGCTCTAGCCTGCAACCTGGCCCACGCAGGAGCCTCTGTCGACATAACCATCTCCTCCTTACATTTATCAGGTGTCTCCTCAATTCTTGGTGCTATTGCTTTTATTACTATAGTCTTTCATACAAAACCAGCAGTCATACCCCAATACCAAACACCATTATTTGTTTAATCTTCACCAACTATAGCCATATTACTATAATTACCACTCTCAGTCCGAGCAGCCAGAATTGCCATACTCTTATTAAGAGATAGAAATCTCAACACTACTTTCTCTGACCCTGCAGGAGGAGGCCGAATCCTATACCAACACCTATTTTGATTCTTTGGTCACCCTGAAGTCTGTATTCATGGCCTACCAGGGTTTGTTATAAATTCACACATCATTACACACTATTTAGGACAAAAGGTGCCTTTCAGCTATTTGGGAATAGTATGAGTCATGCCCACTGGCTTTTTAGGATTTCTCTTGTGGGCCCATCATATATTTACCATAGGGAGAGCTGTCCACTCAGGAGCATACTTTGCAAAAGCTACCATAATTGCTTCTATCCCTACAGGAGTGTGCTTTCTCTGGTTGCAGTGAGCAGTAGCGACTCTACGCTGCGGTGCATTGCCTTTTCACTGAAAAGGCTTTCTTTATTGCAGAGCATGGCTTTCACGCTCTAGAGGGCAGGCTCAGTAGTTGTGGCACATGGGCTTTTTGCTCCACGGCAGGTGGAATATTCCCACACGATGGCTCGAACCCGTGTCCCCTGCATTGGCAGGCAAATTCTTAACCACTGCACCACCAGGGAAGTCCCTGGTTAGCAACTGTTCACGGAGGTAATATTATATGACCTCCAATATATTATGAGTTTTAGGCTTTAGTTTTTCTTTTTACAGTAGGAGGTTTCACAGGAATCATCTTAGTGAACTCATCCCCGGACACTATCCTCCAGGATACATACTATGTAGCAGCACACTTCCATGATCTAATGTCCATGGGAGCGGGCTTCACTATTACGGGAGGCTTCCTACACGGATTCCCACTATTCTCAGGTTACACAGTGAACTCAGCATGAGCAAAAAGTCACTTCACGCGTATATTTGTAGTAGTAAATATGACTTCCCGCAGCACTTTCTGGCCTCTCAGGAATGTCATTACTTTAGTCTCACTACTCGGAGGCACACACAACATGAAATATTGTGTCTTTTGGCTCACTCATCTCAATAGCAGCAGTAATGCTAATCATAATCTTCATACTTTGAAAAGCATTTGCATCTAAACAAGAAGGCTAAGCACTAGAAACTGATACTCCTAACCTAGAATTGTTACATAAATGCCCTCCACCATATCCTATGTTTCAAGATCCTACCTATGTAAATATAAAATAAGGAAGGTCTCAAGACCTTTTCAACCACTTTCAAGCCAACACCATAACAATTATGTCTTTCTCAATAAATGAGAGAAAAGTAAAAAGTGATGTAGCTTTGTCAAACTTAAATCAGAGGCTAAAATCCTGTATATCACGAAGGCATATCAATTTCATCTAGGATCTCAAGATATAACATCACCGATTATGGAAGAACATTTACATTCTCATCATCACACATTAATAGTGATTTTTGAAACTAGTTCTCTATATTATTTCTCTAACATTGACAACTAAACTAACTCATATACATATAATAGATGCACAGGTAGAGAAAATGTGAACAATTTATCAGCCATTATTGTAATCTTAATTGCTCTATCATCATTGTGAATCCTTTACATGATACATGAAATCAATAACTCTTCCCAAACCATAAAATCGATGGGTCAGTAATGATACTGAAGCTACAAATACACAGATTATGAAGATTTAAATGTTGGCTCCTCTGTAATCCCCACATCAGGGCTAAAACCAGGAGAATAATGACTAATAGAAGTCAACAACCACGGAGTTAGAGAGAGTCATAGAATATTAGTTTCATCTGAAATTGTTGTACACTCCTGAGCTGTTCCTTCTCAGGCCTAAAATGGGCTGCTATCCCAGGACGCCTAAATTAAAGAATCCTAATACCAACAGGACCAGGCCTATGTTGTAGACAAGAGAGCTCATTTTCCTGAGTTCAAAGACAGGCCAGAGGGATATGGCTGAGATGAGGGGTGAATCTGGAGCCCATGGGGATGCACTCTCCAAGCTCCAGGATAGGAATGGGCCATTATTGGTTTAATGGACCTCTGGGGTCCCAGGCCACCCACACCACACCCTCCCGAGCAGGATCTTGGCAACATTCCCTGTCAGTGATGAGGCAACCTAGCACTTGTCACGCCCCGACGTTGTGTCCTATGTGGGCACCATGCTGTGGGGACCACACCCACACTCTGCAGGTCCATGCTACAGGGTCCTTCTTGCCTCAGGAGTAGAGA